>NC_060269.1:45247542-45575144 GCF_021613505.1 Equus quagga | reverse complement strand
TAGAGAAAATTTAAGTGTTTTTTCACAAAACTCCCCAAAAAAAACTAAAGATAAATAAAAATATTATACTTTTATAACTTACCGTATGATAGCCTCTAGGCAAAGGTGGTTTGCCCACAGGATAAGGATCCACAGTGTCAATAATTGTTTGTCTTTCACCTTTCTGGTTGATTTTTCTAAATCTCCTTCGAGACTGTCGATGAGAAGCTTGACGCTGAAAATATTCCTCATTTTCATCCATATAGTCCACCTGAAATAAAACGTCAAAAAATTTCATTTCTTCCAATACAACATTCCATATTAACATCAGATGCCGAATAAAACTTACAGACAGTCCATATTCATTCATTTTGCAAAGACATTTGTAGACAAACTATCTTGACAGACTTTAAGTGTTTTTGAACTTCTCTGGAACTAATTGGTTTTGAGTAACTTTTCTTTTATGAAGAGGCATTTTCAGTTCCACTTAGGACAATATGGGTAAGTCTTGAATTTCCTGTAGTTTCAAAGGGAAGGATATTTTCAGTAGTCTTTGTACTGATTTATTAGTGAAAGATCTCACAGGATACATTACCATGCATTATGAAAGCAACTGCCCCATTGTCTTAACTAAAGCACAAAAATTCTCATGTATATAAGTAAATCTGTAAAAACCCCTAACTCCCAAATGACTCAAACAGGACTGCTAGCAGAATGGCTTTAGTAGATTACCTAAGGGTTTCTCTTCCGACTTTCATTCTGTAGATTCAGTTTCTTTTTTTATAAAATAGAGTTGTTTTAAAAAAATAATTCCTCATTTTAAGGAGAGAAGTTCTGATGAATGGACTAACAGAGAATAAAAGTTACATTAGGTTAATCTTTATCATATTTACCTAATGAAAATATGATTGCTCACAAAAGAGGCATATTTAGATTTTAAGACTACTGGCAAACCCAGGAGTTTGTATGATATCAGCAAGTATAAAATCCTCAAGGAATTTGGAAGATCAAAAATCCTTCAGACAAACACAAAATAGCACTAACAGAGGCCAAAATCTCTAGGAAATATCTAGAAGGCTTTTCAAGACTAATTGCTAGAAAGTCCCATGTATATGCCCACATTTTTCCAATCCTAAATTTTTACTTACTCACTTAGGAGTAAATTTTGTGAAATTTTACCAAAAGTTTTCACTAGCTTCGAGGAGGAAGTTCTCATTTCTGACAGAATTCCTCTTACATCATACAGACAAACCCTAAATCTTCTCTGAAAATAGACTTACAGTCACCTACCAAATACTTTATTAAATGTGAGTAAAAAGCTTCCATCATCATCTGTATTAGGCCATCACTTAGTCACAAGGTTTTCCTTCCCAGATGGGATTATGGATGGGAAATAATATGCATATCAATGTCAACTAAATGTCTATATTGGGATCACCCTCCAATCTTATCTTACTTTTGTTGCTGATTTTTTAAAAAGGGTATATATTGTCCTATATTAAAATCACCTTTATATAGTAAAGAAGGATGTGACAGGCTTTTTTGAAAGCATCAATAAAAATAATTATGTTGTTAGTATCTATTTTAACATTCTGTTTTTCGAATGTCTTATCTCAAAATACTTTTAAACAAAATTCAATTAACGAGAGAGAAAGATCTCCACAGAGTATTTAACCAGCATACTAGTCCCCCAGTGTTCTTGCAGTTAGAGAAAGGAATTGAAGTGTTCTCCTTACATTAATTGTGGCCTGAATACTTATCACTGTGACTCATTTGAAGTATCTCACTCGTTCTAATCAATATTTGGAGAACTAAACGCCTGCAATTCAAAGATTCTCCCCAAATTTCAACTAAATGGCTTTATCATAGATTGATTTACAAAGATCAAGCACCAAACATTTAGGTACTTGCCCCTTTTAAACTTTCTATCTTTTCCATTTAATTGAATCCTGTAAATAATTGTGATACTACGTTATGAATTCAAATTCATAATAATAAAGTTATGAAATAAATATACCTAAAGTTATAAAATATATAATACACTATTTAAGTAGTTTGTGAAAGTGCTTTTATTTCATAACTTTTTTTAGGAAAAAGTCTTCACAGAAGTATTCTTACCACGATCATTTCAGAAGGCTCTAAAACAATGCATTCACAGCCACGCCTAAAGCTTCCTGCAGAACGCTTGCCAAAACTAGAAAGAAAAAAATATTTAAGATATATAAATTGTGAATTTAAGCCAACCCTCCAGATAAGTAAAAATGAAAACAAAAACAACTACAGAAAATACACATTGGAGAAAGAGAAACTATCTTTAATCATTATTTACACAAAACGACAAGGAATCATTCAAATTCTTAAATTTCAGAGACATATTTTTCTGGAAAATTCCAATAAAATGTTTTCAAATTAATAATGTAACAGAGAATCAGTATGAATGTTCTTTGCATTAGGCTGTTTTAAATCATTCCCAGTTAGGTGAAGATTTAGAATATTCTAATAGGGATGGGAATTGAATCAATGGTAAATTTTAAAAATATCCAAAGCAGGTATAAAATGCATATAATTTTCTTCTATAACTTAACATGCTTAGGTTAAACATTTCTTTCACCTAAAAGTATATTTATTTTTCTAAATTTTCAAATCAACTCATACTGAATAAGTTTAAGGAAAAGATATTCAACTTAAGCCTTCTTCCTTAGTTATGCAGTGATTTAATTGGATATGCACACTAAAAGTCCATTCCTCCTGAAAACTTTGAACTAGTGAATTCCGAAAGCACCACTGCCCTATCTTGATAACGTCCACCTTAACACTGGAGCAGCTTTACTCTCTCTGACATAGCTATGTGCCAACTACCACCATGAAGAAAAAATCCCGGCGAAGCTAGTGAGTCCTGACTTGCTTTAGTAATGTACCGCCCATCCCTGCCCAACCACTGCTCCCCAAATCCTCCCTTCTCTGCGGGCAACAATTTTAGTAACCAGTTTTAATAAACTATCTTTGAAAAACTATGTGAAAAAAGTTCTTCCAAATAACTATTTTATCAAGCAATTTTTTTCCCAAGTTAGACATTTTGAGTGAAATGGAAATTCTTGTTCCTTTTATAACCCTCTTGACATGGTAGTACACAATGTTTCACATATTAGAAACCAAACTAAAAAAAAAAAATCTATGTAAGAGGAATATAGGAAAGTCAACACTCTCACTCTATCATTTGTGATCTCTAGCAAACCAACGTGACCACTCTCATAGTCTAAATTTTACTCATTTGTAGGTTATCACGTTAGACTAGGCCATTCCTTAAGTCCTCTCCTACTCCAAAAATCAATTTCTATGAAATCCATATTTAGCATATTTGAAAATTTTTTAAATTTTAAAATATTTCAAAAATATTCATACATACATTCATAGATACATACTCACACAAGCATACATATTAGAGTGCTTTTTTACAGTGGACAAAGTTTGCCAAGAAAAATATAAATCTATCTTCCCAGGCCACCAAAGTGGAGAGCACCGAACTTAACCACTAGGCTACTGGAGCTGGCCCTGAAGCTTATAACTTAATGCTACACTACAAATTAGGAAGTAATCTCAATGTGTTAGCAAAATATGTAGCAAGTTTCATGCCATCATCGCCCATTTAATTCTGTTATGACTAAGTAAAAATACATATTGCATGTTTAAGCTTTATTACTAAATAACATTAAAATCTAAAGAAAATCTCAAGTATGTGACTCTAAGTTTTATCCTATTCTATTAAATTATGGAACTAAACAAGTTTTATAAACATAATGATCAAATGGTTTTCCTTTTCAAAAATTTCATGTTAGTAAAAAAGTCAAATATCTGTAATGCATACAATGTTCATATAACACAATAAAAAAATAAAAACCTGCTAGAATTGAGTTGCTTACAAATTTTAGCAACAAAAAGAGTAACGTCCACAGAAGTAAACTATATATGGTAGTCTTTCATTTTATGCATAATTCTTGCACCACCTCCCTACTTCAGAATTAAAGCTGTAAATCCTCTTACCAATCAGCCATTAATTAAACAGACTTTATGGGTAGGAAGGTATTCACATATTTACTTGTACTAACACTATTACTTTGGGAATAACAAGTTTGCATCCTCTAAAATGTATTATAAAAAATATCTCCATAAGAGTCTTTTGGGAAGTAAGCTGCATGAGAATCTGACAAAACTCTCTTTGCAGCCACAAAAGACTCAAGTTCTACTGATGTGAACCATAGGAGAAATGGACTCCCTATCAAATTAATACCTTGAATATGCTGAGCAGAAAAGGCAAATGCACAAAGAAAACACTCTAGCAAGGGAGAATAAATTATGTCACCTATCCAAAAATCTATTATTTCAAACATAGCCAAGAACCCAGAAGGAAAGAACAGCCTCAAAAGAGCCAAAGCGTAGGTCATGAATACACATGCTAGGCCTAATGACACTGCGTTTTGGCTCTTTCCCAGAGATGACTTACTCTTAGCTTGCAAAACAGAAGCTATAAGATAGGAATGAATAGAGAGAGTAATGAAAAATGTCAGCTAGAAATTCACTAAGTCCACAAAATTCTTTTGCTTCTACTATCTGATTCTTTGAAATAATACCTATATAAACAAAACTAAGTAATATCATTATCTATGAAGTTTTTTTTTTTAAACTCTTTGACCAAGTTCTATGCAAATAAGCTGTTTTAAAAATTTAGATCTGGAAAATACCTATAGAGATAAAAAAGGAAACCAGATAGAGATGTATAGGGGATAAGATCCTCAAAAGACTATATTAAGAACAATTCTTTTAAATATTTCAGATGACTTAGTAGAAAGAAATGGAAAGAAATCTTCTGGTTTGCAAACGACACATAGATATTTAGATAGTAAAGCAAAAAACAAAGCCAGTAAGAACAAAGTACCAGACACTGTATAAAGTTTTATGTGAGTACAAGAAAGCAGTAGAGGATCCAATTTGTACACTGAAATAGTCTGTGTGAAAGTGATCAAATGCACACAGCATTTAATATGATATTAAACAATAAAGGAAGGGTTCTCATGTTTTAGTTAAAAGCCATAAATGAAAATTAGAAGTCTTTAAAAGCATTAGAATAGTAAGTTGCTAAAATAATAAATAACAAATAATAAAGACACACCTTAAAATGATGGACACACTAGGGAGGAATAAAAAAATGAACATTATGATACATACCCTTATAGAAAACCACATAAACCTATGACAGAGTATTGCCCTAGAAAAGTTTCTAGGGGGAAAAACACAGAACTAAAAAGTTTCCAACAAAAAAAATTGGGGAATCCAAAGGGCTTTCTATAAGACCAGAGGCACAAATCAAAAGAAACTTCAGTCTTATAAATAGTGTTGAAACTTGGTATCATTTAAGTTTCTAAAATCATGATTTAAGAAAATTTAGAAATGATGCAAAGTAAATAAAAACATGTGTAACTTAAAAAGTACACCTACATCCTTGAGAGTTTTAGGAAAAGCCAGAAATAGGTGAGGATTGCTCCAGGGTCGTGTGACTATATTCTGCTCCAAATGTTCCTCGGTGCCACTGTCAAGACATGGACAATTAGTTCTATCAAATGCACTCTTTTTTGTTACTAAGTCTTATAAGAGACTACACAAAGTGAGCTACAGGTTCATAGCAATCTCTGTCAAAATCCCAACAGCTTCTTTTGCAGAAATGGAAAAGCGAATCTTCAAATTCATGTAGAATTGCAAGGGGCCCTAATTAGCCAAAACAATCTTGAAAAAGAACAGTCAAAGAGCTCACACTTCTGATCTCAAAACTTACTACAAAGCTGCAGCAACCAAAACAGTGTGGTACTGGCATAAGGACAGACATCCAGACCCACGAAATAAAACTGAGAGTCCAGAAATAAACCCACATATCTGTGGCTAACTGAATTCTGACAAGGGTGCCGAGTTCACCCAATGGGGGA
This sequence comes from Equus quagga, assembly GCF_021613505.1. NCBI lineage: Eukaryota > Metazoa > Chordata > Mammalia > Perissodactyla > Equidae > Equus > Equus quagga. Next base: position 45,569,190 of record NC_060269.1, on the reverse strand, counting down.
AGAACAGTCTTTTCAACAATGCGCCGGAACAACCATACTTCCACACGATAAAGAACGAAGTTGGACCTTTCCTCTCACCACATACAAAAATTACTGAAAATGGATCACTGACCTAAATTTAAAAATCAAAACCAGAAAAGTCTTAGGGAAAACAAAAAAAAAAAGAGGGATAAATTTTCATGAACATGGATTTGGCAATGGATTTTTAGATATAACACCAAAAGTATAAGCAGCAAAAGAAAAGTTTAAAAGAGATAAATTATGCCTCATCAAAATTAAAAACTTCTGTGCATCAAAGGACATTATCATGAAACTGAAAAGAATCTACAGAATGGGAGAATATATTTGCAAATCATATAGCTAAGACAGGTTTAATATCGGAAATATATAAAAAAACTCCTACAACTTAACAACAATTAAAAAAAAAAATTTAAAAGTGGGCAAAAGATTTGAATAGACCTTTCTCCAAAGAAGATATACAAATGGCCAATTAGCACATGGAAAGTCACTCAACATCCTTAGTCATTAGGGATAAACAAATTAAAACCACAATGAGATACCTTTTTACACATGATACTTGATGTTAATGAGATACTAGGACAGCTATAATTAAAAAAAACGACAGGCATTGAAAAGGATACAGAGAACTTGGAACCCTTGTATTTGCTGGTGGGAATGCAAAATGGTGCAGTCACTGTGGAAAACATTTTGGCACATCCTCAAAAAGCTAAACAGAATTGCCATATGACCCAGCAATTCCACTTCTACATAAATACCCAAAAGTATTGAAAACAGGGACTCAAACAGATATTTATACCATTGTTCACTGCAGCATTATTCAAAACAGCCAAAAGGTGGCAACAACACAAGTGCTCATCAACAGATGAATGGATAAACAAAATGTGACATACACATACAATAGAATATTATTCAGCCATAAAAAAGGACTGAAGTTCTGACACACACTACAACATGGACAAGCCTTGAAAGCATTATGCTAATTTCAACAAGCCTGTCCAAAATGGCAAATATTGTAAGATTCCACTTAGATGAAATATCTATAATAGACAAATTCGTAAAGACAGAAAGTAGATCAGAGGTTACCAGGGTTTGGGAAAATGCTTAATGGTTACAGAGTTTCTGTTTGGAGCTATGGAATGTAAGTTTTGGAAACAGATAATGGTGATGCACAACAGTGTGACTGTAATTCCACTGAATCATACACTTTAAATGGTTAAAATGGCATATTGTTTTAAATATATATATATTTAACCACAATTTTTTAAAAAATCTTACAAGAGAAACTTATCAAGATAATTTTTGTTTGTTTTAGTGGCTTTGAGTTTCTTGGCAAAAATTCAGGACTCGGATAAGAAAAAAATAAGAACTCCACTTTGACCAAAAAACAACAAATCTTAGGGACAAAGGAAGAGTTAAGTTTGATGACTGAACTATACCACCAATAAATCTGGAAAAATCTCTTTTCTACATTAATTTTGCAATGAAGTGATAGAAGTTGTGAGTAAAAGGAGAAATTAGAAGATATGGGAGAAGGTAAACAAATATTACTAAAATATTTTAAATCAGTTTGGAAGAGTCAATTATACCTACATTTTTCTTTCACCTAGGATTAATCCCATTTTTATTTTACCCTTGGCCATAAATTAGAGGATCCTCACCCCTGCCCCACCTCATCTCCACAGATAACTAGGGGGCAGGGGGAGGGAGGCACACACGCACAATTTTGCTTCCTATTCCTCTTCCAAATACTCATTGGACACATACTACAGAATCAATATAAACTCTGTAGTCAATACAGAGCTTACAAGAAACTCACTAAATATACCCCCATTCTTAAATAGTCTGTATCCTTTAGAAGATGAGTACGCAAGAAGTTGTGATAATAGGCAGAATACTGAACATGAGTTTAATAAAAAGAATGTCCTATTTGCTTCCTTCAGCTGCCCCTCAAAACCAAAATGGATTTATACAATTTCAGAGTTGAGCAAAAAACTTAGAAATCATATAGAACAGAGTCTCTCAGCACTTTTTTCTTTAGTTTCACTTCTGAAAGTATGCCATAATCCAATGTATACATGAAAGGTCCTCAAATTTTGGGATTGGCCCTGTGGCCAAGTGGTTAAGTTCACGTGCTCTGCTTCAGTGGCCGGGGGTTCACCAGTTCAGATCCTGGGTGTGGACCTAGCACCACTCATCAGACCATGCTGTGGTGGCATCCCACATAAAAGAACTAGAATGACTTACAACTAGGATATACAACTATTTACAGGGGTTTCAGGGAGAAAAAAAGAGGAAGATTGGCAACAGATGTTAGCTCAGGACCAATCTTCCTCACCAAAAAACATATGTTTAAAAAAAAATTTTTTTAATCTAGATTTAGAAAAAGGTCCTGAGTGATTATAATATGTGTGACCCATGCCATCCCACTCTCCCCATGAGAACTGACCCTCCAGTTCAATTTTCATTTCACAATTGGAGAAACTAAGCTAAGCTCCCTAAGGGTAAGGTTAAATGAGATGCCCAAAATCACAATCAGACTCCGTGATGCAGGATTCTGTTACATCACACTGACCTTACCCTTTCACTTGCTTTCCTCTATAGCCCTTTTCCACGTTCAATAACATAAAGTCTAGTCTTTGGTAAGCTTGACATTTATGAGGAATAATTCCCAGACCTCCTCAGGAATATTGCCATAATGCATTACATTCACGCATAAAGCACACACCCAATGGCAAGTGGAAAACAGAGCTTTGCTGAAAGGTAGATTCTCAGAGGTTGGCTAGGCTCACTCACTAGCTAGTTGAGTGAAAAAGACAAATCAGCTTTTGTAATTCAGAAGGCAATTCAAATTCAGCAAAATTACAAATGACCATCAAGAGCTTGAGGGTTGCCCTGGAATAGTCAAAGATGTGAATGTCAAATCCATAAAAATCAAGCCTCTTCAGGCAGCTGCTGCCAGAACTTCAACTACTAGAACATCTGCTTCTTTGAAATGGCACTCATAATATCACACACCAAGATAAAGATATTTTTAAAGTTTAAACTCCTTGATTTTTAAAGTGACATAGTGTATTTTTTAACTTTAAATTAAAATATTTTTAAAAATTAACCCCTGTCTTCTGGTAATTTCAGTCTTTCTATATATACATATTTGTGTGTGTATAAGACACAAATATTAATACATATGTATAATAACTGTCTTTCAAAAGCAAGAAAGATGTAGGTAACAGTATCAATGAGATTAGGCTTGAATATTTAAAAACCTGTTAGCCCTTTCCATACTAGATACCAGCCTTTCACAAGAGGCCATAAAGTCAGAGGGAAAGAGACAAGGAGAGACGGAGAAGCACGGTGTATGTGTTTTAAGAATGCTGATAGTCTTCTGGTTCTAAACAGTATGAAAATTTAATTGCTACAGTCTATTTTAAATCCTTCTAAGTTGTTCTGTGTAAACCCACTTTACAGCTTGGCTTTCAACTATTAACCTCAATGTAATTTCAGAGTGTCCTTATAATCTTACATTAAACAACCAAAGATGGCAACTTAAATCATGCAGTTTCACTTTGGGTCAATCTATTGGTTCTCTGTGCTATTTACAATCAAAAAAAAACAAAATTAAACCCACAGAAAAAGATTAATGAAAAGACCACTTGCAGTATAACAAGCAGATTATTCCTAAATACTCGTATTCTCTCAGTACAACTAATTTAGGAATGGTTGTTCCAGAAACAGTTTAGCAATCCAGATTTTCATTCCCGGTAAGTTTTTGTATGGAATAAATTAAAAATTAAGAATTACAAACTGTTCCTAAAATTGAAATAAACTATGTTCAACATTTTTACAGGTGTAAAAGGGAATGACTTTATACAATCAAAAACATGCAGACAAAAAAATTACTAAAAGTAATTAGCCTTCTACATAAGGTAAAATAGAGAAAAATTTTAATAGCTTAATAAACTTTCTTTCAAGTTCAAGACTCACAACAAGAAAGTAAAAATGTTTGAGAATATAAAGTCTTACCTAGTTTTCATAAATATCCACAGGTAATGATACACCGGGCAGGGTGTTGCAGGCTCTTACTCCGGTAAGGCCATCCTGTCCTAAGTTTCTGTGACCACATTTTCCCCACCCAGTTGAGTCAAGAGCACTGTCTACCAGTGTGAGTTTCCACGAAAGGCAGTCGCTGAGCACAGAAGCCTCTTCTATCAGTGTCCCTAAACTTGCCCTTTGTATGGGCCTCCACATTCTTGTTGTACGTCAGAACTGTCCAGTGGAATGCAATTCCTCAGTGTTGGAATGTAAACTTATTCATGTCAGGCTATACCCAGCGAGGAAATACACAGCAATCAAACTGAGATTATACTGGTGGGCAATCCTAATTTACAAAATGATGAAACACGTAATACTCCAAGATATCAATTTTTTTTCATACCTTCATTACTAGAAAATGGGAAGCAGTTATGAAATTTTACTTTCCCCTTTAAAAATCTAAGTAAATGACTGGACTGATGCTCCTAAACCAAAATCAATTTACTTATTTAGGACTTAAAAAAATATTCAGATGACATTGTCTTTAGATAGCAGAATAGCAATTAACTTTAAGGAAAAAAAAAATCTAACAAGTAACTGCTGATGCCATCAATTCCATTCTCAAAAATAAAAGAATAAATTTTAATAGAAGCGAAAAAGAAAGTGGTTTGAAAGACATAAGAATGCATTTAATCTTTTTTAATATTTTATCCTCACTCATTAGCTTAACCATAACAGCTATTTAAAACAAAAATATACACACAACAAGTACATATATAAGTTACATGAGTGTAAATTACAAACCATATGGACTTTAACAGGCTCATATTTGAGAAGGAACTATTTCTGAAAACTAAACATACACTTAAGTGTCTCTAAATTTCTTTCAAGACATTTAGAAATATTTTAACAATCATCACTTTGCACAAATTAACAGAAGTTTGCTCCTCTGCACAGTGAATCTCAATATTTAACCTTTGCTTATAAAAATAGAGCAAAAGAAAAAAATTATAAGCAAAGGCCTGATAGCTGTGTTTTCCCGTCTCTGTTCATTCCTCAGTAGCCTGTTGTCTATTTAACCACAGAAGTACTAAATATTTGATATTTATGCTATTTACATTTTAATTCCTTTAAAAAAAATCTAACCTGCACTGTCTTCAATATCTTTGAAGCACCAGTAACAGCAATAGCACTGCCACCTTCTCTAGCTCTTTTCTCTGCAGCAATGAGCACTCCCCATTTCCCTGTGTTTGCTCTCAGGGAGTCCATGCGGCTATAGCTTGTGCAGAGAGCCAACATTCCTTCTGAAGGCTAATTTCCTGCTTCGATGACCCACCCACCCCTCCTGGCTGCAGTTATGTGTTACGCATGTTGCATGGGCACTGTTTCCGCATACCAGCCTCATGACCTCAGCGGCTGCCTGACAGACTCTCTTTATCAATTTCTATTAATTCATTATCTACTCTCTTACAAGTCAAGGGCTAGTAGGGAAATCTGCAATGTCTGCTCTCCTATGAGTCTTCAAGGTCAAATGCTTAGATGTGCTCAGCAATGCAATTTGTTATTAAAATTTACCCAAGCTGTATTACACACGTTGCTCTCCACCAAAGGGATGCTGACTGTATCCCTGGCTTGAGGGATTATCATGGAAAAGACTAGCAAAAATTGAAATCAAAACAACATGGGAAAAGTTGAAAGAGGCTGCATTTGCTCTTGTTCTTCCCTTCAAGACAAAAAAGGTGGATCTTACCTCAGCTGTATTGGGGTGAAGAGAACAAGCAGTTTTTCCCTCTTGCCACAATCTAAACCAGCGAAGGACAGTGGTGTGATGATGACTACACTTTGGTAGTGTCTATGTCCTCGTGACCAAACTGCTAGAGAACAGCTCAGCTAAATTGATCTGCTGCTATCAGTCTACACAGTGGCACAAACAGGTCTCTGCTGATCACAGTGCTTTGTACACAGATGGCAGCTGATCAGTTTGTATAAAAGTTATGGCCCATAACAGCTTTTCCCTTCAGCATGTAGACACATGCCTTATCCAAAATGCCTTTGTTAAATGTTCACCATTTCATTGAAGAAATCTTGCCATGGATGAGTTGAAGAGACAGGGAACATTAGTTCTATCTTATCTAAAAATGACCTAAATTTTATAAAATTCATTAAAGAAGTAAAATAAAGAATTATATTAAGAAATAACCAAACAGAGCTATGTAACTTGTTAATGAGAAAAATGGTAGATGAATTCAAATGAATGGTTCAGATTGGCACTTAACAAGTAACCTGACTTAATCTCAAGAATCAAACAAGATCTCAAATAATGGCAACCAAACATCTGATATTCTTTAAAGGCTGATATGAAAAGCACCAAAACCCAGCCAGCAGCCTCTCAAAAATCTGTCATATACCATAAAAGCAGTTAAAATAGCAGACATTTCTTTGTAAGATAGGACCTAAACAATAATTTAGGTCACTTGAATAACACTGAAAATCGAAAATTCCCTTATAGATCGAGGTGGTAAAAACCTACTACTTATCATCAAAAGATAAAACACTTAGAAATAAATTAATGAAGGATGCGTATGATCTGTATGCTGAAAACTACAAAAAGGTACTTAATCTTGCAAAGGGAAATAATGGAAGACTTAAATAAATTATGAGATATATCATGTTCATGGTTAGAAGGCTCAATATTGTTAAGACAGTAATCCTTCCCAAATCGATCTATAGATTCAGTGCAATTCCAATCAAATCCTAACAAGTGTTTGACACTGACAAGATGATTTGAAAATTTATAAGGAAAGGCAAAGACAAAGAAGAGCTAAAACAATTTTGATAAGGAATAAAGATAGGAATTTATAGTATGTGATTTCAGAAGTTACTATAAAGCTATACAAATGAAGACAATGTGGTATTGGTATAAGAATTGACATGTAGATCAATAGAACAGAAAAGAGATTCCACAAATAGACCCAAACCTTATTGATTTTTAACAAATGTGCCAAGGCAATTTAATGGATAAAAAAACATTCTTTTCAATAAATGGTCCTGGTATCTGTATGGAAAAACATAAACCTCAACCCTTACCTTACACTATACACAAAAATTAAATCAAAATGGATCTCCGACCTAAATGGAAGAGCTAAAACTATTAAATTTCTAGAAGAAAAACATGAGAAAACCTTTACGACATAAGTTAAAAAAAGATTTCTTAAGCAGGACACTGAAAGTACAAACTATAAAAGAAAACATTGACATAATGGACTTCACTAAGATGGAAAGGTTTTGCTCTTAAAAGACATAGTCAAGAAAAAGGCAAGCCACACATTGGGAGAAAATTTTTGCAAAATATATCCAACAAAGGAATTGTATCCAGAATACATAAAGAACACTTACAACTTAAAAAAAGACAGTCAATCCAATTTTTTTTAATTGACAAAATCCAATTTTTAAAATAACTGTTTTCAACAGGTGAAGACATATGAATGGCCAATTAAACACATGAAAAAATTCTCAACAATACTAGTTTTCAGAGGAATGCATAATAAAACCAAAGTGAGATGACCACCACATATCCACTAGCATGGCTAAAATTCAAAACACTGGCAATACCAAGTGTTGGAGAACATATGGAACAACTAGAACTCTCATAAACTGCTAGTGGGAAAGCAAAATGTTACAGCCACTTTGGAAAACACTGTGGCAGTTCCTCATAAAGTTAAACATACATTTACCATATAACCCAGCAATTCCACTCCTGCATATTTATTCAAGAAGTAATGAAAACATATGTCCACAAAAACAGATATTCGCAAATGTTGACAGAAGCCAAAAATTAGAAGCAATCCAAACCATCATTTTCAAATTATGTTTTGTAAAAGATTAATACTTCCTCATTTACAACATTCAATAGGATTTATGAAACCTGGCATCCACTTTATATAAGAATTGGCAACATATTTCATAGTTTGCTTAAAATAGGCTATGAGGGGCTGGCTCCATGGCCGAGTGGTTAAGTTCGCACACTCCGCTGCAGGTGGCCCAGTGTTTCGTTGGTTCAAATCCTTGGCGCGGACATGGCACTGCTCATCAAACCACGCTGAGGCAGCGTCCCACATGCCACAACTAGAAGGACCCACAACGGAAAATATACAACTATGTACTGGGGGGCTTTGGGAAGAAAAAGGAAAAAAACATAAAATCTAACAACAAAAAAAAAGGCCATGAGATAATTCTGCACTGAGATGGACAGTAAAGCAAAATTTTACTTGTCAAAGTCTGTCTCTGTAGCCTCCTGAACTCATGAGCATCTCTGTTTTGCTTCTGTATTCTTCCTGTTTACCTACCCCTTCACCCTACCCTGCGCCATCCCCAAAGCTTTTCAAGTGACTCAATGCTGGTTATTTCTTCATACCTCCCATAGCTCCACTTGTCTGTCAAACCTTGTACCACAACATGCCTAAAATCAAATATATTCATGTCAACTCTGACATCCACCCACCTTATCCCCTCCAGATTTGGTTATTGCTGTCAAAGTCATCATGCTGCCAGACATGCAACTTCAAAGCATTGAAACTGTCTTCTACTCCATCTTTTCCCTTGTCTATATAGCTTTAGTCACTAAATTTCATCAATTAGTCCTTCTAAATTACTCTTACTTGTGACCCGTCAACTTCTATTTCTGTGAAAACACTATTCAGGCCCTTAGCCTTGGCACACCAAGACCACTGAGTCAGAGTTCCTGTCTCTGGTCCCAGCTTTACCGAATCTTCCAGGATCCTCTCATTCTACTGATCTTAACACTTCAATAGTTCCACACTGGTTTCATAGTCCATAGCCCAGCCTCTCAGTTCAAATTTGATTGACCACCTGCTTGTAAGCTTTGAAAATGAGAGTCTAAGATCCAATCCAGATTGTAGTGAATGAAAATCTCTAGGGACTGGGCCTCAGTATTTCACCCACCCTAAGCCAGGTGAATCTAACACCTAGCCAGGTTTGGAAACCTCTACCTTGGTCGATTACCTTTCATAGTCTTCATCTTCTAACCATCTTTATTACCAAACACAATGACTCTAATCCAGTGTCTTTTCTACTTATTATTCCACAAGCACACTCTTAGAAAAATTAAAACTCATACTTCTTGGGCTTGAGTAGTTACCAAACTACTACTAACTAAAGTTACCAAACAGACAGCTCTTTTCTACCATATTTCAAGGACTACAATTACTTATACTCTGACGTGCATAATCAATGAAAAAAATCTCTGCTTTCACCACAACGATGCTTCCATACACAAAACAAACTATATATAAAGGTTTGTAAAGTTTACCTAATATATGCCAATTATACAACAACTAAAAAAAAAGTTCACTTAAATGGGATAATGATTATAAAACCTGGAAGACCCTATTCACAGACAACTCTTCATTCTACGTTTCCAAGATTATATCATAAGTTAAAATTCAAAATCAGGTGACAAAGTGGTAAACTGAAATCGTCTCGAGATTCTGAATAACAATTAATTAATTATTATTTTGGACAACTTAAACCATCATGGAAGCAGAAAACCTCTGATATATACACCCTGAAATACATATGATTTAGACTGATGAATAGAATACTCTAAATTTAAGTTTTCCTATTTGTAAAACTGAATTAAGTATGAATATTTAATGATGGCTTTCTAAATTCACCTTAATGAACCAAAAACAATAATAAAAATAAAACACAAGAAAGAACTCAACAGATTTTGACCATTGCTCTAATTTTTCAAATTACTTTTAATTAAGAAATAACTATCTAAATGAAACTGATACACTAAGCAGTTTATATCTAATAAACATAAAGTAAGCCGTCAATAAAAAATAGAAAGTAAAAACTGTCCTGAAATATCTGACTCAAAAAACTACTTAGATAAAGGTATAACTAGGAAAATAGTTATTTAATGTTTATGTAGATCTGTAACACGTGAACACCCAATACCAGAATTTATATTTTATATTTAATTGCAAAAATATGCAGGGCCCAAAAAGCCAGAAATGTGCGGCAGAAGTAAGAAACATCTAAGGAAATATTTTTTAGTATTTCGAACTCACAGTTCAATATTCTCATCAGTGATAAATACTAAGCACATAGCTTTTAAATCCACATTATATTTATTTAAATTCTAACATAAAGAAGGCAGTGATACACATGTCAGATATTACTTCACTTTATTTCAACTATTTAATTCTTGAAAATTTTTACTTTAATAAAGACATTCCAATATCACCAAGTATAATTTGCTTCATATATCAATCTCTCTCTTAATATTCTTACTCTTATTTTTCTATTAGCGTTTCCCATATTGAAAGAATGATTCTTTAAACAAAAACAAAATTAGTTGCAATATATTTTAGGACACCTGGAATTCATACAGGTGAAACAGTAATTCACACATCCCTCCAAACTAACCCTCCTCCAAAATAAGTGTGGCACAAATAAAGGTTGTGAGTTCCTTTACACTTAGCAGCAGATAAACAATTCCAACATTTTACAGGGAAAAACAATTGTATTTCACTGACACGCCGATGTCAGACTTTAAAACCTTTATGAAATATAACGTTTACTTTTGCAAGAGAAATCCAAACATCACTGCAAATAAGGACTTCCAGGGTGAACTCTCACACGCTCATTTATACCAAGGATCACAAATGACAAACTCCCTGACTGAAGACTTCAAGTATCAGATGACTTGTGCTATCACATCAACCATACACACAAAAACATCAGTCCTTCTCTTTAAGGCTACTTACTTTGTCAGACACTACCAATGCGACTCTTCCAAGGACTACGAAAGCCTGCATTATATGTACAGCACACCTGCAAAGTTGTAGTTATAGCAACCAAATTCCCAAATTGATCCAGCAATTGAACTCTCTCTCTAGAGAACCACTTTGCTCTGTGCATCAGGCATCTCATCAGAATATGATTTAAAAGGGGCAGGGGTGATCTAAATAATTCTAAAAATCATGTTAGCTTTCCAGGATGAAGACGTTTCATACTGAAGCAGAAAGTACACTTAATAACCGAAAGGGGAATTTTAGTATATCCCATTGTATCTTTTACATATTTTATTCTATTCCTTTAATTTAGAGATCAACCTTATTTCAAATTTAACATGGAATGTATTTACATCAAGTGTAACTAACCTCTCCCTTCAATATCATCAACTCTAGTCAAACCAAGTTAACAGTTGTTTCATTATTTTATTTCCTTATTTGGAACTCTTTCCCAGGATTTCCTTAAAATCTTTAATAAATACCTTTACCTTATACCTGTGTGTCATGGGAATACCTGGACTTGAGTCAACTTTAGGTAGGACAAGTACAAATTATAGATGATGTAACACCTGAAGGAGTGTGGCTAAGTAGATGAAGAGTATGTACACAGGTCTGAGGAGAAGAATGAAGTAGCAAAGGAAGATAATTAACAACTAAGAGAATGTGAGGCTAAACCAAAGAGCAAGTGTAACAAAGACTGCTGGTTGTCTACTCCAATATCTCTTTTCCTCTTTCTCCTTAGAAAGATATTTTTACATTATTATTTTTAGCAAGCACGTTTGCACCTCAGAATAAAAGACTGCATGTCTCAGCCTCCTGGGTGACCCTAAGTGGCCATCTGACTACATCTGGACAATGCGATACAAAAAGAAACGTTGTTTCAAGGAATCTGATTTGGATGGGAGTTAACTTTTTTGCTGTTCTGCCTTTCCTCCTGCTTCCAGCTTCCATTGCAGACAGGATAGCTGGATTTCGGCAGCCACCCTGTGCTGTGAACTGATGCTGAAAATGGAAGCTATGTGCTAGCGTGAGTAGAGGAAAAGGTGGAAGCCTAGAACTTTTTCAACACTGTTGGAGCCACTAAACCATCCTGGACCATCTACCTTCAGGGTTCTTTTACACAAGAGAAAAAGTAGTTCCTGCTGTGTTTATGAAACCAAAACTAATTGTAATTAATACAGTAAGCAAAACAATATCCAAGAAGATACCGTTTGCCTTTTCCCCCCTCTTCTGGACCCCTGCACAGACTGACCAATACCACCTTCTCAGGAGCTTCCCCAGACTCCTTCTTCCATTATGGCTCAGCCTCATTCTTTTCCCAACTCTTCTCCTCTGTATTAACTTGACTTTCAAAAAATCATAGGTTACTGAAAAGTTATTTCTAGCATAATATTGTTAAACTCTTTTTAAAAGTGACTTTTTTAAAAAGGGAAAGTTAAAAATATAGTCCTGAGCCACTTTAATTCAACAAATATTTATCAAATGTCTGCTATGTGCTAGGCAATGGGGAAGCAAAGATGAATAATACAGCCCATGCCCTTGAAAAATCTAACAGTTTAGAACAGATATGAAATAGTTAATCCTGACAGGAATACAAAGGTAGGATTCCCAGAGAATAAAACATGTGGTTTTCACAGGTGGGTAAGGAAGGGTGGGAGTGAAGGCAGCAACAATGACGTGGATGTCCCAGGCTGAGAGAACAACCTGGCACAGGTAGGATCAGACCACAGTGGATCAGCTCAGGTGTCTGGAGAGAGTGTAAGGAATATTGTAGGTTGGAAATATTTTAAGCTGCCCTATAAGTCTCACTAAGGAGTCTGGATTTTATCTGTTTGGCAGTTGGAAGTCACTTAAGCTCATTATGCAAGGGATCAACAGGAAAAAAATCTGTGCTTTTAAACAATGATATGGTGACACTATAGAAGTATTGAAGGCGATACAGGAACCTACTTCAATAGAGCAGGTGACATCTGAACAAGGGCACCGGCAGTAGTGATAGAGGCATTTGATTTGACAGATACTGTCATTCCTAACTCTGAAGTGTTATTTTCTAAAAAGCCAATTGTCAGGGGAGAAAAGAGGTCAGAATTGAGACTCATAGAAATTTCTAGATTAGGTGACTAGCTGTTTATTAAAGCCATTAGCGGTAGAAAAAGGCCAAGCAGACTTGTAGGTGCTTGTTGCATTTCAGACATGCTATCTAGAGCTCAAGGGACCTGGAGCAAATCCACATAAGTTATGAGTGTTCCAGACACATTCTCAACTCCTGCACCCTTCTTTTTGTTTCCTTTATGCAATGGCAAAGCTCATACCCGAGCAACACCCAACTACCCACTTTCTCCATGGTTGCCTCTAAACAGCTGAAAGTTGCTAGGACAAAAAACAAACATAAATCTATGACCACAAATATCAAATGCGCACTCAACATCCCCTTTGTTTCACCACTTTTCTCCCTCATCAAAACTGCTAAATACCCACCATTGAACTCCCCAATCTACCCACTGATCTACAGCTCTTACCACAAGCCTGTAAAAAGGGTGAAGCTCTTTCACTATTTCCAAAGCTAACACTTCCCCCTTCGTGGGTTTCGTCCACTTCTGCAATTCCATCCCCTTTCCTGCATTATCCTTTTACCCCTCTCTACTGATCATTCCACCAACATACAAACACACACTAGCATCTTCTAATTTTAAAGAAGCAAATCTCTCTTGATTTCACAACTCCCAGCCACCATCCTGTTTCCCCACTCCTCTTCTCAATAAAATTTCTTGAAATGATGAAATTTCTCTTCTGTTAGTTCTTCCCTTCCCATTGTCTCCTCAACCAGCTCCACTGCTTCACTGAGACTGGTTTGCTCAGGTCACCTATGAACTCCATGTTGCTACATCCAAAGATCATGTCCCTAATCTCACCTTATTAAACCTCTTTGCAGCACGGGACAAACTGACCCCTCTACCTTCTCAAAATATGTTTTATCTCTTGGCTTGGATGACACACAAACAGGATCTCTGTGTTTCAGCACCATATTCTAGGCAGGCACAGAAGAGGTCCTCAATAATATTTGCAGGATAAATGAGTAAGACAGAAGCATATGCATATAAAAATTTCAGGGGAGCAATTTGGGAGACAGGTCAAAAGGGCTCATTAATACTAATTGAGCATCATCCAGTTGAGGACTTTCTTAAGAAGACATAACTAATAGCCCAAGGTAATGTTTGATTCTAGAAATCAGTTCCAGTCATTTTGCTCATCACTTTATGTATGTATCTATTTATTTATTTATTTATTGCTGGGAAAGATTTGCCCTGAGCTAACATCTGTTGCCAATCTTCCTCTTTTTCTTTTTTATGTGAGCCATCGCCACAGCATGGCTACTGACAGACGAGCAGCATTGTTCTGCACCCAGGAACTGAACCTGGGCCCCTGGAGTGGAACATGCTGAACTTTAATCACTAGGCCATCAGGGGTGGCCCACTCATCACTTTCGATAATCTTTTTGGTAAACAATCCTCCTAAGATATTAAGTTGTTAGACACTATCCCTTGCACTGATTAGGTTTAAAAGATTAATATTTTAAAATAACAATACATTTACCATCCATTCTTCATAATTATCTGTTTAACGTAACCATTACTTAACCAATGAAGTAGAATGCTTTGGCAATCTTGGTACAGACACGCCAATTTTTTTAAACTGCTGCTGATTAGGTGTGGGGAAAATATCTATAGAAGAACTGAGGGGAAAGCAGTCAAGTCCAAGAAGCCTGATTGACACACACATACACATCAATACATATCCATGCATATATGTGCACATACTAATCTAACTATATATTCACTTTATACGTACAGGTTTATATGCATAGGTCAAATTGAATATTTTAAAGTTAAAATAGAAGTACATTTCTATGATTCCCTGCCTAACCCACTGTTTTCATTAACGGGCCAACTGGAGGCCCCAATCATCTGCTTCTGCAAAATAATGTGATAATGGTTGTATACGACAATGGCTGAGATAAGTAGTTCTTATAACTTATTAGCTCTTACTAATTCTGCTATCATTCACTAACTTTAGGGTCATTCCAAATATGAATTAAACAAAGTCTTATGGTTTCTCTTGAATGTAAGAAAGGAAGGGAGGGAGGAAGGGACAGGTGGAGGAAGGGAGGGAGAGAGTTTTTTCTTTTAAAGAAATAAACAACTTCTAATACTGCTGGCTATAAAGAAAACTTCTGAAAAGCTTATGTATCACCTCATTTAATCCTGTTATAAGTTACTGATATCTTCCCATGGTGAGTGGAAAGGAATGTAAGACCAATACATTATTTTTAAAACTCAGTGAGGACTGTTTTAAGATGATTTCTAGTTTTTCTTTTATTTTTCCCATTCCTTCTTCAATAACCACTCTTTTCATTCCATGCTTAATCTGTGCTATCCGTGGTCAGGATTTTGCCAATACCTGAAGGTAAATCTTACCTGTAATGTGCAATTTCCAGAATTCTGATCCTCACTTTTCTTCATACCTTTTGGTTACATTTAATGTCCAATAAAGTTACCCTTCTATAACATGACAGTGAGTTGTTTTTACAATGCCATACTCCATCTTCAATAAGGCATCACATGACGTAACAGATGTGCACTCTTTCAAGAATATGATTTTCTAATCCTACACAGCTCTTTACAAGAAATAAGGAATATTTAATTGTGTCTTCAAGTCCCTACCACATACAGAATCATTCTTCCTTTGTTTCACCCTCTTTTATTACTGAAAAAAACTAGCAACTTCTCAGAGCAATCAATTAACTTATCATGTAGCACTGGCAAGCAGAAAGTAGGCCTGTGATTTTTAAACTCAAGTAGCTCATTGTTTGTCATGTGAATCATAATGAGAATAGTATTTCAGCCTCTCAGAACTGATTAGTTAAATGTCTTGTTTCCCCACTTATCCTCATTATAGCTGCCAGCTCTAATTTAAAATGTGATTATTGAGAGTACCATAGTATAATTTTAATTTTTAAACTGTGGATATATTTGGTATCAATGAAAGAGAAACATTAATTGTAAATGGACACAGGCAATGTGGTACAAATAAATGATTCATGCATTTCTCTCAATCTCCTGCTAATGTTACTTGAGACCTAACTTACCAACAAGCTAGCTTTTCCAACCAAGTTATGCTTTGTAAACTAGACCTCTCATTAATGGCACCATCACCAATGCTTTCGCAACTACTTCACACCCTGAAGTGCAGTTCTATTCTAGATAAATGATCCTATTCTTGTGCCTTCACTCAAGCCACTGCTTACGTTTGGACTGCCCTCCCTCAATCCTATTTCTGTGCCATCACTCATGCTCTCTACTCTGTCCAGATTTGCTTTCCAACCATTGTCCAACAATCTAAATCATAAATCCAACTCAAAATTCACTTCCTTAAGAGTCACCCTTCGTTACCATCCACATACATTAAAATCCCCCGTCTTTGAAGGAATTTTGCATTCCATGTGGTCTTTGCTATATCAATTTACATTGTACTATTTAATGACCTGGCAATTTTTTTCATGTTTCACATATGACTGCCTCATCTCCTCAACCACATATTAAATTACATGACAGCAGGGAACAGATCATCTTGCTTCCTTGGTAGAGTCCAGAACTTAATGTAGAAACCATACAATAGGACCTAATGCAAGTTTCAACTAATGTTTGAAATAACATGGAAACATGCCACAAGATTTCAACTCTACCAAACCTATTCAAGAATGAGACAGAATAACCCATAAATATGAAAACGGCCCATGAAACAATCCTAAATTTTGATGGCATTTCAATGTTCAACAGTTCTCATTGGCAGTGCTTTGCCAGTTACAGGCATAATTTTTTATGACATGTAGTGTACAGATTACCCTGTCTACTAGGTCTGATGTCTGACATAATGTGGAAGCTAGACCTTAACGTCCGTCCATTAGAAGCCTTCACCCTTCTGTATAGGTCTTTGTCCCCAATTCCCCTGGCTCCAGCTTTAATTACAACCCTTCTCTTGGCATCTTCCAAGTTCCTAGGCTTACAGCCAGCCTGGGCTTATCTTTTCCTTCAAGTTTACAGCCCCTACCCTGCCACCACATTGAGATGAAGTAAAGAGATTGTTTACCAATTGCTATGTATATGAAAACTATAGAAAGTTCTTAACTATCAAAGCAATAAAGACAGTATTTTTTTTTATGATTAAATATGGTGTGCATGATCATTTCTATTAAAAGGCCCTTCCTGGGGCTGGCTTCATGGCCAAGTGGTTAAGTTCGCGCGCTCCGCTGCAGGAGGCCCAGTGTTTCGTTAGTTCGAATCCTGGGCGCAGACATGGCACTGCTCATCAAACCACGCTGAGGCAGCGTCCCATATGCCACAACTAGAAGAACCCACAATGAAGAATATACAACTATGTACTAGGGGGCTTTGGGGAGAAAAAGGAAAAAATAAAATCTTAAAAAAAAAAGGCCCTTCCTTGGAGGCCTCTATGATAAAATTGATTCTGTTGAGAAAATCAAGTTCAACATTTTAACAGGAGTGGTCTTTCTCCAGGATTCAGACCAATGTAAATTCAAAGAAGAGTCTGCATAACAATAATGCTTCATGTCTTAAATATCTAGAATACTGTTTGTGCAAATAATGCAAAAATGATTGATAAATTAGTAGAAAAAGATTTCAATTCTATGAGTTAATGTACAGTCTTGGTAAACTGTCTCCTTCACCAACAAATAATCCAAATAGCAAGGTGAAAGTTTAGAAACACAGTCTAAGCCTATCTTTAATAACTAAATTAGAATTTTCAGCCTTTCAAAGAAGCTAGTAGACAAAAAATAACATATTAATCCAAGTTATTATACTGTGACTTTATGATAAAATAGGCTTCAGCATTTATAGAACGGGGCAATTTTAAAAGTGAAAAAATATAAAGTGTATAACAATTTATTAAAATTCCATAAATACACTGACACAGAGCACATTAGGGCAATAAATGTTATTAATATCTTCCTGCCCATTACATAAAATAAACCAAAAGTACATTTAAAAAAACCATTTCTATTACCACGTTAGTCTCTGGATCTCTGCCTACAGGGTGCAATGGAAGCTAGAGTGGTGACACTACCTATTTTGGAAGTGACATCAGCATCATGGCAGAGTGAGCTCTCCCGGTGAACTCTCCTCTCCATAATACAATGAAAAAGACATTCATATTTCAACAGAGACCATCCACACAACACAAAAGACATCTGAGAGACCCACCCAGCCATATGTTGGTTGGTAGAGGCTGGAGCCATGCAGGAAGGAGGTGGAACAGTGTAAGAGAAAGCGTTGCTCCCTCCCTAAAAGACTGCAAACCGAGGATTGTGCATGGCCTCTGAGAGGGAAGGAATGGGGGATGGGGCACCCCTTTGCAGGAACGTCAAAGATCCCCAAGGTCCCTCGCAGCCTAGGGGCAAGCCTCCTACCAAGGTGATGAGCTATCACGGGACTGACTTCATCAAGCCAACACTGCAGGAGAGCAGAGAGCGAGGGCAGAGCGAGAAAACCCTAAGAACACGCAGAAGAAATCCCTTTGCCGCCACCTGCTCACACCAGCTGCAAAACCTGGGATCCCAGAGGATCACAGAGGGCTCAGAATACACAGCACTCAACCCCAATCCAGTGCTGACAGGTGGTTAACAGTGACCAAATAATATGACAATGTGAAAGAACAGAGCCACAGTCTCTAGCAGTATCAAAAATCATATTAAATCTCCAGACCATAGAGAAAATGACAAATGCCCAGAAATCAGTCATGAGGACACAGAAATATGTAATCTAAATAGACAGAGAATTAAAAATATCTATCATCAAAAAACTGAACAAGTTAAAAGAGAATGCAGAGAAACAATTCAACAAGTTCAAGAGCTACTTCACAAAAGAGATGGAAACTATAAAGAAGCAATCAGAAATATTGGAGATGAAAGACATAATAGATGAGATAAAACAAACTATGGATTCCCTGAACACTCAAACAGATATCACAGAGGAGCAAATCGGCATAATCAAGGATAGACATACTGAAATGCTCCAGATAGACAAGGAGAGAGAACTAAGACTAAAAAGAAATGAAGAAAGTCTCCAAGAAATATCCAACTCAATTAGGAAATGCAACATAAGAATTATACGTATTCAAGAAGGAGAAGAGAAGAACAGAGCAGAAAGTTTGTTCAAAGAAATAACAGCAGAGAACTTCCTAAACCTGGAGAGGGAGATGGAAATCCATATGAAAGAGGCTACCAGAAATCCTAAGTATGTCAATGTAAAAAGGCCTACTGCAAGGCATATAGTAGTGAGATCTTCTAAATATGTCAATATAAAAAGGCTTACTGCAAGGTATATAGTAGTGAAACTGGCAAAAGTTAATGACAAACAAAAAATACTAACAGCAGCAAGGTAGAACAAAATAACCTACAAAGGAATTCCTATCAGGCTTTCAGCAAATTTCTCTGCAGAAACCTTACAGGCTAGGAGAGATTGGAATGACATATTCAAATCTTTCACGGAGAAAAACTTTTAGTCAAGAATACGCTATCCTGTGAAAATATTATTCAGATATAATGGAGAAATATAAACTTTCCCAGATAAACAAAAACTAAGGGAGTTCATAGCCACAAGACCCCCCCCCCCCACCACAAGAAGGCCATCATAATTAAAAAAAAAAAGAAAGGGAGAAAGAGAATACAAGGCCTGAAGTACGGAGATAAATACATAGAAAAACTCAGAAAATTGTAGCTATACATCAGAACAGGTTAGCAAATACTCCAGTATAGCATTAAAGATAAAGGGGAGGAAAACACCAAAACCAATCATAATCTTGTAATCTTGTCATTTTAACCACAAACTCACAACACAAGACAGAACAAGATGTGACAAAAACAAAATAGGAAGGGAAGAGGAAGGGGACAGCATCAGTTTAGTCTAAGGAAATAAGAGGCCATCAGAAAATGGATTAACGTATCTACAAGATTTGGGATACAAACCTCAGCATAATCACTAAACAAAAAAGTGGAACAGAGACAGAAATAATAAATAAGGAGAACATTAAGAAACCCCAGGTAAAAATATATGTAACTCACTGGTAGACCAAAATAAATGGGACTAGAAACAAAGGAAATGCAGGAGAACCAGAAAACAAGCAATGGAATGACAGCATTAAGCCCTCATTTATCAAGAGTCACTCTAATATAAATGGATTGAATTCTCCAATAAAAAGACACAGAGTGATGAGATGGATTAAAGAACAACATGCTGCCTCCAGGAAACATATCTCAGCTCCAACAAACACAGGCTCCGAGTGTAAGGATAGAAGACAATACTCCCAAGCTGATAGCAAACAAAAGAAAGCAGGTGTTGCAATACTTAGAGCAGACAAAGTAAACTTCAAGACAAGATAGGTAAAGAGAGACAAAGAGGGGCAGTATATAATCATCAAAGGGACACTCCTCCAAGAAGACATAACACTTATAAATATCTATGCACCCAACACAGGAGCACCAAGTACACAAAGTAAACATTAACAAACCTGAAAGGAGACATTAACAACACAATAACAGAAGGGGACCTAAACACTCCACTCACATCAATGGATAGATCATCCAGACAGAAAGTGAACAAGCAAACAGTGGAATTAAATGAAAAGATAGACCAGCTGGACTTAATAGATATATAGAGAACACTCCATCCAAAAACAGCAGAATACACATTCTTCTCAAGTGCGCCTGGAACACTCTCAAGGATAGATGATACAGTGAGAAACAAGGCATGCCTCAACAACTTTAAGAAGATTGAAATAACAACAAGCACCTTTTCTGACCACACTGCTATGGAACTAGAAATTAACTACAAGAAAAAACCTGAGAAAGGGACAAAGATGTGGACACTAAACAGCATGCTACTGAACAACCAAGGGATCATTGAAGAAATTAAAGGAGAAATCAAAATATATCTGGAGACAAATGAAATGTACCATACCAACTCACATGGGATGCAGCAAAAGCAGTACTAAGAAAGAAATTCATTGCAATACAGGCTCACCTTAACAAACAAGAAAAATCCCAAATAAGCTAACTCAAACTACACCTAACCGAATTAGAAAAAGAAGAACAAAGCCCAAAGTCAGCAGAAGGAGGGAAATAATAAAAATCAAAGCAGAAATAAATGCAAAAAAGACAGTAGAAACAAAAAGACAGTAGAAAGGATCAATGAAACAAAGAGCTGGGTCTTTGAGAAGATAAAGAAAATTGACAAACCCCTGGCCAGACTTACAAAGAAAAAAAGAGAGAAAGCTCAGATAAATAAAATTAGAAATAAAAGGGGAGAAATTACAACAGATACCAGAGAAATACAATGGATTATAAGAAAATACTACGAAAAGCTATATGTCAACAAATTGAACAATCTATAGGAAATGGATAAATTCTTAGACTCTTACAACCTCCCAAAGCTGAATCAAGAAGAAATCTAATATGAATTAGACCAATCACAAGTAAAGTGATTGAAACAGTAATTAAAAGCATCCCAAGAATTAAAAGCCCAGGACAAGACAGCTTCTCTGGAGAATTCTACCAAACTTTCAGAGAGAATTTAATACCTATCCTTCTCAAGCTATTCCAAAAAATTAGGGAAGATGGAACACTTCCTAACACATTTTACGAGGCCAACATCACTCTGATACCAAAGCCTGAAAAGGACAACACAAAAAAGGAAAACTCCAGGCCAAAACTGTTGACAAATATAGAGGCAAAAATCCTCAACAAAATATTGGCAACCCAAAAACAGCAATACATCCAAAAAAATCATACATCACGATCCAGTGGGATTTATACCAGGGAAATGGGGATGGTTCAACATCTGCAAATCAATCAGTGTGATACACCACATTAACAAAATGAGGACTAAAACCCACATGATCATCTCAATAGATGCAGAGAAAGCATTTGATAAGATCTGAGAGCCATTTAGGATAAAAACTTTAACAACATGGGGATAGAAGGAAATTACCTCTACATAATAAAGGCCATATATGACAAACCCACAGCCAACATCATACTCAATAGGGAAAAACTGAACGCCATCCCCCTGAGAACAGGCGCAAGACAAGGGTGCTCACTATCAGCAGTGTCATTCAACATAGGACTGGATGTTTTGGCGGGAGCAATTAGGCGAGAGAGAGAGAGAGAGAGAGAGAGAGAGAGAGAGAGAGAGAGAGAGGGAGGGAGGGAGGGAGGGAGGGAGGGAGGGAGAAAGGAAGGAAGGAAGGAAGGAAGAAAAGGAATCCAAATAGGAAACGAAGAAGTGAAACTCTCACTGTTCTCAGACAAATGATCTTACATATAGAAAATCCTAAAGAATCCACTGGAAAACTGTTAGAAATAATCAACAGCTACAGTAAATTTGCCAGGTACAAAATCAACTGACAAAAATCAGTTGCATTTCTACACAAACTTGCAGAAAGAGAACTCAAGAATACAATTCCATTTACAATCCCAACAAAAAGAATAAAATATCTAGGAATAAATTTAACCAAGGAGGCAAAAGACTTATACAATGAAAACTAAAAGACATTATTGAAAGATATAGATGATGACATAAAGAGATGAAAGGAGATTCCATGCACATGGATCAGAAGAATAAACATAGCTAAAATGTCCATACTATTCAAAGCAATCTATAGACTCGATGCAATCCCAACCAGAATCCCAATGGCATTCTTTACAGAAATAGAATAAAGAATACTAAAATTCATATAGGGCAACCAAAGACCCTGAATTGCTAAAGCAATCTTGAGAAAAAAGAACAAAACTGGAGGCATCACAATCCCTGACTTCAAAATGTACTACAAAGCCATAGTAATCAAAACAGCATGGTACTGGTAAAAAAACAGGCACACAGATCAATGGAACAGAACTGAAAGCCCAGAAATAAAACCGCACATCTATAGACAGCTTATCTTCCACAAAGGTGGCAAGAACATACAATGGAGAAAAGATAGTCTCTTCAATAAATGGTGTTGGGAAATCTGGACAACCACTTGCAAAAGAATGAAAGTAGACCATTATCTCACGCCATACGCAAAAGTAAACTCAAAATGGATAAAAGACTTGAAGATAAGTCCTGAAACGATAAAACTTCTGGAGGAAAATATACGTAATATACTCTGTGCTGTCAAACTTAAAATGATCTTTTCGAATACCATGTCTTCTCAGACAAGGGAAACAAAAGAAAAAATAAACAAGTGGGACTTGATCAGACTAAAGAGCTTCTGCAAGGCAAAAGAAAGTAGGATCAAAACAAAAAGACAACCCACCAACTGGGGGAAAATATTTGCAAATCATACAACTGACAAGGAGCCAATCTCCACAATATATAAAGAACTCACACAACTGAACAACAAAAAAACAGACCAATCAAAAAATGGGCAGAGGCTATGAACAGACATTTTTCCAAATAAGAGATACAGATGGCCAATAAGCACATGAAAAGATGTTCAACATCACTAATCATCAGGGAAATACAAATCAAAACCACACTAAGATACCATTTTACACTTGTTAAAATGGCTATAATCACTAAGACTAAAAATAACAAATATTGGACAGGGTGTGGAGAAAAGGGAACCCTTATACACTGCTGGTGGGAATGCAAATTGGTACAGGCACTCTGGAAAACAGTATGGAGATACCTCAAAAAACTAAAAGTAGGAACACCATATGACCCAGCTATCCCACTACTGAGTATCTACCCAAACAACTTGAAATCAACAATCCAAAGTGATCTGTGCATCTCTATCACTGCAGCACTATTCACAATAGCCAAGACATGGAAGTAATCCAAGGGCCCATCGACCAATGATTGGATAAAGAAGATCTGGTATAAATACACAATGGAATACTACTCAGCCATAAAAAAAAGATAAAATCACCCCATTTGCAACAACATGGATGGACCTGGAGGGTATTATGTTAAGTGAAATAAGCCAGGCTGAGAAAGACAAAGACCGTATGACTTCACTCATATGTGGAAGATAAACACACAGACAAAGAGAACAGTTCAGTGGTTACCAGGGGAAGGTGGGTGGGGAGTGAAGGGGAGCATTTATATGGCGACAGACAAGAAATAATGAAGAACTGAAACTTCACCATGACATAAACTATTATGAACTCAATAAAAACAAAAAAAATTTCTAAACCTGCAACTTTAAAGATTTTTATTTTTCCTTTTTCTCCTCAAAGCCCCCTGGTACACAGTTGTATATTTTTAGTTGTGGGCTCATCTAGTTGTGCTATGTGGGATGCCGCCTCAGCGTGGCCTGATGAGTGATACCATGTCTACGCCCAGGATCCGAACTGGCGAAACCATGGGCTGCCGAGTGGAGCACACAAACTTAACCACTTGGCCACAGGGCTGGCCCCTAAACCTGCAACTTTATATAAAACAATTTTCATCTATTGCTTTCTAGCCCCACTGCTGTTGTAAATGAAGCCTTTGGAAAAATTAGAGTGAAAAAACTCCTTCTTCAAGATATTTCACTAGCCTCTGCCTGTCATTGTCTTAACATATCAACTACCATGACTATGGATGTAAACAGTACGTCATGGAGTGAGATATACAGCACACGACCTGTACTACTCCGTGACCACAATGCTTTGCTTACAGGTTTGGAGACACACATGGAGTTTACACTGCTTCTATATTCATCTATGACAAATGTCCTAGCTGACATTTTCCTAAATGAGAACGAGAACAACCTTTGCTGCATTTCACGATTACCTTTGCTCACCATCTTTCTGATCATACAAAAAAATTGAGTTTATTTTAAATAAGACTTTAAGAAAAACAAAACCATAAATTGTACATTGCTTCAAGAATACAAATTGTATTCCAAATAAGAGTTTAGCCCTATCTTAGGGCAACGTTATATGTAACAACATTATAAGTGACATTACATCCATTGTACAAATCTCAATGTTTCAAAACTTGATAAATTTCTAATAAATCTAAAATAAAACTCACAAAAATAACATTTACATCACTGAAATTGCTTGGAATGGGGAAAAGTGAGTAAGCCGTCACTGACAGTCACGAAGGAATTCATAGATTCCATAAATGTTATCAATCTTATCAACGAACAATATTCACGTTTGAACAACCAAAGTAAAGCTATGCAACCAAAACAACCCTTATCTGTCTAAAAGTAAAATAAAACATAAAATGCTGGCCTAAGTGTCAACTTAGGAATTCAACTTAGGAACTTGAGGAATTCAATAAAGCTAATGAAATCTGGAAGCCATATGACAGATTTTCTGCAATGTATATAACACCCTTCTTACATGATAATATCAGATGTCAAAGCAATTTCATGAGAATTAGTTAAAAATATTAAAATTTTGCTCCAACTACTTTGATTCAAAACTAACTTTTAAGGATGAATTACCTATCAAAATGAGTTAAAACTTTCAAGAGAATGATCAGGTTACTTATTATATATACTGATAACCGATTTCCAGGCTAACATGATAAAAACATGGTAAATGTAGAGAATCATCTGTGAACTAGTTGTTTTATAAAACCAGACTGTTTCTAACACCTAATCCACATGAAATCAAGCCTCAGTATTTTCTAGAGAGAGAAATATATATGAATCACAAATGTCAGCCTTTAGCATAGTACCAGTGAAGACTCTTGTTAAAACAATCTCAGTACTATTCCTAAGGCAACATCTCCAAAGGGAACAAACAACTTGGACAGAGCAAATGTCACCAGGTGCAACGTGAAGGAATAAGCTATATATAGTACTAGCTTGTCATTCAGTCTGAAACACCATTCCTTCCTTCATCCTATTAAAGTACTGACTTGCATGCATTTGACATCCAGCCAGAGAAAGAGCAACTTATGTCATCTTTTAAAATAAAGACGCAGAGTTCAATGTGTTCGTGAAATAGGTCTGAACTGCAAGTCATCTTTCTTTAGAACAGCAATCTTCTAAACATTAGTTTCCCTTTCCAGAAGTTAGAACAAGCTGTTACTTGACGAGTTGATGATGGCTGGTAGTCAAGAAAGACCATCACAGGCTCCTTCACTGTTCTAGGACCTCGGTCTATAGATTTAGTTTGTACAACAGACCTTGTATCAAGATGATGATCAAATCACTAACCTCTGTTTTAAGATGCATAAATTTCAAATCACATTCATTATAGCATTATTTATAATAAAAAGTATCAAAAATTTACCCTTTACAATCACTAACTAAATTGTGGAAAGTTCAAATGACTGAATATTAAACAGACATTAAAATTTATAAAGAGTAAGCCTTTATAAAGAGTTTTTAATGTTATGAGGCAATGCACACATATGTTCTTTAATTGAAATAAGCAAGATATTAAATTATTTACAAAGTATGCTCTTAAGTATGTGGAACACACACATGAGACTAGACAGAAAAACACTAGAATACTATTAAAGAATAATTATCTTGGAGGAGAGATTTTAGTTGATGTTTTTCCTTCTCCTTATCTTTGATAATTTATATAGTAATTAGCACTTTTTACATTAAAATTATATGTAATTTTAAAAATATGCTAATGCTTAAATATTGTTTGCCTACACTTTCTTCCAAGTTCAAAAAGAGCTAGAGTTTCCAAAAAGGGACCAAATAGTAGGTCCTGTGTTTGAAGGAGTAGGAAAGTGTTGCTATTCAATTCTCCATTCCTCCTGGAAACAGAATTCTAGAATTATAGGAGTTGGTTCACAGGGTCACTCCATACTTCCTCGGCAGAATTCTAGGAAGTACAACCATCCACCATCTCACACTGCCAGAGTTTTCTCAGTCACAAAATGCAGGTAATAATTGCACCTGTCTCAAATGATGGTTATGAAACTAAATGATTCAACATATATAAAGATTTTAGAATGGTGCCTGGCAAATAGAAATCACTGTCAAAGCCTTCGCTATTTTTCTATCATTATATTTACTACTATAACTATTACCACTTCTATTACTACTACTACCACCACCAACACTATTACCATTACTATGACTCTTGCTACTATAAGAACAACAAATAGACAATAGAGCTTCCCTCCCTCATGGGGCCATTTGCCTAAGAAAATACTGCCTGCCAGTCTGATCTCAGGGAAGCAGAAGGGCAAAGAGGCATGAGAATGGCACCAGAGATTGTTTTTCACTAGATGCAATGTGCTCTGGCACTCTTTCACTACCCATTCTGGCTGCCAAAGGCCCATCCCAAAACCTTTTTTCCCACACCCAGGTCAATCAGTCTCTACAGTATAAATTACCTCTCCTGTCTCACTGACTGACTTTTTATAAAAATGTATTCACATCTTTAAAATAGATTCTTCATATGTCCCTGACCCATTCAGAATTATTTATTAAGAATATATTTTAATATTTTTATGAGACAGGTTATAAAAGGTGGGGGGGAGAAGATCACTACATTTTAATAAACTTAGTCCATTTACATAAAATATTTATTTAGTAATTTTAAATAAAGATATTGAATTAGTTAAAATTTTTAAAAAATCTTTAGTCAAAATAAAAATACTTAATTGTGAAAAATACACAATTCGGGGAACAAATAACTACTGCAACTTAGTAGCTGACACCCTCCGGGAACCCGAACATAGGCAGCCATGTATGTAACAGATGGGCCCTAACCCTCTTTGGCCACAGCTGATTGGACCTAGGTACACATCTGCCCCTAGCATAGACAATCAGACCGTAGCCTGAAGAATCCAAAAAAAAGACACAGGCACTGCAGTCAAATTGTGTAAACATGAGGGATATAAGGTCATAACTCAACAGTCGGCATATACAAGCCAAAATCACAGGGAGAAAGAAATTAATAGCATTAGAGAGTGGGAAGCCAGTCCACAGACAGATGCAAAGATGAGAGACCATATGGTCCTGAGAGGCAGAAAAGTTAACAGTGGTTCCTGGCTTTCCATTTCTAATTCCATGTGGTCTCAATGAACTTTCTTTGCATCTCTTTAGATGTTTATGAGATCGCCTGTTAAAGAGGCAGATTCTACTCCCTAGGGACAAAAGTGCCCTAAATAAGCTGACATGTTCATGTAACAAATAAACATGTCACTGGCATATCTTTTGTTCTTGCTGTTTGTTAAGAAGATTGAACAATGTTTACAATATAAAACAGTCCTTCCTTAAAGATTTATGTATCAACATCCCAAGGTACTGCCTTGCTTTGTGTCAGTGGAGGAGGAAACAGGAAGAGAAAAGAATTCTGAAAAAGAATTTCAAGGTTCATGGCTAATCTCCTACAGAATGTCTATACAATACCTGCTTCTTGGAAGAAACATGGATTCCTTAATGAACACGGAACCAGAGAGGAGGATATACCAGCAGGTCCCAATATCATCAGGACTGAAAAGAAAAAACAATAGAACCAGATGATTATCTACAACCAAAAAGAAATCAAAACATAATATAGCACAAAGTACAATACCCATGTTATTTTTAGAATCATGAAGAACAATGAAATAGCACAAAACATGTACATAAAATACCATTATTTGACTATTGTAATTCTTTTTTAAATTACTTTTTACCCCTCAAATAAGCTAAAGCTATTTATCAGTATATTTGTTTTAAATGTTCTTTAAAGCTATAGCACTTAGCATTCCAAGTTTCTTTTTTAGTTTAATTTTTTTGAACTAAAACATTTTTCCTTGCTTCATAAAACAAAAAAACATAAAGAGCTAAATAGTGAAACTCAGTCTTCCCAACCTATTCCCCTGTCTACCAAGCTCTCACATTTCTGTACCACACTTGTTGGATATTCTTTCAAAATTTCTTCATGCACACAGAAATAGACATATATTCTTATTCCCTCCACCATCTTTTTTTCTTTTTACAGAAAAGACAGCACACTCTACAGTGTTCTTTCCTTTGAAACAACTCTTAGAGATCTTTTCATTGGAAGACATCTTCTAGACGTGCCATATTTGACTTGAGCAACTCCCTACAGCCACTCATTTCAATTGTTTGTAATAATATGCAATTACTTAAAAAAAATAAAAACGGCAGAGTAATCTGTATGTACAATAATAACTGTAACTAGTAACTAGAAGTGCAACTGTTGAGTCAAACGGTACATATACCTAATTTTGATAAATATTCTAAAATTGTTCTCCACAGGTGGTTAGCAACTTCTTTGCTTACCTGCTTCCCCACAGCCTTACTAAGATAGTTTGTTATATCTACTTAACAAATGTGTAACAATTTTATGACAAGGCCTTCCAGGTGTTTAGGATACTTCAGGAAACAACAATAACAAAAAAAATCCCTAGAATTAAATTAAACAAGAACCGATACAGTAAGGGGACAACTGGTATCAATTTAGTGCTTTACAGTTTACGAATCATTTTCTATCACTTCAACTGTCCTGTGAGGGAGTGACATCAGCATCATGGTGGAGTGGGTTCTCCTCTCAAAGATACAATCAAAAGGCCATTCATATTCCAACAGAGGACATCTGCACAACACAAAAGACGTCTGAGAGACCCACGCAGCCATATGTCGGAAAGTGGAGGAGCTGAAGCCACCCCCCACACTCACAAGAAACTGGAATGAGGTAAGAGAATGATTCTTTTCTGCCTGACGGACAGCAACCCAGGGATTGTGAATGTCCTACAGGGGGGAAAGCAGGAAGAGAGTGGCAGTCCTCTACAGTAACGCCATAGATCTCTGAGATTCCTCACAGCTGAGGGAAAAGCCCCTCACAGGGGTGACTAGCTATCATGGGGGTGTCTTCATCAAGCCAACATCCCAGGAGAGCAGACAGCAAAGGCAGAGTGAGAATGCCCTGAGATCATGCAAGAAAAATAAAGCATCCCTCCCCTCCCCACCCAGCACGCCAGCCAAGCACCTGGGAGCTGTCCCGTGGATTGCAGCAGGCTCAGAACATGCAGCTCTTGAGTCCCACCCAGTGGCAACAGGTGGAAGAAGCAATCAAATACTACCACAATGCAGAAGCACAAATCCACACCGTCTAGCAGTATGAAAAAATATATGAAATCTCTGGACCAGAAGGAAAATGACAAGTATCCAGAAATCAATCATGAAAATAGAAATGTATAACCTAAATGACAGAGAATTCAAAATAGCTATCATTAAAAAACTCAAGGAGTTAAAAGAGAATGTAGATAGATAGTTCAATGATTTCAGGAGCTACTTCACAAAAGAGATTGAAATCATAAAGAAGAACCAATCAGAAGTATTGGATAGGGGCCAAGTGGTTAAGTTCACATGCTCCGCTGCAGCAGCCCAGGGTTTCGCTGGTTCGGATCCTGGGCGCAGACATGGCACCGCTCATCAGGCCACACTGAGGCGGCATCCCATATGCCACAACTAGAAGGACCTGCAACTAAGATATACAACTATGTACTAGGGGGGATTTGGAGAGATAAAGCAGGAAAAAAAAAAAAAAGATTGGCCACAGTTGTTAGCTCAGGTGCCAATCTTTAAAAAAGAAGACAGAAAAAAAGAAATATTGGATATGAAAAACACAATGGAAGAGATAAAGCAGAATATAGATTCCCTGAATAGCAGAGCTGATAGCATGGAGGAACAAATCAGCAACATTGAGGATAGAAATATAGAAATGCTTCAGATGGAGGAGGAGGAAGAACTAAGACTAAAAAGAAATGAAGGAAGTCTCTAAGAAATATCCAACTCAATTAGGAAATGCAACATAAGGATTATAGCTATTCCAGAGGGAGAAGAGAAGGAGAATGGAGCAGAGAGCTTGTTCAAACAAATAATAGCAGAGAACTTCCAAATTTGGGGAAGAAGCTGGAAATTCATGTGAAAGAGGCCACCAGATATCCTAAAGATGTCAATGTAAAAAGGTCTACTGCAAGACATATAGTAGTGAAGCTGGCAAAAGTCAATGACAAAGAAAACATACTAAGGGCAGCAAGGCAGAAGAAAATAACTTACAAGGGAACCCCTATTAGCCTTTCAGCAGATTTCTCAGCAGAAACCTTACAGGCTAGGAGAGAGTGTAATGATATATTCAAATGCTTGAAAGACAAAAACATTCAGCCAAGAATACTCTAGCCTACAAAAATATCCTTCAGATATGACAGAGAAATAAAAACTTTCCCATATAAACAAAAGCTAAGGGAGTTCATCGCCACAAGAGCCCCCTACAAGAAATC
Source organism: Equus quagga (assembly GCF_021613505.1). NCBI lineage: Eukaryota > Metazoa > Chordata > Mammalia > Perissodactyla > Equidae > Equus > Equus quagga. The sequence goes on along the minus strand of NC_060269.1, from coordinate 45,538,058 downwards.
TTCAAGAAGGCCTTCGTACCAGAAAAAACAGAAGAGAGAGGCTACAAAGCCCTGAGTAAGAGGATAAATAGGTAGACAAAAACAGAAAATTATAGCTATCCATCAGAACAGGTTAGCAAATACTCAAGTATAACATTAAAGATAAAGGGAAGGAAAACACCAAAAACAAAGATAATCTTGTCATTTTAACCACCAACTCACAATCCAAAATGGAATAAGATGTGACAGAAACAACTTAGGAGGAGAAGAGGAAAGAGATTGAATCAGCATAGTCTAAGGAACTAAGACATCATCAGAAAATGGACTATCTCATCTACAAGATTTTGCATAGAAACCTCAGCATAATCACTAACAGAGACACAAATAATAAATAAGAAAACTAAGAAATACAGCATAAAAAACTACCTAATCGAATTGGTAGTTTGAAATACACGTGATGAGAGACAAAGGAAACGCAGGAGAAATGGAAAACGAGCAATAAAATGGCAGCAATAAGCCCTCCTACATCAATAATCACTCTAAATGTAAATGGATTGAATTCTCCAAGAAAAAGACACAGAGTGGTGAGATGGATTAAAGAAGAAGACCCAACAACATGCTGGCTCCGGGAAACACATTCTCAACTCCAATGACAAACACAGGCTCAGAGTGTAAGGATAGAAAACGATACTCTAAGCTAATGGCAAACAAAAGAAAGCAGGTGTTGCAATACTTAGAGCAGACAAAGTAAACTTCAAGATAAGACAGGTAAAGAGAGACAAAGAGGGGCAGTGTATAATCATCAAAGGGACACTCCTCCAAAAAGACATAACACTTATAAATATCTATGCACCCAACACAGGAGCACCAAGTACACAAAGTAAACATTAACAAACCTGAAAGGAGACATTAACAACACAATAATAGAAGGGGACCTAAACACTCCACTCACATCAATGGATAGATCATCCAGACAGAAAGTGAACAAGCAAACAGTGGAATTAAATGAAAAGATAGACCAGTTGGACTTAAGAGACATATAGAGAACACTTCATCCCAAAACAGCAAAATACACATTCTTCTCAAGCATGCCTGGAACACTCTCAAGGATAGACCATATGTTGAGAAATAAGGAAAGCCTCAATAACTTTAAGAAGATTGAAATAATAACAAGCACCTTTTCTGACCACATTGCTATGGAACTAGAAATTAACTACAAGAAAAAAACCTGAGAAAGGGACAAAGATGTGGACACTAAACAGCATGCTACTGAACAAACAAAGGATCACTGAAGAAATTAAAGGAGAAATAAAAAAATATCTGGAGACAAATGAAAATGTACCATACCAATTCACATGGGATGCAGCAAAAGCAGTACTAAGAAGGAAATTCATTGCAATGCAATACAGGCTCACCATAACAAACAAGAAAAATCCCAAATAAGCTAACTCAAACTACACCTAACTGAATTAGAAAAAGAAGAACAAAGCCCAAAGTCAGCAGAGGAGGGAAATAATAAAAATCAGAGTAGAAATAAATGCAAAAAAGACAGTAGAAACAAAAATGCAATAGGAAGGATCAATGAAACAAAGAGCTGGCTCTTTGAGAAGATAAACAAAATTGGCAAACCCCTGGCCAGACTTACAAAGGAAAAAAGAGAGAACGCTCAGATAAAGTTAGAAATAAAAGAGGAGAAATTACAATGGATGCCACAGAAACACAAATGATTATAACAGAACACTATGAAAAGCTATATGTCAACAAATTGGACAATCTATAGGAAATGGATAAATTCTTAGACTCTTACAACCTCCCAAAGCTGAATCAAGAAGAAACAGACCATCTCAATTAGACCCATCACAAGTAAAGAGATTGAAACACTAATCAAAAACATCCAAAAAAATAAAAGTTCAGGACCAAATGGCTTCCCTGGTGAATTCTACCAAACGTTCAAATAGTATTTAACACCAATTCTTAAGCTATTCCAAAAAATTAGGGAAGACAGAATACTTCCTAACACATTCTACGAGGCTAACATCACTCTGATACCAAAGCCTGACAAGGACAGCATAAAAAAGGAAAACTGCAGGCCAATATTGCTGATGAACATAGATGCAAAAATCCTCCACAAAATATTGGCAACCCAAATACAGCAATATATCAAAAAGATCTTACACCATGATCAAGTGGAATTTAAAACAGAGACACAGGGATGGTTCAATATCTGCAAATCAATGTAATACACCACAGTAACAAAATGAGGAATAAAAACTACATGATCATCTCAATAGATGCAGAGCAAGCATTTGACAAGATCCAACAGCCATTTATGATTAAAAAAAAAAAAAAAACTCTTAACAAAATGGGGATAGAAGGAAATTACAACATAATAAAGGCCATATATGACCAGCCAACGTCATACTCAATGGGGCAAAAACAGCTCCCTGCCTTCATGGAGCTTATATTCCAGTTGGACAATACAGATAATAAACAATAAAAACAATAAATTGGTAAACTATAAGTCAGTGCTCTGGAGAAAAAATTACTGTAGGATAGAAAATGAGTAGTGTGTTACAGTTTTAAATGGGTGATCAGGACAAGTCTCACTGAGAAGAGCACATTTGATTAAAGGAGATGAGTTAGCGAAAGGGATCCCTAAGGGATCAGCATTCCAGGCAAAAGGCAGGGAGGATCCAAGCACAAGTGCAAAGAGCACAGGCTGACACTGTCTTGCAACAGGCCAGTGGCTGATGCAGCATGGGTGAGGGGCAAGCCATAGGTGAGCACAAGGCATCTATCATTGAGGCTTTTTATCAATCCTTTGGGTTTTCGCCAATCTGCTTTGATGAAAGTGGTATTTAGTGTAATTTTATTTTTCATTTCTTTTTGTTATTATCATAAAAGCATCTTTTTTCTTATGTTCATGACCCATATCTATTTCTTTTTCTGTGAAATCAGTTCATAATTTTTAGCCAATTTTCTACTTGGGACTTTTTCTTACCTAGAAGCACTTTATTAAAAATTAGCCTTTTGAAAACATGGGCTACGAATACCTTTTTCCTCAGTTTGTTGCTTATGCTTTGCCTTTGTTTACTGTGCTTCTTGCCACGTGTAAGTAATTTTATTTTATAGAGCCAAGTTTACCAAATATATTAGTGAGGATACAGGCTCAGTTACTATTAAAACAAAATGCAAAACACAGCAACGGCTTAACCAAGGAGGAAGTTCACTTCTTTCTCACACACATAATAACAGTCTTAGCACCAGGACCCCAAGGCTGATATGGTGGCTCAATGGTATCCACACCCAGGCTCTTTCTATTGTGTGGCTCAGTCATCCTCCACTGGCAGCTTCCATCTCATGTTCTGAGGCAGCAGCTCCAAATCTCAGCACCATATCCACATTCTAGCCAGTGGGAGGGGCAGAGAGGAAGTACAGAGCACACCCATTTCTTTTAACAGTTCAGCATGGAAGCTGCCTGCTACCTTTTCCTCATATCCCAATGAATCACAAGTGTGTTGCAAGGAAGTCTTTGGGAATCTCTGCCAAGTCATTTTTTTTCCCCTTGGTAAATGGATTCCAAACGTTTTTAAAGGACACTAAATTCTACTTGCAATTCTGAATAATTTAGTTACTTAAAATGCCAATCACTATCACCTAATCATTCTCCTTTTGCTACTTGCTTCCAAAGTAAATCAGCAGCTGATCACTGTTTTCCCCAAGTCCATTCTTTACCAATTTCAAAACTACGTAGTCCTCAACAGCAATGCCTCAAGAAAACAAAGGGAAATATTGTCAAATAAGAGTTTAGTTCCAATGAAACCATAAAAGTAAAATGATTTCTCAAATGAAAATGCAAAATATCTCCAAAAATAATTTCTACCCTTTTCTCCCCAGTTTTTAATCATTAGCTTTTATAATCAACAATCATTTACCATTTAGGGAAGAAAGCTCACTTGTCTTTTTTTTAACATAAGGTGACAGCATTATTACTAAATTCTGACTTATATCAAGCAAAAATTTGTTCTGCCAGAGATAAGAATAGTTTAAAGCTTTTGTAATAACAAGAAATAAAACATTGAAAATAAAGATGAAACAAAGAAATTATTTTGGAAACTTAATCTGCTTTTAAAATGTTCCCTTTACCACCAAAAGGTTGGTCAAGGAAATAAAAGCTAGAAAAATAGGAAATTAAGGTAGATTGCCATGGCCTTGGGCAAGTTAGTAGAACTGCTGCGAGAATTAAATGAATGATGCTCATTAAATGCAAATAATAATTATTCTATAGTTTTTTATCATGTTAAAAAGTCCAATCAGGGGCCAGCCCCTGTGGCCTAGTGGTTAAGTTCAGAGCGCTCTGCTTCAGCAGCCCAGGTTCAGTTCTCGGGCATGGACCCACACCACTCGTCTGTTAGCAGCCATGCTGTGGTGGTGACCCACATGAAAAAAAGAAAAAAGGAGGAAGATTGGCAATGGATGTTAGCTCAAGGTGAATCTTCCTCAGGGGGAAAAGAAATGTGCAATCAATGTCACCATGGTTTAGCTTAACTGTGACATAAAGAAATGTAATATTCAGGGGCTGGCCCAGTGGCACAGCAGTTAAGTTCGCATGTTGCACTTTGGTGGCCCAGGGTTCACTGGTTTGGATCCTGGGTACAGACATGGCACCGCTTGGCAAAGCCATGCTGTGGTAGGCATCCCACATATAAAGTAGAGGAAGATGGGCATGGATGTTAGCTCAGGGCCAGTCTTCCTCAGCAAAAAGAGGAGGATTGGCAGCAGTTAGCTCAGGGATAATCTTCCTCAAAAAAAAAAGAAGAAAAAAGAAATGTAATGTTCATTGACTTCTCAGTTATTCCATAACTGTCCATTCTGAAAGCAAAATTACTCTGGAAAACATAAATACAAAGTTTGTAAACTCAGCTTTCCTGGCACTGATCATAAAACATACATGAAGTAGTAGGCGACCAATGATAAAATACTGTGACAGCAAATATTCTGGTACCCTGAATACCCACTGATTAGCCCATAATTAGCTTACCTCTACATGTCAGCCAAGGCTTGGAAAAGATGAAGGAGGTGACAATAAGAAACTGGTCCTCTCAATATCTCCCACTTATAATTTCGTTTACCTGACAGATGGGCTATTTCTCTACCTTCTCCAAAAAATGCAAATGTTAACTCTCAAGAGCTACATTTGCTTGAGTTGGCATTTGCAGAGAATGATCATTCAATCAACAATCACATTGAATTTAGTGAACATTTACTACCTGCCAAACCAAATAAGATCATCATAATTTCTTTATTACTGAGTTATCTCTTTTAAAGATTCAGGTTTTATAAAAGTAAGCACATTAGAACTAAGAATACAAAAACAGTAAATCTTAAAGACGTTCTAGAAATAGCTATAAACTAGAAAGACCCTCCTCTCCTCCTTCTGCCCACCAACCCTGCCCCCCGCCCCCTGGCCCTGGACCTCATGTTTGGTTTCTGTTCTGAAAATTCCTTGCTGTGAGATGCCACCACAAAATCTGTTACTTAGTCTTAATCATCCAGAAAATTCTCCAGACTTTATTAGAAATCACTGGACTACCCGTGCTTACTTTTTTCACTTATGGCTATGCCTCACGAAGGCAGTGTTTCAGCGTGGGGTACAACCTGCTTCCCTTCAAGTTCTGCAAACACTCCCTTCTCACAGTGCAGACGTTACCCATGAGGCTTCACAGCACTTTTACATGAACCGAGTGATGACTGTCACCTCAGAAGAAAAGATGAAGAAATTCTAAGAACAGTACTTGGCAGTAGCAGCATCAAACTCTTCTACATTTAAGGGGTTAGCAAACTGAATCCAAGATCTTGCTTGCAGACAACACTGGCAATGAAGCTGGCTAACAGGAGTTTGACTATTATTATTATTATTACTACCACTACTACTATTACCTAGGACTAATAATACTGAGATTTTATTCTGTCCAGTGGTTCCCAAGCTTGAATATGCATATGAATCACCTGGGATACTCATTAAAAATGCATGTTTCCAGGCTCTATCTATTTCACCCAATCCCCCAGTCTGATCATTAGGTGGGAGGTCCATCACAGGGCCTTTTAGACAAATATCCCAGGTAATTCTTATGCATGGGGTTTGTCAACTTTGAAAAATTTTGAGAAAATCTGCCTCAATGTCAAACCCCAACAGGAAGAAATGGCAAGAGAAAAACCCTACAATTCTATCAACATCCACGCAATTAAGTTGCATGTGGTGTATTCACCAGTTTTATTTTAATTTTATGAGTAAGGGTTAAAATTATGAGCTAATGGCAAAAGCTGAATCTTGGAATAAATCTGACAGAGCATTTCCAAACATCCTTAGTCTTATACCACAAGTAATGGGTGCAAAAGAGAAACCCAAAGATTAAAGAGGGACATATAGCAAAGTGGTACTTTGCAAGTCTCTCTGATCAGCCAAAACGGACATTTAGAAAAGATCTACAATTTTTATACTGAGCTAAGAACTGCAATGGACAATTGATTTGATTCTAATACATCCCATTCTACAATCGACACAATGAAAGCCACAAAAGCCAGGTGTAAGACAAGGTACTCTGAAAGGCTCCCATTTTTGGTTTTCATCAACAGGGAGGAAACGAATAAAGCCACACAAAACAAAGCAAACAAAGAAAATATAAATAGACCATCACAAAGCGATCAATTCACCTTCCAGTATAATCAGATAGGAGACCTCTGAAGCCATCAAAATTATGGTCCCTGTTGCACATTATTCCAAGTCCAAGCCAGAATGGCAAGTTTAGACTTCGAATAAAGGGAAAGAGGCAAAAATAAAATCTGGTCCCACTCTTTTCCCATCTTATTTCCTTCTGCTCCTCAACACAAACCCACCACTGCTGACAGGCTGCTTCTCCTGTCTGTTCCTTCCCAACTCTGCCCATCTGTCCAAGATGTCTCCCTCTCTCCACCTTCTAAATCACATGGGACCTTAAAGGAATGGCTCAAACCCTACTTCTTTAATAAATCTTCTCACTCACTGTTTTCCAAACTCCAAAATACTTATCTCATCTAATTTTACTCTATCTTATGTTTTTCTCTTTTGATTTCTTATTCCTAAAGTATCTAGCTATCTTCCTCCAACTACACTGACCCTCCTTTTAGGCAGGAACTGTGTGCTGCACCTAGTAGAAACTGGGCAATATTTCAGTTATCATTTGCTCAGGCAAATCAGATCTTGACATGCTCTGCTTAGAACCCATGGTTCCTTAACAGCAGAAAGCCCAAACCCCTTGGCGTAGCACATGAAGGAAGCACTATGTTGCCATGCAAAGAGCAAAGGTCTTGGAACATACTTTCTTTCATACTAGCCATGTGATCCTGGTGGAATCAAATTCTGAGATTCTAGTTCCTCAACAGTAAAATGAGGATATCAATACCTTCTTCACAGCAATACTTTGATTTAATAAAACAGTATATATGCAGTACCTTGCATAACAGCCACATTTAAAAACACTAGTTTTCTTCATCTCTTTCCTTCTATTATAACCATCTCTGGAAGGGTCAACCTACAACTTTCCTTTCTTTCCTAACCCCAACATATCCTATACTGCAAACTTCACCCTATTCAGCCATACTACAGTTTTTTCCTACCTATGCCTCAGGGCCTTCAAACAAACCTGCTATTCTAGGTTCTGAATAGTACCTTTTACCTAGTACATTTACTACTCATCCTTTGAAATCTAGGTTAGCTACCAGTTCCTCTGAGAAGTGTTTTAGTGTCTTCCAAACAAAGTGAGTCATTTTCCTCCTGGGTTCCCAGAACACTTTGTACATGCTCCCATTAAGCAGCTGTGGGAGGGTCATAATTATTTATTTTAGGAGTCTTCCCCATTAGCTTTTAAACTCCTCTAACTCATCAGTACCCCCAATATATACACTACATAATGCTTGATTGGCACTCAGATATTTTCTTAATGAATGAATTAATAACTGAATAGACACTAACTCAGATTAAGGTAATAAAGTGTCTGAAAGTCAAAGATATAAGTTTCAATTTACCAGTAACTGGAAAAATGAAGCGAGACTTAAAGAACTTCCATAGGAATATCCTAGAAATCCACAAGGTGGCGATGTCCCCACATGAAAGAGCTGTGTGCACAGCTCCACAGTCCCTATTAATAAAGCAGGAAGCTAATACAATGATCAAGTTGCACTTGACAAAGTGTGCTGAAAGAATAATAACCTAATAAATCAAAAGAAAACTGATTAAATCAGCAAACACGATTATTAGGGGGCAAAAAAGTAACGTGAAAAAGCTACTTTACTCAGCTGCTAATTCGATGTGGATTGCAATCAGCCAAAAAGATTGCTTATGGTAATGAAAGCAAGGAGGACTGAGGAAAGACTTGTTAACAAACCAGGAGTGGCAGGGGTCGGGGAGACGCCTGTGGGCAGAGTACTGAGCTAGCATAACATTCAGCTCAAACCAGGCCTCCTGCCAGCCACAAGCCGTAAACACAGACGTCTAAGTCTTCATGTGTATGTGTGTTAGGGGGAGAGCGGAGGACAAACAGAACTGAAAGAATGGTACCCATGCAAAATCCAAACAATTTGGGAGAAGAAGTTAGTGCTTTCCAAGATGATCCTGATAAAATATGGCACAAGGAGGGCATCAGGGCTACAAGAAGGGATTCCTCCCACCTGAGCAGCTCAAGTGAAATACGGCATTAGCACAAGCCAGAAGTGACCCAGAGGAGTAAAGAAGCACCTCTACAATGCTTTATACGGGCAGCATTAACAAGGCTATTGAACACAGAGAAGCAAATGGATGGCAATTGCATGGCAAATAAGAATGGGTGATAGGAGCACTGGTGAAACGTCCAGAAACAGTGGTTAGGAAACCCATTCAAGGAAGAGGTGGTGACACAGCAATCAGAGAGGGGTGAGGTACAACTGAGACCACATGCACCACCAACAACAATTTTGAGGGTAGTTTAGAAAGAAAGATTGCATTAGACTACCCAGGACATTATCCCATATTCAAACAACAAAGCTGTTGGCATCGAGGAGAAATGGAAACAGGACTCTTACAACCTAGGGCTAATGGCTTCACATCTTGAGCTAAAAAACCAGAAAGGTAAATAAAACAAAAGCAGAGACAACTAGCAAGGAATCCCAGAGGGCCAGCCACCAGCGATTAAAACTAGAAAACACCTGTAGCTTTTCCTGTATCCACTGTCTCAGCAACATCATCCAACCAAAGGCTAAAACCAGAAAAGAGAAGTCTTCCCGTTTCTCCCTCTCCACAACCTACTAGCACACTCTGTTGGTTCCTCTCAGAAGACTCTCTTAATCCAAGCCCTTTGCTGAAGTTCAGGGCCTCGTTTTTGCTCCCCTCTACTGTTCTTCCACTCTTCTGACCAGCTTAGACTTGTACTCTCAAATATATGATTATGCCAAAAACCAAAGTGAAAATAACCTTATTTACAACAAGTTATGCTTTATCCTTTCACTGGAGTCCAGCAGTTCAGATCAGAGGTTTTCTTTTTTTCTTTTTCTTTTTTTTTTGGTGAGGAAGATTGTCCCTGAGCTAACATCTGTGCCAATCTTCCTCTATTTTGTATGTGGGACGCCACCCATGGCATGGCTTAATGAGTGGTATGTAAGTTTGCGACCAGGATCCAAACCCGCAAACCCAGAGCCACCAAAGTGGAGCACGCAAATGTAACCACAACGCCACTGGGCCGGCCCCCAGAGGTTTTCAACACATACTGGTGAGCCCCTTGGGACTGCACGCTACCCAGCCCTGTTTCAACCATAACAGCCACTCCCACTGAGCTGAGTAGGATGTCCTATGAAATTGTTCCACGGCTTTAAAAAAGTTCTAACAATGGCCACCTTCCAATATGCAGATGGCTTTTCAGATACACAATGATTTTAATCTTTTTCACAAATACATTACTTCTGTTACTGGTTTTATCATAAAGTTTAATAATTATTTGAACTTGTTTGCTCCTCTGCTGGGGCTCTAAGCTATAAGCTCAAAGACAAAATATGTATTATTTCGTTTTGTATGGCCAATGGCACAAAGTAAGCTCACTAGATAAATTAATGCAACACAGCCTCGTAAGCAACCCTAACAATACCTAGTCAAAAGAAAAGTACACTGTGCGCACCATTTTTACTAAGACATAAAGTACAGAACATATTTTAGAAAGAGCTCTACCAAGAGTTAAAGGTTTTGGTATTTATACTTTTGACTTACAGAACAGCAATATTTTATTATAAAAATATACTTCATAATATTCAATTACATATAAATATATAAATTATATATAAATTCTCACACTTATGAAAACAACACATTTAAAAAGTAGGGGATAACGTTTTTCTATTTCCTAAAAGCTCTAAATTATAAGGAAGTTACTTCACTTCTATAGTTAAAAATCCTGAAGAAAAAAAAGCACCATTTTAACATTATGTTTTTCAGAAAATCCTTATTCTCCAATCAACAGCAACTCCATTACAAGGGCCTGGAACCAACAAATAGGATAAGTCAGTAACATCAATAAGAACTCTGAAAACTGATGAAAACATTAAGGATATTTCGGCTTTATTTTAAAAATATTTTATTTTGAAATATATTGAAATATTTATTTTGAAAATATTTTTATTTTGGACAAATATTACTATTTGAAAATATAGAGGATATAGTGGACATTCATTTTTTTAAATCATGATAGTTCACTTAACTAGCAGAGTGAACAACATAAACTGCTAAAGAACCAGTAAAGTAAAAAATTCTGCAGCCTCATTCATGCAGTCATTCTTAAATTTATAAAATTCATTTTAAAAATGAAATGAAACAGGGATGCCTTGGGAGCTATGAAGTTATTCAATAAATTTTTTTTTGAATGAAAGAAAAAATGTCAATGCAGATTATGTATTTGTTACACTACATCAGCCAATGATTCAGCTATACTGAGGGTGGAGGGATTTATCCAAGGGCTCAAGGAACAATTCATCAAATTTAAAAAGAGTGGCCAAATCCAAAAAATTGACTCTTTTGAAAACCACCAACGGGTCATGAAATTAATTTACAAATCTGTGTCTTTTAGAGTTACGTACTACAATTTCATTTTCACAACAAACCTGTTCCTCTTCTAGAGAAAATTGGTGCTCAGAAATGTTACAGTAACTTGTAGACGTCCAGAGTCCAATTCAAAGCCACATGTGCCCATCCTCACTAAGCAGGGGTCTCGAGTGACTGCAACCACACTGTCAGTGGACAGCACCCCAAACCTGCACTTAGCAGAAAGCAGATGCAGTAAGCCTTATTTATTGACTTACACATTACTTTAAACAGCTATATCTAAGAGGAGTTCAGAGGTTTTTATTCACTAAGTAGTTTTATAGAAAATTGATACCAAGAATCTAACACCTAATGTGCAGTCAGCTGTTTTATTATGAAATTAGACCATTATCTGCCAATCTATCAAAGGAGCCTCTTCCTTTGAAATAAATTCAAAAAATAACAACAGAGAAGAGACTAAATGCAAATTTCTGTGCTAGGCATGGCAAATATAAACTTGAAACATGGAGTCCCTGCCCTGATGGAGTTTACAGACTAAATAAATTTTTTAATGTTTTTATTTAACTTCTATTCACCACAAAAATAAGACATTTTCATTTAAAGACTAATAGTAAATATAAAAATAACAACATTGCAAAACAGCTTTAAAGTATCACCATATGCACAATCTTCTTAAGTATGGGAGGGGGTGTATTGGAATTTTCATACTTACACACAGCAGATGAGTACATCATAACATGCCAGGCTTGGTGGTTGAACATTCTGGTACTACAGTTCTATGCAAAGGCTAACTCCTTAAAGATATCATTCTTTCAAGTAAGTGAAAACCCTCGGTTTCACTGTTTTCTTTACACACACATACAAGTATAGTAAAATTATGGAAACATGGACAAGGAGGATACATCTGTGGTTACATCTTGCTGGGGAACAAAGGAAAGCAGATTTGAAGTATTTTGTTTTTCAGGGTAAAAAAAAAAAAAAGAACTAAATTGCAACCCAGGTATTAGATGAGTTCTTTTGTAATAATTTAAAAACAAGACTGTAGCATAAAATAAAATAAGAGCTCGGCCACATCGGAAGGAAAAGGTAGTACAATAACTGGATATGGGCCAAAGTGTGAAAGGAGAACGTTCTTAAGGATGGAAGACAGTCTGCAGGACAGGAGGCAGGCGGAGCGGTCCATAACACAGGTGAGAACAGGAATAACCACATTGTGCAGGACAAAGGACACCTCTTCCTCCTGGAGGGGAGAGTGAGACCAGACGCAAAGACAGCTACAGACAAACTGTGGAATCTGAGAAGAAAAGTCAAGCTTGAGGCAAAGCTGGTTAGAGGAGGAAGGGGAGAGCATAAAGGGACAGCAGTGGGCTGGTCGCCTTGCAGAGAAGTGACGGTTGGGACAGCTGCAGTGAAAACAGGAAACCAAATCAACAAGTGAAGAGACTACTAAAAGCAATGAGCGCACAGCTGAGGCTTGAAGGTCTAAATTGCACATTTACAGATTTAAATGAAAATGCTTTAAAAGACTCAATAAGCCTCAATGCAGCTCTGTTTACGGAGGAACAATTTCCTTTCCTGCAACAAGGAGAGATAAACCCCTTAACAAACTGCTATGAAAACTCTCTTGGAAACCAAAGCATTCAGTCAAACATATATGTGGAAAACAGGCATCGAGGGGACAGAGTTACATGCATTTACAGTGTGGGTATGTGTGTGTATGCACACTTAAAAAATTCTTTTAATGGTTGAATTTCTGATCCAAAGGTTTTTAGCACTTTAAATACAACTATATATGGCTGGCTATTAAAAAAATACTAAACTGCATAGACATACTTGTTTATGTCATTTCAGATTAAATTCTTAAAGTTATCTCTAAATTAAGTCCCTCGGGTTAGAAATTTATATCATCCACCTTAGTATTCCCAAGCCAGCAAACTACCTAGCCTATAGTAGATAACAAATGAAAGGAAGGCAGAAATTACCTGACATTCTTGTGAACTGTGTAAAGTTCAACTCATTTTATCTAACTTTCTAATGCAAATACAACTTAGATTCTAAATGAGCAATTCTAAATTTTTTTAAAATTCGATTTTATCAGGACCACAACTTTCTCCCTAATCTCAATACAATTTAAAATGGCATTTTATTATTCTGTTGGTTTACGTTGAGACAACACCACCGTGGGAGTTAGAGCACCGCTATCTAATTCCTTCCTAACAAAAGTTTAAAGCAGCTGAAGAAACGGGGAGACCACAATGCAAATTACCAAAACAACAATGACAATGACCATGACGGCAGCAGCTAACATTTCTGTGCACTTATTATGTATGCACCGCACTAAGTACTTTATACATAATAGTACATCTTATCCTCATACCAACGCTACAGAGTAAGTACTATTATTATTCTTTTCATTTTATAGATGAGAAAAATGAGGTACAGATGTGGATCAAAAGAGTATTATATTTACCTGGTGAAATTATTAGAACCATAGACTCAGAAGTCACCAACACACAAACGTAATAAGGAAAATACTCATTTCTTAGTCATAAAACCAAAGTGTGAAAGTCTTTGATATTCTGACTATACTATGTTCTTTAAGCTCAAGGGAGAGCAAGAATAAACAAGTCATCTCCCTCATGAGGTAATAACAACAGGACCCAAAAAGAGGGGTGGTGTTATTAAGTTATCGCAGATTTATATACACCACAAATACAAGTGTTCTTCAAAATTGCGCTTACACAAATTGGTAAGAGCAGAAGCATGTCTGTTCAAGGATCACAGAAGACAATGCTTTAATTACCCTTCACCGCAAGATTGACCAAATACTAAGAATCTGATTAAGTGAAACTACAATTAGTATCTGAATTTTGGGTCTTATGAAATCATGATCTACTGAATATCCACAGATTTTTCATTGCTTACTAGCACTGTCACCTAATTCTAACTGGTCAAAAATGAGCAATTGCTACAATCAACTATAGCTACAAACTCTAGCCTAAATGCATTCAATTTAGGGTTACGTAAGATATGGCTTTGCATTATCAGCATAGCTCACATTCACTGCCTAAACTGACTTAAAAAAAAAAAAAGCAAATTTAAAGACATTGTATTCTACCTCAATTTAAATGAACAATAAATAATAGTTAGGGAGTCAGGATAATGTAGGCAGAACTGTTGATGGGTTTCAGTTGCCACCCTGGTGGAGGCCAGCAGCAGATCCCAACCTGTGCACAAGCATTATCTTTTTTTTTCTTTTTTTTTTTTTAAGATTGGCACCTGAGCTAACATCTGTTGCCAATCTTCTTTTTTTTTTGCCTCTCTCTCTTCTTCTCCTTCCCAAAGCCCCAGGGTACATAGTTGTATATACTAGTTGTGAGCACCTCTGGTTGTGCTATGTGGGACGCTGCCTCAGCACGGCCTGACAAGCGGTGCAATGTCCACGCCCAGGATCTGAACCAGGATCAGGGCCCCTGAAGCGGAGCACGTGAACTTGGCTTTGGGGCCAGCCCCACGTTATCATTTGTTATGGTGGCATGAACGAGGCTGGGGAGGAGGGTAAGAGCTAAGGCTGCAGAATCACAATGTCTGGGCTCAAATCCACATCCCACTTTGAGCAGTGAGACCTTGGGCAAGTTCTTTTTCCTCTCAAAGCCTCCGTTCCCTCATGTGTAAAATTGGGGTGATAATAGTATCTACCTTGCAAGACAGCTATTAGGAGTAATTAATGCATCTTAAGCACTTATTAGAGTATGTGGGACATAGGAAACACTTGTCAAATGTTTGCTATTACTTCATCATCAACACTACCAAAACCTGTTTTGAGGGTGAAGGACAAAATAATAGAAAGTTGACGCTTACTGACACTAGACTGCTTCAATAAATGTCAGTAATATTCATCAGAGATTTCCAACTCTGATATTTGTACAGCCATTCCACTGATAGCTTTTAATTGCTCCTAAAAGAAACAAATATTCTAAGTTATTTACATCTTAATGTCTTCAAGAATAAATATGTTAAGGGCATTTGCCCCTGGTGTTAGTTTTCTTATTATCAATTATGACTTGGTTATTTACTGTTATTCTGTATTTCATACATGTTCTTTTAAGGTTAGATGGATATTTACAGTTGCCTGCCAAACCGCTCCTAGGTGTCATAGTTTCACAGCTACAACCTAGGAATCATCCTAGATCATATCCACCTGTATCTTCTTGTAAAATCCATCCTTGACTCCCCGAATCCTTCTGTCTTCACCTCTATTCAAGTATTAGCACCTCAGATTACTGCAATTGTCTCCTAGCTATCCACTTGCCTATCCATTCAATCTAATCTACCCTTCATATTTTCATACAGGCACAGATTATTTTGAGGGGATGAGTGGGGTTGGTCACGTCATTTTGCTGCTTGAAAAGTGGCCATCAAGCTACAGATTAAAAGAGACTTAAGAAGGATATCAGGGCTGGCCCCAGAGCCAAGTGGTTAAGTTCACATGCTCCACTTTGGCAGCCCAGGGTTTTGCCCGTTTGGATCCTGGGCGCAAACATGGCACCACTCATCAGGCCATGCTGAGGCCATGTCCCACATAGCACAACCAGAAGGAAGTACAACGAAAATGTACAACTATGTACTGGGCGGCTTTGGGAAAGAAGAATAAGGAAAAAAAAGATTGGCAACAGATGTTAGTTCAAGTGCCAATCTTTAAAAAAAAAAAGATATCAACCAGTCAAAATGGATGGACCTTATTCAGATCTTAATTCAAAGAAACTGTAAAAAAAAAAAAAAGTTTGGGACAAAGAAATCTGAATATTTTAGTGATATTAAAAAATTATTTTTTAACTTTAATGATAACATGGTTAAGTTTTTTTAGTCTTTACTCTTAAAGATAAAGATCCATATCAAAATAATTATGGATGAACTGATATGTCTGGATTTACTCCAAAGTAATCCACTGAGAGGTAGGAGAGGGGAGTAGGAGATGAAACATAATTGGCCATCAGTTGACAATGCTGGATAATGAATACGTGGGGGTTTGTTATACTATTGTCTCTAATACTGTGAGCGTTTGTAATTTTCCATAATAAAATGTTATTTACAAAAAAAACTCATTTCCAGTTGCCTAAAGAATCAAGACCGACTTTTTTTAACAACACATTCACAAACAAGTGTGACTGCAGCATGCCTCTTCTCTATTCATTACCCTGATCCACACTGCAAGCCAGTCGCACTAAACTTGCCACGATGTTCAAAACATCAGGCCAGGCCCCTTTGCCTCTCTGTGTCCCTGTACATACTGTTCCTTCTCCCAAGAAAGTCTCTCTAGATCACTGGACATACTTCTGAGACCTGGGTCAAAGGGCCACTTCTCCGAGACTCTCCCCATTCCCCTCCAGCCTTCCCCGGCAGTTCTTTAGCCCTTAGCATATATCCATAGTCTCAGTTCTTTTGGTTGGTTAGTTTTTGTTGTTGTTGTTTTCCTTTATTATCCATCCACCTCCCTCAAGAGATTACAGCTTCATTAAGGGCAGAAGCTGTATTTTATTTATTTCAATAAATATTCCCTATAATATTCATGGCAAGTTGTAATTATTTAATAAGTGCTTTGAAAACCAGGAAAGAAAGTCAACAGAACGTCAGTCATGACAAACATTATTAACAAAATAATATGTCTAGTAAATCATAGTTTATATATCCTTAATATACCAATATTTATCTACTGTATGTTTATCACATTCTTGAAAAAATTGTCATTTTTTCAAGGAATGTTACATACTTAGAAAACTATATCAATATTATTTAAAGACGGAACTATGCCCAAAGAGATGTGGACAGCTTATTTTCCTGTTTCTGAAAGAATTATAAGCTAAAATATGACATATATGCTATCTTTGTATCTCTTCTGGTGTGGCTGTGGGTATATTTCTCTCCAGTGGAAAGATTATGCACTATTTCTTATTTCATAATGACAAAAAAAATCAAAATACTCCATAATGTGAAATAATATTTCTGAGCCACATGTGAGAAATATATAGATACAGATGTGAACTTATCAGCAAAGGACTGTAAACTTTTACTTTATAACAGGAAATAGTTGAAATGTTTCACATTTCTAAACTATGAAAAATAAGTTAACGCAAAAATAAGTTAATGCTGACTTAGCAAGCTGTTACCAATACTTCTTCGATACTAAAGAAAGTATTTAGCCACTGCATTTACACACATTGTACGAAGAGAAAGGAAACACCTACTAGTACAAAACTTCGTTTGCTTCATGTCTTTCATATCTCACAGTTTCACACATTAGCCTGCAAAAGAAACAAAGACAAATTCAACATTTGTCATGAACAAACACACTAATAGCTTAGAAACATAATAGTCTAGAAAGTTAAGATTACTTTATATAGCTTGTCACAATCATTTATTAGCCTCAAGATGAATATTTTTGGTCCCTAGATTAACAAAATAAAATAAAATCTGGTAAAGAAATGCTAGAAAAGAAAACTTTTGTTAGGTGTCAACTTCATCATTTTTATTTTATAGGGAACAAAATTGTATCTTTTATACTTGGTAAATGACATGTGGACAAATTAATGTTCTCCAAGGTAAACAGAAAAGGAGAAGAAACCTAAAAGTTAGAAATACCTATTAATTTAAAAAGTGATAACGTCTTTCACTGCTCAACATCAACATTACTTAAAAGTATGGAATTTAAGGGGCTGGCCCGGTGGCCCAGCCGTTAAGTGTACATGTTCCGCTTTGGCAGCCTGGGGTTCGCTGGTTCGGATCCCAGGTGCAGACATGGCACTGCTTGGCAAGCCATGCTGTGGTAGGCATCCCACGTATAAAGTAGAGGAAGATGGACATGGATGTTAGCTCAGGGCCAGGCTTCCTCAACAAAAAGAGGAGGATTGGCAACAGTTAGCTCAGGGCTAATCTCCCCCAACCAAAAAAAAAAAAGTATGGAATTTCAGACAAAAGCAGGCTTTTATTAACTCAGTATTTTTATGACTAATGACTAAATAGAGGCTTTACAACTTAAAGATTTATTTTAGCTGATTCATCCCCAAGGAAAAAATTATGGAAATTATGGAAAACATGAATAAATGTTTAAATATTCAAAATTACCTCTAAATCAGCATCTTTAAGAAGCATCCTATTATATTAAGCCCAAGTAAAATTTCCCAAAAATACAGAAATGCAAAAAAGAGAATAACTATTCCTTCTTCTCGAAGGAACTAGTAAATTGAAAAAGCTAGTTATAAAAGTAATTATGTCAACAGCACCTCCATTTTGGTGAATGGGGCTAGTGGTCTCCAATCTGTGAAACACTGGAATCAACCCACATCCATCTTTCCTCAGTTTGCTAAATCCAATAAACACTACATACTCTTGATTTTTCACTTGGGTACTCTTTTTCCTTATCCTACTTGAGAGGTCCTCCTCATCCTCTCAATCCCTAACTCGAAACATTCCAACTGAAAGCCATTCAACTCCAGGAGGCAGCGTTAAATCTTGAATACACATCAGTAAACATACAGTTTTCTTTAGTGGATTGAATCATACCAATTCTTCATAGAAAAGGATGATAGTGATAGGCTCTGCCTTGTTTCCTGTTAGAACGAAAGAAGGGTCTTTGCCCCAACCTCTTCAGTGGACTTCATTCCTTCTCCTACATAAGACCCTGCATTCCTGCAAGCTTACCTCCACCTCCTACATGGCCATCTACTTTTCCCTCTGTCCTGAATCACTTCCTTTAACACATCTTAGTACCACCTACCGTGTGGAGAAGGAGGACACCTGTCTTGATCCCACATCCTCCCCCACCTATTATCCACATTTTCCTTTCCCCATGATAGAAATTCTCCTTTTAGAGTTGGCTATATACTCCATCTCCATTTTCTCAGCCTCTTTCCACTCCCCTGTCATTTGGTCCCTGAAACTCCAAAGAAAAGGCTCTAAAAGCTATCTGTATCCTCTGTGTTATCTAGCTAACTCTTTTCCATCATCATCTTAATTCTACTTCTTAGCGGCATTTGATGACACCCTTTTCCTTATAGCATTATCTTCTCTAGGCTTCCTGTCCCCACTCTCCAGACTTTTTCCTCTTATTAGTCATTTTTCTGTCTCCTTTGGATTCTCCCCCATCCATTCCTCTACCCGACTTCTAAATGTTATTTATCAACTCTAGATGGTCGTCAGCCCTCTTCTCCTCTGCACATATAATCTCATTCAGTCTGTGATTTTAAATTTAATCTATAAACTGATGACTTCCACAGCAATGCCCCAGATCTAATCTCTCACCATAATATCCACTCATCTACATGCCTAGTCAACATAGCCACTAGCTGTGTAATAAGCATTTCACATTCAAAATGTCCAAAACAGATCTTGAATTTCTTCCCCCAAAAGCTGCTTTCTCACAATCGGTTCCCAATTGTTTAGGCCAAAAATCTTGGAGCCATCATCCTTGACACCCCTTTTTTCTTCACATCCCATCGTTCTGCTAGCACCTGTTTCCAAAATATATCATCGAAAACTGACCAAGTTTATCATCTCCGCTGTGAAAACCTGGTATGAGCCATCAGTATCCCACTATTATCTCTTATCAGGACTACAAATGTAGACTTCTGCTTCTACTTTTGCATGCCTATTGTCCATTCTCCACACAGTTTCCAGAGAGATCTTTCCAAATGTTAAGTCAGATCATCTCATACTCTGCTCTTAATCTCCATTATCTTTAGAAGAAAATCCAAACACCTTATCCTTGAATACACTAAACTATTTACTATACTTACCTTACTATAACTGACTTACTCTACCTCTCTATACCACCGCCCCTGTCTTCCCACGCACCACGCCTGTTCCCATGACAGAACACCTGGGACACCTCCACACTGCAGAGATCTTTGCACTAGCTGCCCTGACTCAAATGTTACCTCCTTTTGACTACAAAGTCAAAGCAGCCAGCACCCATTCTTACCATGCCCAACACACTAACATCTGAATAAAACAACACTGATCTATTTACCTAACTCTTGTCTGCCTGACTAGGAACATAAGCTCCATGATGGCACGGGCGTGGTCTGCTCAATGCTGTATCTCCATGGCCTACATCAATGTACAGCACATTGTAGGCACACAATCAATAACTGCTGAATGAATAAATAAATTTAACCAGTGCCATCAAAAGATCATGATAAAATCTTCTATATGACAATATTCTAAATAAATGAAAAACGTGCCAAATTGGTAGGAAATATTTTATCAAAAGCATATTGATCTTTCCTGAATTCCTAAAGAATCTACTAACCATAATTTGTTGTTTCTTAATTGTCTAAAAGTGCCTATATAATAATTACACTCTTCCATAATGCTGAAGGATATATATATAGTTCAGCAGGCTCTTGTTTCCATCACTGAATGGCCCCAGGCAGCTACTCTGCCTTTTAGAGATTTTTGGCCTCCTCTCCTAACTACATCATCTTCTTCCCCTTTGGCAAATATGCTGCTTTTAATCTAGAGGGATTAAGGGAGTCAACATTAGAAAAACTAAGTTGTGTTGAAAAAATGTGTAGTTTTAAGTGAAGACCTAAAAACCTTTAAGTTGCATAGACTACATGATCTTATATCAACACAATTACATGTATGTTTATTAACTGCTCAGAATCAATTTATTGCCTACATATGGATGGGCGACAATAATGCACAAAACTGAAGCTTTCAAATAAAGCCTCTTCCCTCCCTCAGAGTAGAAGACTAATGTCCTACTGCCTAACACTGAATAAACAGACTTTGAAAATCCTGATTAAGAGCTGCTTTTTTTTCCCCTAAAAATGGAAAACTGTCTTATGTGGAAGCCTTAACTGTTCTCTATTAATCCGAGGGGTAGAAGTTTATTTATAAAATTCAAAGAAAATAACTCATCTAAATAAGATGTATTTTTTCCCAGAAATGGTAGTATTATAAAGCATTTTATCCAAATCATCGAGTCTATCTGGACGTCTTTTTTTTTGTTGTTATTCATTTGGGTATTCTGATGTTGTTCCAAAAAAGGACTTCAGTTAATTTCAGCTTATGGTTTCCATAAATATGAGAAACAAAACACTTTTTAACAGAAGAAGATAAACATCTTAAAGACCCGTTCCCTGTAAATTCATGCCAACAAACAAAGCTGTATATAGTCTCCAAAATAGACTTTCTAAGGTGGAAATAGACTAAACTATATCCTTGAATTAATCAGTTATCTTTAACCAAAATTTACCTTTGAAATGGCAGAAAATTGAGAGTTCTAAAGCTGGTTGATGGGTGTATGGTACTTCATTATGTTATTATCTCTACTTTTGTAATTTTGAAAATTTCTATAAAAACTATTAAAATTTTCCTTTTTCTATTGCACAGAATTCCTACTATCTAAATAATTTTATAACCACATATACTATGGACACATTATATAATCAATATATCTAAATATTATCCATATGTGTGGTTTTAGATGTCAATGGGAAGATGACATTTCTATTTCCATATTAATTAATTTCATTTGCATTGGAGGATTAACTGCATTCAATTAAATAGATAATTGGTGGTACAATTTTTTCTTAGTACAGTTGTCATTCAAAACATAAAACGAAAGTTACTTTTAAAAATTATTCTTGCTATGATTTAAGCCATCTTCTAAATTCCCAATGGTTTTGCCCTTTCTAATAAAACTTGACTGAATTTTTAAACACTTAATCTGCAATCTGCTTTCATTTAAATGATTTACATTAAAAATTTAATTTTAGAAGTACTCAATCCTCTTGACACTTTTTTCAATTAACAACTAAATATGAAATTGACATGCTCACAAATTAATTAGTGTTTAAAGAGTAAAGGGAAATATACAGAAAAAGTATTCCTTTCATAATTAAACACTGCTGGTTTCACAACTAGCTAGACCTAGAGGAAACAAAACTGTCCCATTACGTTCTAGCTGGTGTTTATACGTAATCAATCTTCCCATGGTCCTCTATTTTCTGTTCCAGTTAAGGTAAAAAATCACTAGATTATATAAGATGTTTTGATCTACTAATATGAAGCCCAGATAACCATGAAGAAGGTTACTGTATCACTGTACAACAGAAGTGATAAGATTTTTATATGAGTGGCCTACATTAAAATAATTATGTATAAACTGCATTTCCCAGAAAGGAGCAGTCCACGTTATGCAATAAATATATTACAAAGACCTAAAACATACTAAAATAATGAACCTAATCATTCTTTAACTAGTTTAAAACATTCTGGTTTCTTATGTATCTGAGTGCTAAGAAGTCGATTTTCATTTGCCAGGATGGCAACTGACACTCCTTTTGGTATATTCACCAAGTGCTATTTATCACTTTAGGTGAGAGGGTCGGTCGGGGTGAGGGATAGAGAGGGAGAGAGGATATCACTATAGCAGAAATGTCAAAAAATGATTATATAGATAAAACTGAATTCAATTTTGTGAAATTTATAAAGCCAAGTATAGGGGCTAGATGAGGTAGAATTTTCATAAGTAAGTTATCTTTAATCTTATTTCTTAACTGTAATAAACAATTACAAAAAATTCTAGCAACCTATTATCAATCAGAAAATGACTTACCTAAGTTGATGCTCCCTCAAGTTTGATAAGGCTTCCATACCATGTAAATAGGAATACACTATTTCCAGATCCTGTTTGAAAAAAAGGATAGAAATTATTAGACTTGTCAGGAAAAGAGATTTCTGAAATAAGTTATTACATTTACATACCAAATTAAAGACAGTTTTTTATTGCAAATTTTCATAGATATTAAAATAAACATTATTAAGAGAAAAGTTGAATTGCACAAATGCTATCCATTACAACTGCCTTTGGGATACACACAAAAGCTATTAAAATAAATTGACTAAAACTTGTGAAAATAAATTTCTCATAAGTGGTTCTTTATTCATCACCTATTTTCTGCCTTTCACAGCAAAATATCAAATGTAAAGTTTTAAAGTACAGATATTTGCCAATTCTCTGATTAAATCATTTTATTTTTAGCTAATATAAAATTAATTCATATTATTTCACGATTACACTTAAAAATGAGCACGAACTCAATTTTTTTCAATTCTTACCACATTTCTTATATATAGAAATATTTAAGTTTAAATATTTTCTCTTTAAAAAAGAGGCTTGCTTTGCTTTTCCTTTTCATATTGCAATATATTGAAAAAAGATTCAAAGTTAGTCATGCAAGTTTAGAACAGGTAAAAATTCAAGATCCTGTTTATATTCATGTACACAACAAGCCAGCAAGGAATCAGTATTTTAGGACTCCAATGACTATCTAAGATTACGCAGTTTGTGATATCAAGAATCAGAATGGATATTTACTTGTCCCCTAAATCTTAGTCAAAATCTAAAACAAAAGTATTTTAAGAAATTTGTAAAATAATCCTCTTTTTGGAAAAATAACAGTTCTATTAAGATATAATTCACATACTATAAAATTTATCATTTTAAAGTGAATAATTCAGTGGTTTGTTTTTGTACAATCATCATCAATTCAATTAAGAACATTTTCAGCACCTAAAAAAACAACTCCACCCCCATTAGCAGTCATTCCCCATTCCCCCTCATCTCGCAAATCCTGGCAACCACTAATCTACTTTGTTTCTATGGATTTGCCTATTCTGGACATTTCGTGTAAACAGAATCTCACAATGGAATATACATTTTATGACTGGCTTCTTTCACTTAACATAATATTTTCAAGGTTCACATATATTGTTGCATGTGTCGATACTTTCCTTTGTACTGCCAAACAACATTCCATTGCAGTGCTGTACCACGTTGTGTTTATCTGTTCATCAAATGATGCACATTTGCATTTTTTCTACTTCACAGCTATTATGAATAATGCTGTGCAAGACTGTCACGTGTAAGTTTTTGTTTGAACACTTGTTTTCAGTTCTCATGGGCATCTACGTACGAGGGGAATTGCTGGTTCACCTGGTAACTCCACTTAACTTTTTAAACTGCCAAATTGTTTTCCTAAACAGCTGTATCATTTATAATCCCATCAGCAATATATGAGGACTCCAATTTCTCTACAAACATCCTTGTCAACACTTGTTATTGTCTGCCTTTTTTATGTTAACCACCCTAATTGGGTATGTAGTGGTATCTAATTGTAGTGTTGATTTGCATTTCCCTAATGACTAAGGCTGTTGAGCATTTTTCATGTGCTTATTGGCCATTTATAAAACTTCTCTGGATAAATATCTATCTAATTTCTTTGTTCATTTTTTAATTGGGTTGTCTTTTTATTATTGAATCTTGAAAATTCTTTATGTATTCTAGATAGAAGACCCTTATCAGATATATAATTTACAAATAATTTCTCCCATTCTGTGGGCTGTCTTTACATTTTCTTGGATGGTGCCCTTTGAAGTACAAAGTTTTTAATTTTGATGAAGTCCAATTTATTTTTTCTTTTGTCGTGTGTTCCTTTAGAGTCATATTTAAGAAATAATTACCTAATCCAATGTCACAAAGATTTATTAATATATTTTCTTCTAAGAGTTCTATATTTTTAGCTGTTACATTTACATCTATGATCCATTTTGAGGGGGGTTTTTTGTATATAGTGAGGTAAGGCTCAACTTCATTCTTATGCATGTGGATATCCTGTTGTCCCAGCACCCTTGGTTGAAAAGACTACTCTTTCCCCATTGAATTGTACTGGCACCCTTGTTGAAAATCAATTGACCATAAATGTAAGTGTTTATTTCTAGATTCTCAATTCTATTGTTGTGATCTTTGTGTCTATCCTTATGCCACTACCACACTGTCCTGTTTATGCAGCTTTGTAGTAAGTTTTGAAATCAGGAAGTGTGAGTGTCCCAACCTTGTTTTACTTTTTCAAGATTGTTTTGGCTCTTTGGGGTGCCTTGCATTTCCCTGTGAATTTTAGAAACAGCTTGTCAATCTCTGCAAAAAAGCCAGCTGAGGTTTTAATAAGGATTGCACTGAATCAGCAGATTAGTTCAGGTAGTCTTGCCATCTTAACAAGAGTATGTCTCCCAGTCCAGGATGTGGGATTTTTTCCATTTACTTAGGTCTTCTTTAATTTCTTTCAACAAAACATTGTTGTTTTGTTCTTTTCAATGTACCAGTCTTGCACTACTTTTGTTAAATTTAATCCCCTCTTTTAATTAAGAAAAACACTTGTGTAGCCTTAGGAATACCTTTTAGAACAATTCAAATTATATGTGAAATTAAATTTCATATATTAAGAGTACAGATGAGGGACAATGATTCATAGAATAACTAGATAAGAAATTTGAAAACTTTTTAAGAGGAGACTAAGGTTTTCAGCCTAAAATATTTTATTGTAGTCCTCAAAACAATATTTTGATGTGTTAAGGGTGAAAAAGACCTCTTTTATAATTCTAAATTGTCCCAATTTAAAAGTTACCAGTGTTGGACATTTAGAGTGTAGCCCTCTGGTGGTTAACATTCAAATAAACTGATGGTCTAATTTTATTCATCTATAGTCTTTATTTCCCAGAAGTTTTTTAAAAGCTATTTAAAGATTAAAATGTAAAACTAGACCCTATAAATTCAATATGAATAAGAAAGCTGAGACAAAAATCTTTCCCACTATCTAGTTAACAAAGTGTACATTCCTAAAGCTAATAAATCCCTTCTATATTCTATATGAAAGCCAATAAAAATGTCCTAATTAATGAATTTTCTTTAATATTCATAATAAAAGTCCTTCTAAACAATCCTGAAGTTCATACTCTATTTTAGATATTACAAATACGTGTGCTACTTGCAGTCATTCAATAGTATAGAAAGCCTGCCCTCCCATTTCTGAAAAGGTTATATTTTGAATCTAATACTAAAGTCTTACATTTTCTTCCACTGAAGTACTTATCAACCCATTATAACCTGCCCAAGGCCTACAATGCTTTTATCTAAGCAAATAGACACAACTATTTACATTCATTTAACACTCATCAAGCAAATAAATTTACAGTGACCAAAAAAGCATATTTCAGAAAGGAGTAGAAAGAAATACAATTTTTAAAAACTGGAGAAGGGAGAAGTCTAAAAGAAACATGACAGAATCAAGGATTTGCAAGCTTAGGAACAGAACAGAGGAAAGAAGGGCCTTAACCCTTAAAAGACAACAGGCCCTCAAATAACTAAGTCTCTTCTCCTTCAAACAGACCAAGCAAAATCAAAGTAAAGCGGCATGTTCCTTGATGAAATGGCACTTTATTAATCTGTTGCTTTTTAACATTATGGAATTTCACAGTTGTAAAAGGGTCACCTTCTTAAATAAGTGAGTCACACCCATTACATGTGTCAGTACTATAAATGTGAACTTTACAACTTTGAATTCGAATGTATAACCTGCACAATTATACAGAATATATCTATTAACACTAACTACCACCATTATTTTTTTAACTTAAGACAATATGTATAATTATAACTGGCAAATCAAATAAGATTGCTTATTGCTTAATCAAAATGTGGAGAACAATGATGTATTCTCACCTATAAGTCACTGACATAAGAGAATGGATCAGAAGCTGTTACTGAGCCTGAATTATAAAACTGAGAGTGTGAAGGAAAGGGACTGCATTATACCATTACTGCAGGACCAAATAAAAAACATAGTATTTCCTTCTGTATGGATGTAGCTGCATAAATGAAACATTCACACCTCACATAATCGTGATTTTTTTAGGAAGTAAGTTTAAACATATGTCACGGAAGCAATACACAACCAAGGAATCCTGTGCAACTGTTTCATGTGAGTATTTTAGATATTTAACTAGATTATAAACTTCTTAAATGAATTCAACAATTATGTCCAGAATTTCTCCTATTGCTCTTCTCAAAAGAAACTTGTTCTAAACATTCTGTGCCACAAAGAACTTAAACCAGGGAAGCAGACAACATTATTCTACATGAAACTGTTAAATGGTAGGCAATATTATGTAGCTTGAATCAGGTGACTTTACAGATAGATTCTATCTAATCTTGAGATCTCTTAATTGTAACTAACAGAAGAAACGGTACAAAATTGAAGTCTAGACAGCAGGTATCAAGTAAATGCAATGCTTCACTGTGTAATATGAACACGACCAACCAGATTTGGGCAAGTAGGAAAAGCAGAGAAGCCACGGAAAAGGCATTAGGAAATCTCTGCTCTCTGACCCTGAGGAATGAAAGGAAATTGACTAGAGATGAACAAAAGAAATGCAAACTAAAGGAAAGAGAAATCTGTGGCTAAGCTTTTCTTCAATAAAGAGCTCAGTAGCCACCTATTAGGTTTACCAATGACTAGGGATAATCAGTAAGGTAAATAACACTAAAAGGTAAAAAGAAAGAAAAGTTTTCTTCTCCTTTCATAGGAGCAAGGTGGACTGGGCAATATTTTGAAGACAACAAACATGGTCTTTCAAATTTTTCCAGCAATTTTTTCTATGCTCTCCCCAGGTGTCCAGCAACCTCACATTACCCCAAACCCCATTTGGGGGCACTATGCTTTTATCTAAAAATTAAAGGAAAGCAACCTGAACACAAATGTGGATGTTAGTGGTCGAGAGCCTTTGAATCTTCTGTCAGCATTTGCATTATCATAGTTCAAACAAATCTCTAAGTGGTCAGAGATTTCAGGCAGCACAGCCAAGAGAAATGAAATATATCAGCAGTGTAAGGAAGGAGATTTGGGGCGTAAGAGGCCATTCAAAGCAACCCAGCTCTGCCCAGGAACTACCTCCACCCCATCGTTTCCCTACAAGTCGCCCTAACTGCTGCTCTTCCTTCACTCTTGACATAGAACTTTCAACCCTCTTTTTCCCTTAATGATTGGCCCTGGTTAAAATAGTCTATGAGTAGTATGGAATTGCCTTTACCCAGCAAGGAAACTAACAGGCAAAAGGGTGAGGTGCTGAAGAATTCTTGCTCCTCAAACCAACTTGAAACTTGCAACACTTGGTGAAAACCAGATATGCCACATCACAGAGCAAGAGCTTTCTCTTAAGAGGAACAAGGAAATGCATGGCCTTCAGGGAGCTATATTCTTGGATTCTTTTTTTCTCTCTTCACAAACAGAAGATATTCACAGCGTGAAATTATATTGCAACAAACCTGACTATAAAAAAAATGCTGGCAAGTTAAATCACCTAAAGTGTTCCAGTTTTCATTTCTGTCAAGAAACTGTGATTTGCAAACAGAACTTTCTAACCTCCCCAACTGCACCTTGCAAGACAAATAATTCACATGACTATTGCTATTTTGAAGGACTCTTAAAAAGTGTGAGCTATTTTTCCAAAAAAACTTCTCTAGTCTCAAACACAAACAGGAACGCTTTGCTTTAACCAGGAAGCAGGAAAGAACAATAAGCCTTTCCTTCTACCTTAGGAAGGATATCCTTTTTTCAAAAATAGATGCTATTTGAAAGCAGATTAAAGCTATAAAACCACTGTAACCCAGTAGACAAGATATTGACAGGCCAACTGGAATGCAGTTTCCCATGAAAAAGACTTTTTTGTCCCAAATGTAAACCACGTATCAAACCCCAAAAGCATCCTCTATTTAGGAGAATGACTTTTCACAACCTAACCGACACTCGTGCTCAGTCTGTAGACACAACACACGCCCAATAGGAAAGCAGACAGAGGGAAAGTCTCCACATCTTGGGCTCTTTGTCTAATTCTTCCTTAAGACTCATTCAGAACGTAATAGGACTCATAGCAAACTTACAATTCACTTAAAACTAGCTTTCAATTTCACTTGTTTACCAGCATCGGGGATTCACTAACAACTTGCAATATATTTTAATATGATCTCTGGAGACTGAGAGAACCACTTCTCCACCTCCTGTCCCACTCGCAGCCTGGGGCACGCTCCCTCCTCCTTCCCTTTATGGACTTTTATAAACAATGCGGGTGGCTATATTTTGCACTGCACTAAAAGAAAAAATACATATCTTTTTCATTTAAAATGAGTTTTGTTTTATATACGAATCTACGTATTTAAACTAAAATCAGAAGGTGGTCAAAAGGTACAAACTTCCAGTTACAAGATAAATTTTTTTTAAAAAGGTTGATTCCTTTAAAAAGATTGTATCCCAATCATTTATGCTAAAATCAGTAGGCTTAAGGAGACCTAAGTGGCAAATGCCTGTGGATTTAAACTTAAGGAGGAAGAGAGAGGAGTATCTTGCTTAAGTGGCAAGGTGACATCAGGAATTGTCCTGATGTCAATTTATTCTCCCTTGCAGAGACAAAAAGGTAATTTACCTTTCTTGGCCAAAGATCACTAGCAATGAATTAGAGAATTATATCTTGAACATTATTTATAAAGAGGTAAAAAGCTAGAATACCCAAGGCTCAAACTCATGCGTACAGCCAAATGGAGGAGGGGGTGGAAAGGGTAGGAGGTCTGCAAGTTTCACTGTGTCTGTTGACACAGTGGTTAAGCTTAAAAGTTTTATTACTTGGGAGAGCCCAAAATTTTCTACACTAAAACTCTCTAAGAAGGATAATGGACAGCATATGGGCTTTGGAGTCAAATGGAGTAGAGTTCAAATCCTAGTCCCCATCCAGGCCAAGATGCATTACCATGGGTATTGTTACAGAGACTAAATTTGCAAAACAAGGTGAATAATATCTACTTGGCTAGGCTGTGTGGCTAAAACTATATATACTTTCGTAATAACACATAGCACATACAGACATTCAAAAAGCGTGGTAGCTGATTTTATTACCTATGAGATCTGAATACAAGCACAGTAATGCCAAGAATATAAAATTAAAAATATTCCTGAAATTTATATACATCAGAATTTTTAGAAATTAATGCATCCTCTTCATATGCATTTCTATCCAAGAAAAAGCAAGTCAAGTGATTTATATATAAAGGGCCCCTAACTGTCTGCTTTAGGAATCCTGATTTTTGTATCAGGTCTGGTGGGCAGAGGCTGCCTATGGCCTCCGGAGCACACAGCCGGTAGCACTGGTTCAAGCACATCCCATTGAAACCCACTCCTTCCAAAGCTCACCAGGCTGCCTTCCCAATAGAGCCCAAACAACAATCTTTTGCATTGCACCCTTTCCATACAATGTCCAGCAATCATTGGGCCCAGCCTAACACAAAGGCCCTTAAAACACTCTCCCCTTCCTATCACCCTGGTGAAAAGCACTTCTCCAAGTCCCCATTTACGGCTGGCAGTGACTCTTCCTTTCTGAGCCACGACAGTTCTTCCTGTCTCTACCACTCACTTTTGGCCCTTCACAGGTGCTCTGTGTGGTCCATTAGTTTCAGGAGTTTACATTTTATCTCTTCAATCAGAGAATAAACACCTGGAACAAAGTCACTGCGTTTTCTTTGACACCTCTTTCTGATTTCTGCATCTAGCAACAGACTGTGGATGCTCTGGGAGCAAAGAAAGAAAAGGGCAACATTCCTGCAGGGGTGTGGTATGCACAGCCTTAAAGTGAATACTCCTGAGAATAACTTTCCTTCCTGAAAGAAGGAAAGGGAAGAAATGTGTTTTCAATTGTATTCAGAGCTGTGAGGAAACACACTTGCCTGGGCTGAGACAATTCTGTAAATGGCCACAAGGTGGCAGAACAGACTGACAATCCTTTCCTAGGACTTGAAAACTCGGTCACTGGTCTCCCAAGCACGCTTCCATTACACAAACATAGATTTCAGTCTTTGAAGCATTTCTCAAGACCATCCCAGAATATGACGAGTCCTTTCTGCTCATGCCTCTAATGAAAGGGGGCAGGGAAGGGGAGACAAGTCCATCAACACTCCTATTAAAATTGCTTAAATTCTGTCATCTCTAGCAGGTAAAAATATGATTTTAAACCAGCCTCCTCGCCCACATGTCTTTGTAAAGCACCAGAGCAATTAAAACAGAAATGTCAGATCACTACACTGCTGAGGTGTCTGGTGCCATCCCAGTCCCTCATACCGCAGAGAGTTACATCACCGCATACTTAAGAAAAAAATCCACAGTAGAGTGATTTTCAGTAAAATTCTTAAATACATTCTTAAACAGCAATTTCAACCCTAAATCATAGGAAGGCTGTTTCTGAGCTTGCTAATTTATACCCAAAAGGAAAACAATCCCCCAGAGTTGTGATTTCATTCAAATTCACATGTTAAAACCCAGGAAAACCTGATAATTACAGTACTGGTCATTTATGATACAGCCTGGAGACACGTCTTCAGCCTCAGGTTCTTAAGCATTGTATCTTTACAAGACATGTGAATAAGGAATTCCAGAAGTAAAACGTACAAATTCAAGCCATTCTGTTTGTCTAAAACGTCCTTGAGTGTCTCCCACTGAAAAAAGCATTCTTTATATATTAAAACAAAAAAAGTGAGTTTTTGAACAGTTATAAACTTGAGACAAAAATAATTATAAGGTTCAACCTCTTGAATTAACCATGAAAATGACAGAATGGACATCTGAGTTAAACAGAACATTCCCACGCTTCTTCTGATTCAAGTTCGTGTCAGGGAGCCCCAAGAACAGTCATGTTTCAGGCGAGATGAGTGGAAGGTGGTAGAAAAATACTTCAGATGAAGTGTCACATATAATCCTCATTCTCAAAGAGTTTATCTCTTATTGAAGAAAATGCAAGCATTAAATGATAGAGCAACAACAGATGTCAAGGCAGTTTTTATGACTCCTAAATGAGCAGTGTTATGCTTAGCAACTTAGAATACATCTTATGCCCTGTGTTCACTGTCTAACCATCTAAGCAAATAAGTTCCATTTTTGAAGATTAAAATTTCTCATTAGAGAAACCAACAATTAAGTTATGACCAAAAACTCATCTGTGCACAAATAAGAAAAATATCAAGTGTCTAAATCAGCCTACAATTCCTGTTTTCAAGAGTCAGTTTAAGTATTTCCCCTTCAGAACAATGCATGACCACCAAGCCTGCAGCTTCCCAGAATTCACATCTCCTAGGCAGCAAGAAGAACACTTATCAAAATATATCTTCATTTTAAAGTAACTATCTTATTTTAATCTCTCAGATTGCAAAATCTGTAGTCAAGTTTTAATTTCACATGTATAGATTAACATACTAGAAAATTATTTTCAGTAAATTTAATTCTAGCCTGGTTTTTGCTCTCTATGATTAAGCTAGCTGGCAGTGAATGGCTACATTTTAAGTTAACATTCAAACATTTAAGTACAACAACCAAAAGGTCAATCAGCTGTACACACACACACTTCTTTAATAAAATGATTTGAGGTCTTCCATTTCAATTTAAAAAAAAAAAAAAATCAACCAAACTCCCTTCCCCCCATTTCTCTTCTAACAATACAGCTAAAACCTTTGGCTTGGTCTTCAACTCATTTCCCATAGATGGTCTGGCTCCGGTTAAACCCTATAGAAACCTTGCTGAGTTGAGATGGGCAGAAGGGGACTGCCATACAACACTCCACTGAACTCAATCTCTGCAACAAGGGGCCCTGGAAGCTACAAAAATCACCCTCAGGATGCCTCAAATTTCAAATACCAACCTAATTCCAGAGGCTCAATTAACGGTACTCACTTTGAACCATTCACTGTGCAAATGTCAATATTGCTACAGTGGTAAAGTTTAGACAGTCCTAACATAATAAAAGCAAAGCAGAACAGGTCACTGAGGACACAGGCTCTTTATTGCCTCTTAGCAAAAAGGAAGCGCTTCTGAATGGAAGCTGGTTTTAAATATAGAAAACTTCATTGCTGCCATTTTTCTAGGACAAAAGACAAAAATAATTTGACATCTGTTTTTCCCATCTTGAATGTTTTACAGAAGAGTCAATCACCAATGGTATTACTTATTCTCAAACTTTTCTATTTCTCAAGAGGACAGGAGAAGCAAATGAGAATATTCTAAATATGTAATTAAAGGCTTCCAACTTTGTTAGTCAGAAGTGAACTAAACGTTACAGAAATTTTAGGTACATTCAAAATTGATCTCTTTCAGATCTGCCCATAAAAGGTGAGGTGACAGAGAGGAGGGGAAGTTTAACCATCCAACCAGATAAACACTTGGGGCGGGGCGGAGGGTGGGGGGTAGTTATAGAAAAAGCAGCATATTATTAGATTGTAGAGAAGAATCAGGGACTTTTAAAATATACATATATTATATATATAATTCTAATCAAGTGTTCCTCTAGAAAGGATAGCAGGGTCAGAGTTTCTGAGGCATCCCACCTTTCAATCATGTTTTGAACTCTCCTTTGAAGCTAAAATCTAACATGTTTACTGACCCGACTATAATCGTTTTACCTCCCCCAATTGTGCACGATGTACCATATATACCTGACAGCTTACATTTGTGCATGTGTACACTGGATTTATATGATGGATTCCATTACGTTCATAAATAAATAGACCTTTGGCCTCATAACATCAATACTTTGATGCCAACACACACACACCCCCACCCCTCAGGCCCTCAGAGCATCATTACCAAGATTCTCCAGAAATCAGAAGGATGCAAAGAGCCTTTGGTGTGGCGACAGTGATCATTCTGTGAAGTCAGTTACTGTAGAGAAGCCACCACAGCCAGAAAGAGAGATGAGAAGGAAAGGTGGGAAGATGGTTGCCAACTCCACATTTCCTAAAATACATGTTCATAACTTAAAATGTGTGTTACTTCTGAGCCAGTGTTATAAAGGGGAGATTCAGCCACTGCATCCTTGAACTAGAAGATCCATATAGGAAGAAGGAAAAGGAAGCTGTGAAATTTCCTTTTCCTGGTAAAAGACAAATTTCAAAGACGACTAGTGAAGGGGTTCCCCAAACGTAGGTCCACAGGAAAATTTTCACCAGCATGTAGCAAAATGAGAAAACAAGGACAGTCTGGTGAGATTCTTCATGAGCTAAATGTATTCCATTTAAAGAGCTCTCCTTTATTTTGGGATCATAACCATTTTTATCTTTTTGCTTTTATAATGTCATTCTTTAAAATTATGTTGATACTAGATGATAGTAGCTCATCGTTTTGTCTAATATCATTAGTAGAAGAAATTTTCTTAATTGCCCACAGTGGGTTGGTATCCTAATTCTTGAATGGTGGTCAGGGAGGTCAATGGTCTTACTCAATGAAATCCAAAAACTTGGGACACCCACTTAAGCAGTCCTACTAATGCAGGAGTGGGAAGTGACTGCAAATTTCCAAAATTATTCACCTCTTACTTCCAGCTCTTAGGCTGGAAACTTTCCAGAGAAAAACATTCCAGGTATTTTGACCCTCCTCAAAAGAGATTTTTCAGTAAACTTTTATTAAAGAAATCTCTAACGTTAAAAATTTCTGGTAGAATTCTGGGCGTTAGAACAAAATGGAAAATTTGCAGAAATGTGGCAAGATGTTTTGGGAACAGTAGGTAATCAGAGTGAGCCCTGCCAGGCAACCCTCCTATGTACTTTCTGCTTGCCAGGCCGCTGGGCTAAGAGTATGAGTCATCTGAACCACACTGCCCAAGTTCAAAACCTGACTCTGCCATTTACTGGCTCTGTGTCCTTGAACAAGTCACTCAACCTCTCTGCAGCTGTGTGTTTACCTGTAAAATGGAGATAATAACAGTTTCTAAGTTAAGATTTGCAGAGTACTTAGAACAGTGCCTTGGCACATAGTGGTAGGCACTTTTTTTGAGCATCAGCTACCATTACTATTACTCAATTTTTAATGACAATTATGGAAATCTAAGGCAGAGAGAGGGGTGCCACAGGGTGAAAGACATCAGTAATTTTCCGGCCAAAGTGTGTCAGGCTGCAAAAACCTCTTGGCAACGTACTCAGAATAGCATTTCAGTTTTCTTGTTTTGTTTTCTTACTTAGATAATTTCTGGTTTTAAAGTAAAATACAATGCTGCAATGCTCTAACAGTAGATAGTTTAAGAAGTAGAGAATGGGTGGATTTGAAAAGTAATAAGGAATCTTAAACACAACTCACAGTGTTCCTAATAGAAATGACGACTTCTTTTAGTCCCAAATTTCAATAGAGATTGGGGGTAGAGAGAATCCAAATCTGTTTAGATGTTATCGCTTGCTTTCACTCACAGTTCACAGGTAAATTCAACGTACTGAATACTTGCTCTGTGCAAAGCACAGTGATAGGATGTTGTCTTAAAGATAAAGACATTGGAACAGCACAATTCTGGTCCTCAAAGAAAGTCAGTCTGTTAGGATAGATAAAACATCCTCACAAATGACTACAATGCAAGAAAGAAATTCAATTGTAAGTCATGGATGTCAGAAGTTTTCTTACTCCCAAACTCAACAAATGCTTTCTGCCACTCCACCATTGCTGCCAGCTGTTACCAGAACTTCTAAATCACATCACATATATTGTTCTCCTGTAGGCTCTTGATCCTCAAACTACATATTAGGCAAATTAATTATACCAGAAATCATAAATACCGATACCCTCACTCTTTCACTTGACAAATTGTTATTGAGTACCCACCATGCATAAGAAAATGTGATTAGACCCTATATTTAGCACCAAGTCCTTTTACCATTAAAGAAGTGGTATCATTTCCAAAGTGTATTTTTATTGGGTTATTTAAATGTATTACAGCTCAATAATAAAATATACAGCAATGTCTTCTGACCAAAACTACAAATAAATTTGCATGCCTCTGGGGATGAAATCCAACTTAGCAGAACCACCGGTGATACTGAAGACGTGTGGGGCCCGGCCTTCCACTGCCTTGCACCTAGTCTAGGGTCAAAGCCCAGCGCCAACACTGCAACGAACTGGGGAGAAAAAGGAAGGCAGAGGACATAATCGCTTCCCCTCTATTCACAGGTCATTCACCATTATTCACAGTAATGGCCTCTGTTGAATGTATGCACAAGCTACGTGTGCGCTAAGAATATTTGCAAGCACGTTCTTTTGAATATTCTCATTGGTAGTAATTCTGGGAGATCCGGCTTTTGAAAACATCCAACACTCACCCAGAACAAAGTCTAGTGAACGAGTTGGTTATTTAAGCTCAAACAGGCTCAAAAATAACATCCAAGAATAAGAAATAAAGAGGTAACTTCCTCGCGGGATTCACTAAGCAGCTCTAACAAAACACTAAGATACAGTCTCAAAATGTTCTGAGCGACAGCACCAGAGTTTTTATAAAAACTGTATTATTTGGAAGCGTGACAAATTTTAAGGATCATACTTATTTAAGATATATAAGCCCTGTCTTATTTTAAATTTCACTTCCTGATAGCTGCTCCTCATTTTTAGTAGAAAATGCTAGTAAATCAAAATCAAACAGTAGATAATTCTGGGGCTAAATCTACTACATTACACTACTTGTCCTTATGTGTCATTTAACCCTCCTTCACCCTCAAATATACGGCAGATAAATACTACCTGTTAGATTTCTTATTCTTCTGGAACCAAGGCATTGTTTTATTCATGAAAGTAAATAGTAGGTGCCATTGAAATGATCCACATGTAACCTTTAGAAGCCCTTGCTTCGTCACGCCACTGAGGATTCTACCAAAGATACAGGTACTGCCAGGGGAGACCAATCACCTTGTGAGCAGAAGATTCAGTGCAAAAGTCTGAAAGGCAGAAAAACGTCTGGTAGACTTCTCCTCACAAACCCCTCAAAACACTCATGTTGACCCAGCCTCTAGTATTAGTACCCTGAGCACAAATTAAATTTTTCTAAGTTAAAAAAGAACAGGAAAAAACCCAGAATGAGTACTTTTTCTTCTCTATCACCTTTTTGGTGTCTTTTCTGAAATTAGTAAGTCATTCAAGCATACAGAATTACACATGAAATAATAGCACACACCCAGATTTTTAAACTATTAACATTGTGTTCTCTGTATTATTTTCAATTCTCTTCTCAGAAATGAACAAGCGTCCCACCTCGGAAAATCTTCACCTGACCCTTCCTAAACCCTCTATAGCAACAGCTCTATTTCTTGGCTGAGATTCTGGAATGCGAGGTGCATCCCTTTTGTCCATTTTTCTCAACTATCCAGTTATTGTATAACCTTTTGGAATCTGATCTTTGCCCTTAAATTTACTGAAACTCTTTTCTCCAAGATCACTAACGATCTCTTCAAAACAAATTAATATTGCCTTTTTCCCCCCTGTGACAAGCAGTATTCTAGATGCTAAGGATACACTTGTATACAAAACTGTCCCTGTGGATATTATAGTCTAGTGGGACAGAAGAGACTGAATAAGCAAAGCATAAAAAAGTTAGTGATAAGCAACAAGAAGAAAAAATAACAAAGGCAAGGAAAGCATGAAATATCAGGAGAGGCGGCCAGTGCTGCCCATTCCCTCCCCTTGGGTCTTCCTAGGGCCCCTGAAGGGGCTCTACAGGCTGCAAAAAGTCAGGGACTTTTCTTACAAACCACAGTCACCACCTGATTGGTTACTATATGAAGTTGCTGGTACATATCTTCAAATAGCAGCTAAAATTCACACTAACTTTCCCCCAAAAGACTAGCTATGCCTTTAGATTTCTCTTCTGCTGCTGGTACAAGTGCCCCAGCTATTCCAGTGAAAACCCTAAGAGTTACCTTCAACTTGTAGTTGCTACTTGTAGCACCTCTTTTTTCTTTTTTCACGCATTTAATTAGGTTTTTAAAAATCCTGTGAGCCTCCTATCACACTTTTTTAAATTCTATTTTCAATGGCATGGACCATTTCGGGGCCTTCTCCCCTTTTATCTTGCATAGTACAAACAAAATCAGAGACCCAAAACAGTTTCTAGACCTTTCCCCTCCACTAGTGAAATACTTTCACTGGTCATCAAATTTCAATTGCATCACACAAGCACTCAGCACTTTCTGCACCCTGCACCTAAGGTCCTTTCCCAGCCTTCTCCCACCCTGCCTCTGCTCCAGTCTCTACTCGGATGGTTTTTCTGCCTCCCATCATGCCGTGCAAGAAGCACACGTCCTCTAGCCTTGCAGATACCCCCTGCCCAATCCATCCTGCTGGGCATCTCAACTCACATCCTCCAAGAAGCCTTTTCAGGCCACTCTACCATGCTCTCCTCTCCTCTAATCTCCTAAACATCTATTAAAACATCATTCAGAAGGAACTTATCATATGTTCATTTTTACTGTTGGCTTTTTGTTTTGTTTTGTTTTTGTGAGGAAGATTTGCCCTGAGCTAACATCTGTTGCCAATCTTCCTCTTTTTCGCTTGAGGAAGATGGTCCCTGAGCTAACACCCACGCCAATCTTCCTTACTTTGTATATGGGATGCTGCCACAGCATGGCTTGGTGAGTGGTGTACAGGTCCCCGGCCCTGGATCTGAACCTGCGAAACCTGGCCACCAAAGCAGAGCACGCAAACTTAACCACTATGCCACCAGGCAATCCCATTGTTGGTATTTTTTAACAGACATGTGAAATATCTGTGACGACAAGTCAATATGGGCAATACTCAATAAAGACCATACGCTCCCAAAGAGAGACCACATTTTATACCTCTTTTTATTCCCCATAATCTCTAGGAAATATCTAGAATTGCTGAATTACAGAATTTGGTTGGCAGGGGGCTCTATAGCAAGTAGTTATGCTAACTTCTGTAGTTTGACTGGTCCAGAGACCCAGAGAGATTAACAAAGTAGTGATCACACTAAGATCCCAACACAGAAGATAATGAGAATGCGTGTCTTGTCAATATTTATTATCTGCCATTAAACACATCTTTCCTCTAGCAGAAGCACTCGCCCCTCTCACTCAGCAGCCCTCCTCCTCCACCCTGCCTCACTCCACCCTGCCAGAGCTCCAAAGGGTTTGGCGGCTGGTTTTAATTTATAGCTCTGCTCTTTTCCTTACATCCTTAGAGCACTAATCTACATCTAGCCAGTTCCTCCTTTCTAATATCTTATTTCTCTTTCTTCAATTCTTTTGTTTTTGATTTCTTTCTTTTATCCCATGATTTTTTTTTCACTTCCACAATATCCATTGTTTATACAATTTGTTCAATATCAACATACTAAAATAAAAATGCCTGCTTCTATGCTCAATCTGATAGGAATTCTTCACTAATGATAACCTGAGTTCGAAAATCTTTAGGCAATGAGAGGGTACATTTAATTCTGTTCAGGTAAACATATATAATATATAGAAAATCATTGCCAAAACATATCTAAACTGTATGTTTTCTTCTAAGATAAAAATGTACTGACTTTAAGTAACAGTTGCACCAGAATTAAAACTTTGTACCAGGTGGTCCATTTTAAATGTTCTACTTGAAGCAACAGTACTTTGAACAAGACTCCTTTATTGTAAGTCATCATTTAATTAATATCCAAATACCTTGAGAGCCAATAATAGTTCAACAAAACAGCTGGAAATCAAATATCAGATATAATTACTCACAGCTGGCTTCACTCAACTGATGTCATATTAAATAAACTTATCCCACAGACCTTTTCCCCTCCCCCGCAACGGGAAAAAAAGTCCTTTAAGAAACATAGAAGGCTCTTTGTTAAATCTTTTTTTAAGTTTGTAGAATATATTTCAATATTAAAGATTTTCAGCAGGAGCACATAATCTTAAAAGATTTTCAGCAGAGTACATTGTTGTTTTTGGTACCATTCTGTGTGCTTGTAATATTTCAGAGCCTGGGAGCTTTGTTTTCCTTAAGACCAATATAAAAATAGAAAACTAGACTAAGTCAAAAAACACAATGGACATCTGTATTTTCATGATCTGGCATTCAGTTTACTGTTTTGATATTGGACTCTATTATTTTTATAGAGATGTCATGCCGCAACAGCTCAGTAACAAACTATCAAACAAGAATGTTGGTTTCAAACGTATGGTTTGAAGACATTATTTAACCATTTTACTGTATTGTACCACTACGTTATATGAAGGGTAACATTTATAAACAATAACAACTACCCATTATATTCCAGGCCTTATGCTGGACACTCTACATCTATTATCTTTAATTTCAATAACAATCCCACATGTAGATATTTTGTATCTAATAATTACCAAAGGGGAAAAAAATCAGATAGCTTTTAAACTGCTAGACCCACCCACACATATACGCACAAAATCAGACCCTATCATAAGCAAGATTATTATATATCTGCTACAGTAGAATTTATAAAAACCAAATAGATATACTCATTTTCTTTCCTCTCATTCATTCAAATTCATTCTCATATTCATTCATATTCTCTCTCCCTCCCCCCTCCCTTTCCCTTCCCTTTAAGAAAGAAAGAATAAAAATTAGTAGTAGTGATACATGTTATGGTTATCTAACTAGCAAACTTAAAACTAAAGTCATACACTCTACAACCTTACAATAGTCCTGGTGTTTGATTTATGATGCAACTTTCAGCAATCACCTTTCCAGAAAGCTAAAATTAAATGTATGCTCAGCAGCAATTCAGAAATACAGAAGTCCAATCATAACATATCACTTTAAAAAAAAATAGTTTGTCATTTCTAAACTACAATATACCTTCATAGAAACAAACATAATACCAATTATACTAAAAGCAATTGGC
Source organism: Equus quagga (assembly GCF_021613505.1). Classification (NCBI taxonomy): domain Eukaryota; kingdom Metazoa; phylum Chordata; class Mammalia; order Perissodactyla; family Equidae; genus Equus; species Equus quagga. The sequence goes on along the minus strand of NC_060269.1, from coordinate 45,497,425 downwards.
AACCTTCGGAGCCTAAGAGTCTAACTTTGGTCATCTTATCTGTGTGCTATTTCTTCACGCTCATCTAGATATCTGACGTGGTTTCCACTGTTGTGCTTTGTTCACTTGTTTTTCAGATCCTCTTTGACCCGTCAATATATCCATCTTGGTGTCTTTTAAACTATACAGCATCTAGCATATCTAGTATACCCTCAATTAAAATGTGAGTCAATGAATAAAATTTTTCTTCCAATGCATTGAAAAAGGTAATTTTCATCTTTATGCCCACCAAGTTATTTAAACAGATTAACACCAAGTTTTCTTGAACTACCTTAGTTCCACTGGATTGACTTAATTTATGGATTTTTAAGAAGGATAAACATTATTTTTTAACTAAATCTTTTATTTTTGCATGTGAAACCAAATTATTTTTGGTAATATGTAATGTAAAAATATGGACTTATGCAGCATTTATTTACAATAGCCAAGATATGGAAACAACCTAAGTGTCTGTGGACAAATGAGTGAATCGAGAAAATGTGGGGTATATATATATACACCATGGAATATTATCCAGCCTTTAAAAAGAAGGAAATCCCATCATTTGCAACAAGATGGATGAACCTGAAGGGCATAATACTAAGTGAAATAAGCCAGACAGAGAAAGATAAATACAGTATGGTATGGTATCATTTATATGTGGAATCTAAAAAAAAAAAATAGAGCCAATAGAAACACAGAATAGACAAGTGATTGCCAGGGGCTGGGGGATGGGAGAAATAGCAAGAGGCTGGTAGGTACAAACTTTAAGTTATAAGATGACTGAAGTTTGAGGGTGTAATGTATAACATGGTGACCACAGTTGATAACACTGTACTGTATAACTGAAATTTGTTAAGAGAGTAGAACTTAAATGTTCTAAACAACAAAAAAGAGAAATACATGAGATGATGGATGTATTAATTAATTTGACAGGGAGGAAGCCTTTCACAATGTGTACGTCTATCAAATGTACACTTTAAATATCTTATACTTGTGTAAGTCAATTATACCTCAACAAAGCTGAAAAAAATTTTTAAGGTAGAAAAAGAGTTCCAGAAACTGAAAAAAAATAAGAACTTATATTTTGAATGCTCTCTTGCATTTTCAATGAACTTGTACAATATTTCTTATTCACTCTATTCTATCAACATAAATAACCAATTTTACCCCCCAAAACTAAAGTTAAGCATCCACAAGCAACCACAGCTAATTCACTTCAAGACCAAGTGCTTATTCAACACTCAAAGTTTACAGCTCACAATAAAATAATGTTCCCATGATTAAATCTCACTATATAAAGGATAACAGGATGTTATTGGGGCTTTTGGGGAGAAAAAAATTCCACCACAATTTTATAAATCTGTAAAATAGGTACAATGATAACACACAAATTGAGTAGAAAAAAAATTTCACTATAAATAACTGTGCCATTTACTTCAAGTACTCCTATCTTGTAGTAGAAATAAACATGTAGTAATTAACTATCTTTTCTGGAATAAATATGGTACAAAGTGAAAAACAAAAGCAAAAATTAACCACTTTACACAGCTCAGCAAGTGGTGCACAAGTCACTCAAAACGCTTCCTATTTGAAGAGGTGTTTGGGAGTAAGAAGGTAGCAGGTAAAGAAAAGAAGACTAGTTACAGTCCACTGCCTACACTGACACTTCACCTATTTCTTCCGTCCCTGAGTAATATGACAGGAAAAAAAATATTACAAAGATAAACAGAAGAGACTACTGAAGTGTGTCTTTTAATAAACCTTGCAGGCTAGCACAGTGGGTAAGACACTGAGCTCACGTGCCAGGCTGAGTTACAATCCACAGCTCTGCCACCTGCATGTTTTTGACTGGACAAAGTTTCTTAACCTGAGAAGCAGTTTCATTTGAAAAATGATGACAAAACTAATGCTCAATCCACAGAGTTGTGAGGATTACATGAGATAATAACCGCATAATCCTTAGGAGCTATTTTGATAGCTAGGAGGCGTAATGTGCAGATGTGAGCGGGATTCATGTAGGTTCTCTAGTCCAGGTTCATTAATATACACAAAACAAACTCAAATTTTAAGTGTAAAGATTTAAGAGCTTGCTTCCCTAGCGGTTGAAAATTGTTTTCTAGTAACAATTGTGACAGTTATCAAAGATGAATTTTTTCAATATACATAATGATTCCTGGATTTTTAATAAACACTTAAAAATGTGTTAGAGACAGCATATAAATGAGCAGTATGGAAGGTTTACAGTTGTTTGCATGCTGCATTCTGAAGACTCTTCTCTCCAGAATTTTGTAGTGCAGGCTTTAAAAGATTATGAAAGCTTAGAACATACCTGGGGATAATCTAAATTACTATGGCTCTCAAAAAATACGCCTTAACTGCCTCTATTAAGCAACCGTTAGATTCCCAGAAGGTATCACCAATTTTGATTTATTCATTAAACTGACCAACAAACCAGGAATCAAATTTAATATGTATGAAGATAAGCAATTATGAATGGCTATGATTAACATACTATCACAATTGCCATCACCATCTAAATTACTTAATTCAAAGAACACTTTCACAGAAAGAAAAACTACAAGGGAACTACAAGTTACACATGATGCAAACTTCTGAAAATATGTTAACTATTTTAAAAGAAAACTACCTCTAAAAACTAGTTAAGATCTCTTCTAACCACAGCTTTCTGAACCCAATTATCACAGAGAAATTCACCACAAAATCCCATTTTACTAACAGAATTTTTAATTCATTTTGAGTAATCAATTCCTGAAAACAAATTAACACATCTATCTCAAAATGTTCAGAATGCTACACAGCAATCCATTTTTTTATGATTATATCCAAGATTTTTTTAATCATATACATGAAAGAATGTTTTCATTCAAGTTGCTATCTTTTTTCCTCTCCTCATGGTCTTTTTTCCAATGTAAGTTCATATATCTTTGATCAAAAGCACTGACGTATACAAAATCTATAGTTTTAAAGAACTTTAATTTCTAATTAGTTTCAAATATATGACCAGAAGGAATTACTAGAAGACTAAAAATGTAGCATAAGGACAAACTATAGAAGAAATTGTTGTAGTATTTTTTCCTTTTAAACGTCAAAATGGATATGTAAACTCCACTTAAATATAAATTCCTGCCTTGTAGTCAAAAAGTTTGATTATGAAAGAGAAAAAGATGATTTCCAGGATTACATAGATAGAGCATGCATGACAAATTCACCCAAATCAAGTCTACTTCCTTTTGCAGTCATTACTCTAAAGCATAAAGTAGTATATGTTCATCCATACACCTTGTTACATACAGACAAAGATAAATTAGATACCATATTAAGGACATACACCTGACTCTAGTCTGAGTTCTGTGGGCTGCAATGCAGTCAATTTGAAGTAGGCTTTCTTCATATGTGTGCTAGTGAAACAAATGAAATAAACACCTTCCAGCCACAGCACCAACACTACCAAGGATACTCCTGTGTTATAAGTGGGGCTTTAAAATCACAAAGAAATGGGTTTGAGGTTTGGTTCTACCATTTACTAGCCATGTGACCCTGGGCAAGCTCCTCAACTTTCCTCATGTGTAAAATGATGGTAAAAGTATGTTCTTCATGGAATGTCAGCTATTGTTAACATTTCACATAGAAGCATGACTATCAGTTACCGACAGAGAATAACAGGGAAGAATCAACTGCTAAAAGATACATTTCATAAAATAAATAACAATTTAAAATGAGGATAGATATACATGTGTCCACCTGAAGTATACTGAACGTAACAAGACTTTTAAAAGTCTTTGTACAACTAGAATACTAAAGTAATGTTGAACAAAGAATGAGGATAGATAGACATGTGTCCACCTGAAGTATACTGAACATAACAAGACTTTTAAAAGTCTTTGTACAACTAGAATACTAAAGTAATGTTGAACAAAGATAGTTTCTTGATGAAAAATTCCTGTTCAACTAAAAAAAATTACGTAACTGTCAAATTAACATGAATCCAGTGCCATATTTCATACTTTGGTATTAAAGTTAAAATGGATTCTCCTTTCTTACAAATTAATAAAAGCTTGGTTAGAGGGAGATTAATACCTGTGTTATAATTGACTCAAATTTTCCCACAGGAGCATTCACCTGATAATCTGAGAACAATAGTGTTCATTCTTCCTAACTTAAGAAAAAGGATGCAGCTGTTTCCATCTATAAATAGGATGCTGCTACACAAGTTGAGAAAACTATTTTTCACACCGTCAATTAAAATTACTTCCACATTTATAATGAAGAGCTCAAGTTGTAGAACTTTCATATTCTGCTAATTAAAAAAAAAGGAGTAAAATTATTTAAGTCATGAGAAAGTACCTAACAAGAGAGCAAATTAAACCACAGAAAGCAATGAATGGTTTGATAAATCAACGTGCAGTTCCACTATGGCCTAGCCAATGTACACATACCTTTTAAATAACAAATCACTGGAATTTTGAAGACTGGAAAATATAATGCCTCAAATTTAATTTGCTACAATATATACATGAATAATTTTTCAGTGATTCTGAACTATTTTTTTGATGGACCTCTTGAACAAGAACAACACTATGCTCAGTTTTCTTGGTAACACAATAGGTTGACCCCATTACAAGTCCTAAAATCAAAAGAAAAGAAAGAATTTTCTCCACACAGATTCAGGCAACACATTTTTCCCAAGAGAATAATAATGATGCCCTGTCACTTTTGCCATACAGTGAAATCTGAAGTTATGAATTCTTGTTTGTAAAAAGGAAAGAAGATGGTGCAAAATATAAACAGCTGCATGACCCAGAAGGGAAAAGTCTGAAGGAGATACTGCCAATAGACACTGCAAATGACAGACATGGAAGAGGATAACAATTAAGAGAAGTATTCTGGCACCAGAACCTAGTTGCAACCCTGACTTTGCTATTTACTGCTGAGAGACACTGGGAGAGTTACTTACCATCTCTAAGCACAACTTTCACTATACGTAAATTGAGGAGAATACATACCCTTTATAATGCTGCTGTGAAAATCAAATAAGGTAAGATATATAAAGCACTTACACACTGGCTATTATTTAGCTATCTCCTATGTTTCAAAATTAAGGAAAAAAAGGATTAGCCAGATTCCACAATGCCAAATAAGACGGAAGGAAACTTGAGTAAGGGATTCCAGCAAGGTGGTCAATGACAATTTCTGGTTCCTTCAAGTTCTCAGGTCCAATTTAGCAAATACTCCAAGTAAAATTTGATCCTTGTCAATAAGATTGAATTAAAATTGCACAAAATGAGCAAATTGAGGGGCTGCCGCAGTGGCATGGTGGCTGGGTTCGTGCACTCCACTTAAGTGGCCCAGGGTTCTCAGGTTTGGATCCTGGGCATGGACCTGCACACTGCTCATCAAGCTATGCTGTGGTGGTGTCCCACATACTAAAATAGAGGAAGACTGGCAAAGATGTTAGCTCAGGGCCAATCTTCATCACAAAAAAAAAAAAAAAAGGAGCAAATTGAAAAGAATTAGTTTTGTGTGCTTTTCAAGATACTTTGGATGCTCTCCTGAGTGACTTGTAATCTCTGCATTTTTTCTTTTTTTGCAATCACCAAGGGTTGCTATTGGTAATTATCTACTTTTCCCTCCCCAGAAAGAAGAGAACATTTGCACAGAATGTTCAATAAGGAACTCTGTAAACGACAAGTGTTCATTACTTAAAAGTAGAGAGATTTAAGTAGGAAATTGTTGAATGACCTCTGATAACCTTTTAACTGCTTTCAATAAAGATGGTTTAGGTACTGGCCCCATGGAAGGATGGAGATTAACCAGATAATCTTAAAGTCCTGCCAGACCCAGGACACAAGAAAGAGAATGAAAGGACAGTTACATGCCTTTCTTTGCTTTTTGTTCATATATAGCCTCTATCTGTATCTATATTTACACCTAAGTAATAATGCTTTCCCAAATAAGGAGAACAACAAAAGACAAAAGACCACTGAACTGCAGTTCCTAGAATGTGTTGTTGTGTGGGGAGTGAAGGGGGCAGGGAATAAGCAGTAACTTTCCCTCTTATTGTTTTTGGCAAAAATGCGATGCAGACACTCTTAAGAATAAAAATTATTAAAACCTCTAGTTTATATTTATCTCCTTTAAGAAGAAAATGTTATCAACTTTCAGCATAATTCTGAAATGCTGAATTAAACAAATTAGGGAAGCAATCAATTGGGAGAATGAACTTTTTAAATGATGCGACCACAGGTGACATTTGTTGGTACTACCACAGACTTGGCATTATGTTTTGCCATTAACTGCCACCTGCCTCACTCTACCTCAATTCCTCCAAACCCCAGGCTCCCCACCCCAACCTTCTTGCCATTGTCATTGATACAAGAGGAAAAGAAAAGGGAGGTGGAATGGCTTCAATTGCTTAAGGGATTGTCAGAGGAGAAAGGTCATTCCTTTCTTAGGGAATGAAACTTCAGCAGCAAATAAATGTTGGCGGTCTTTTTAAAATTCCCAGTAAGAAAGTTGACATTTGAATACACAGGGAAAGCCACTGCAACACAAAAATTAAAGTTGTTATCTTGTAAGTTTCCCTCCACCCTAAAGAACGGACTAGATGAAGAATTCCTTTTCACAAATAGATTACAGATAGCAAGTGTAACAAAACTTGTAGTCTTGTAAAACCTGTTCTTCTAAAAGCCATTCATTCATCTTGACTAACAGGTATAGACAAGTTGAGGCAAAGGCATGATTCTGGAACCCTAGAAACCACTTCAAAAGGTCATAGGCTTATGATTCCCAAACTGGAAAGTAAAGAACACAATGAACACATAATTCAGCAATAAAATTTAGGAGTATCAGCAATAACAGATGAATACGATAAACGCATAATTTAGGAGTATCAGCAACAATGGATGAAAACATTTAGACCTCTATCTTTCCCAAATGCTTAGTAACAACCCTTTTGACTTCTTTTTTTAACTGCCACTGAACTTTACACCCTCCAGGCCAGCTTTTTTATGGCTATTACATCACAGTTTCATTCGCTCAACTACACCATCTGAGATCCTTACACCAAAGGGCAAAGCTGCCGTCTAACCTCATGGTTAATGGAGTCTGCATATGTTTATTGACATATATAGATCATGAAATTCCTTGTGAAGAAGGTACAATTGAGTAATACCTTTTCTTCACCTTAAATGGGCAATGCAAGAATCTTGACCAGCAAATAAAGGGAAGAGCCAATGAACCAAGCTACATGCCAAGTGGGAAAATGGTTCCTAAATTAACTGAGCATCGGAGTCACAGGGTGAGTTTCTTCAATAATATGTATTCCTGAGCCCTTCTCCAGCTGTACTAAATCATTAACACTGGAGACCCAGGAACCTATATTTTTCATAAGTAGAATTTGTACCTGACCCCCCCAAGTAATTCTCATAATCAGATGAGTTTGTAAAAAATAGAAATAAGGAAACACTCGCAGGAATCATTGGCTTCCTGTCATGTGCAATTGGGTTCCATGTCAAAAGCAACTAATTACCACTGTACTTGCTAATCTTATGGTGTTAGATGGCATTGTGATGCCAGAATTTTAATTATCCAGATAGGGTATAAAAATCATAGTTTTTGTTTATGGTACAGCTTTATAGCTATACTATAGGAACATTAACACTAACCAAGGAAGCCATAAATCAGTCAAATGGAAAATGTCACCTTAAGCCATCTTAACGATTACAGCAAGCTCCTACTTAAATTTCTGGAATAAATATATATAAGTATTTATTAGTCCTTCTAGGAAAACAGATACATAACATATTGGAGTATGGTAATAGTAGCCTGACTTAGGAATTTGAACGCCTAGATTTCATTCTCAGTTTTCCTAAAAAAGAAGCAAATTACCAAATTTCTCCAAGTCTCATTTATAAAAAAGGTAATAATGATTTCATAGTTTTACCATTACAACAGGTGTGCCATTAATAAAAATAACTAACATATTCGAGCACTTACTGTGTACTAGACACTATTCTAAGCTAGTCTAACTTTTTTTTTTCCCCCTGCAGAAGATTTGCCCTGAGCTAACATCTGGGCCAATCTTTCCCTATTTTCTATGTGGGTTGCCGCCACAGCATGGCCACTGACGAGTGGTGTAGGTCCACACGTGGGAACCAAACCCAGGCCGCTGAAGTGGAGCATGCTGAACTTAACCACTAGGCTACAGGGATGGCCCCCTACCTTTTTTATCAATCAAAAATTTATATCATCAATTTGAATTATTTTTCTGTCTATAATTTTTCCTTCCCAACCCATCTAACTCCTCCCAAGATTCTCACCTAAAATGCTGCCATTGTCCAAATTAGATTACTGGATTCAGTAGCATCAAACTCATAAAAGCCACTTGTCTGAAAAGGATCATTTTCTTTTTCTTGTTTCAATTGCCCAAATAATTTATTTCTTTTAAGTTCTGTTATCTGAGACATCATAAAGACAAACATAAAAGCATATCAAGGCAAATATAAGAACAGTAAGGTGAAACATGTTTTCCTCTGATAAAGTATATACTTGTACATGCTAATATACCCTTTCTATTTCATTGTTCAATATGAACGGGAACAGCCTTTATAAAATTAAATACTTAGAATGATTGGACTGAATAACCCTTTTGTTTCGAGAAGTTAAAAAAATAAAAGTAAGTTATAAGAAATTTTAGAACTCTGTGAAATTATAGCTCTGCAGCTAGCTGATCTTACTAAAACCGCCCTTAACTCTGGTTTATGTTCCTGAGAACAAAGGATATACACAGTGTGTAAGAGTGTGCCTGTCTCACAGTGCTTCAGGTATGCAAGCTTCCCTTCATACAAAAATTACCTATTTTGATAAAACAGTGGAGTTTTTGGAATATAAAGTGCTACTGAAAAATATTGTAAAAAAAAAAAAAAACACCAAAAGGATCCAAAGGATCCAAGGATCAATCTGGTAACGACATACTGAAAAGGATCAGTTTCAACCCTCAGAAGAGTGCTATGAGGTAGATTCTTTCATTATCTCCTATTTTACAGAGGAGAAAGTTCAGATAGGTTAAGTAACTTGCCCAACATCTCACAGCTTGTAAATGAAGGAGATAATCTAGCATTCTTAACCACTATGATAAACTAAATCGCTCCAGCAAAAAACACTCAGAATAAATTGTAGTCCTTCCCTCCCAACCTCTGTAATTCAGGATCCTGGGCTGTAAAAACAGACCCATGCTTCCAGTTAGGCTCACACATATTCCTTCCCAAGAATATTAAATGGAATTGTCTCTGTAAACCATTTCTCCACCTCATCTGGTTGGTCATGGATATTCTTGCCAATGTACATTATTTTTAATTCAATGTAAGCCTAAATTTCAAACTTAAGAGTGCTTGCCTGTGTTACCTTTATTATTAATAATTATAATTTATATTTATAATAAATACAATCACCATTTCAGCTGGACTAGTGCTCCACTAACTTTATCCAAAGAAAGCAGTACAATTATTCTGCTTACTTTTGCTTTTTTTTTTTTTTTGAGGAAGATTAGCCCTGAGCTAACTACTGCCAATCCTCCTCTTTTTGCTGAGGAAGACTGGCCCTGAGCTAACATCCATGCCCATCTTCCTCTACTTTACATGTGGGATGCCTATGACAGCATAGCTTGCCAAGCGGCGCCATGTCCGCACCCGGAATCCGAACCTGCGAACCCCAGGCCGCCGAAGGGGAATGTGCGCACTTAACCGCTGCACCACGGGGCCAGCCCCATATTTTTGCATTTTTATAGCACTTTAGAAGACAGCAATTCCCAACAGGTGGTTTTTGATGAGTTTGATGCTATTTAATCCAATAATTGAATTTGGATGATGGCTTCATTTTGGGTTAGAATCTTGGGAAGAGTTGAGTAGAGCTGGAAAGGAGAAATTATGAACAAAAAATAATTCAACTTGATAATATAAATTTTTGATTGCTTGAAAAATGTGAATCTTTTTATTTTAATTAAGGAGACTTCTCTCAAAGGTTTCAGGGCAAGGAAGTTAGCAAATGACCATTTTCAAAGTAATTATTTACTTCATCTACACTTTGTAACAATATACACGACAAGTAAAATACACTGTTTTTCAGGATCAATCATATTGCTCTTACTTTTAAAAATGAATCTACTTTGAAGCATAAGGATGCATTTACTAATTAAATGGCACAGATCTGCCAAGAGACAAAAGAGTGCTGTTTTATTCCTTGAGAAGGAATCAAAAGACACACTTGAGAATCATCATATCTTCTGCAATATCGCTCAAACTAATTCCAGGAGTTTCTCCTGTTCTAAATAGAGAGTCAATTCAGATGGAGAACAATCAAATAATGCCCAGTAATGGCCCTACTAGAGAAACAGATAACATCACACATGTTCCACTACCTGGAAACTTCTCACAAAGAAGCCCATTATCTCCTTCCATTAAATACATTTCTTCTCAAGATACAATTATATCATTGAACATTCCCACCCTTGTTCAAGGCCAAAGGGAAGAAGAAATGCCTAAACATTCAATTTTCTAATCCACTTAGATCATGTCAAAACAAGGAAGAGGAAATAAAAAATGTGCAAGAAGTTGACTGTCAATCAAAATGGAAAATTAAAACTGCTCAACTGGAATTTCATACTGGCTCCAAGTGTGAAGTTTTCCAATTTTTCCCCTCTATCTACACTTCCGCAAAACTTACAAATCGCATTGCCTCCTAATCCTGATTTGAGAATCACTGCGGCAACGCCAGCTAAATGCTTCCCTGTGTTAACTTCTGTGGTTTATGTTATGGAAGTTATAGTATTTTCTGAATTCCAAGTATCATTTTTTTTTATAATATTGAGTATTTCACCCCTTAAAGTTATTGGTTTAAATAAATATGTAAGCTACTAAAAAGCAGTGTGCACTATATGTTTATAATAGGTTATACAAATGACTGGCTTCCCAGGTCAACAGAACTGTACCTATGGCACATGGATTATCTTCACATCAATTACGATCAAAACAGAACATCTGTCTCCACCCACTCAGTCTAATGTAGAATTCTTACAAAGCGGTGCACTAACACAGAAAGGAATCTGACTGAGATCTGGAATCAAATCCTATCTGAGATCCTGAACAAGTCACTGATTTCCTCTGCGTCTTTGATTCCAAATGTGTTTTTTAAAAATGGTTAAATCAAGGGTCTCTAAATTCTAAAACCTTTTTAGTCAATCACTAACTCAGCCTCCTATCTATCTCAAGGAACAGTTTATAGTACAAATCATCAAGTACATTAACACAGACAAACATCAATCACTAATCGCTTGATCTTTCTTAAATGCTAAATGCAGTCATGCTTTCCCAGGCAATAGGAATTAAAAACAAATAAAAACCAAGAAACAAAGATAATGTGAATGGAATGAGAGATTACATAAGAATGTGACTGCAACCTGAGTTTAATGATACTAGAAGTATGCATTCTCCAAAGACAACTTTATGAATGAAAGGATTTCAAAAGATGGAAACACACATAAGACAACAATAAGCAATAATGTAATGTGCCTCCTTTACTCCTTAGGAGTACTCAAGAGTTGTGTTGGGAAAGAATGAACCTCTATTTTTGTCCTCTCCAAATCCTATCTACCTGGTAAGTTTTCTTGCCATCTCACCAAGGTACTGAATCTCACTGGCTTCTCTAGTTCTAACTCTGGATCGACAATAAGCCTGCTAAGAACATGCTCTTCTACGGACTTCTAGTAGAGAAACCATCATTGACTTAAAGTTATACTGCCACATATTTATGGTTATAGAATGCTAGAGCTAGAAAAGTCCTTAGAAAGCATCCATCCATTTTATAACTATAAAGCCTAAAGAAATTAATCAACTTATAGAAGGTCAGATTCCTTATCCAACCAGTCACTTAATCAAAGCAAAGATCCTTGCTGGCTACAGTATTTATGGAGCAAGAGGTAGAAACATGTTTAAAAATTAAAACACAGTCTTTTCACTTATGCATTCAAATACTAAGTGAGCACCTACCATATACCACGCCAAGCACTGAGATTTGTGGGCTTCCTTCTAGTGTAAGGTTAGCTAATTCACAGTTTCATTTAAAACATCCATTACTCACAAATTTGCATAGTACCTTTCCTTGAACAGCCTACAAGAATTATATAAGTAACTTCCAAGGAGTGGACACTTTCTCAAAGAAACAGCAAAGACCCAATTTCGAAAAGTTGTTAGGGAAAACAAGGGGAAGAGTAGAAAAGAAAATGCTACAGATGCCACAGAAAACCTAGCTACACCTGCTCTTCAAAGTCCTCACCTTAGAAAACCATCGATAGTCCAGTTGAAAGAAGAGGCTCTCCATCTTTAGTCACACTTCTACATTATTAAAACCACCAACATGGACATCTACTTTAAGAGTCATGCTAAATATACCAATTTTATTAATGATTTTGGATCTTCAAAGTAGAAACTACTTGGTAAGTCTGGGTCTTATCTTATCTCGTCCACAGAATGAGAAACTATAACGGTGGTTCCCAAACTTGACTGCACATTAGAATCACTTGAAGAAACTTTTTATAGGTCCAGTGCCTAGGCCACACCCAAGTCAATTAAATCAGAATCTGGCAGGGAGGACCAGGGGTTGTCCTAGTGGCTGCGATTTGGTCCTCTCAGCACCCTGAACCTGGTTCATTTCCCGGTCAGGGAACCACACCACCCATCTGTCGGTTGTCACACTGTGGCAGCTGCATGTTGCTGAAAGCTATGCCACCGGTATTTCAAATACCAGCAGGGTCACCCACGGAGGATGCATTTCAGCAGAGCTTCCTGGTCAAGATAGACTAGGAAGAAGGACCTGGCCACCCACTTCTGAAAAAATTGTCCATGAAAACCCTCTCAATAGCAGTGGAGTACTGTCAGATATAGTGCTGAAAGGTGAGAGGATGGTGCCAAAAGACCCAGCAGGCTTCCGTCTGTACACAAGGTCCCTAGAAGCCAGAAGTGACTCGACAGCACTAACAATAAGGGGTGGGACTCCAGCATGAGTTGTTTTTAAATCTCCCCATATGTTTCCAACATACAGTCAAAAGAACCACTGAACCAGACAATCTCAAGGGTCAATCTAATTCCAAAATTCTACATCTAAGTCAACTCATGTCCACTGAACCAGGTAATTTTAATGGTAATGAAGGCTAGTAATGTAATTAAATTGTCTGCTAAAGACATAAAAGATTATTGAAAGGATATACACTAATATGAAAGTGTGAACAATCGAAGTGAATGGCATATAGCAAGCATTCAAATATTCACTGACCAGCTAGACATAAGATAGCAAAACCTAAAACTAGAAAGCTAAAAAAAATAGACAATTTGAGCAAAGAACACATTTAAGATATATAACACATAAAAATAATTATAAATATATGAGTCTACATGGTGATTTCTGAGTTTCCTTTTTTCTTATCAATTAATACTCTCATAAGACTACTATCTTAAAATCACACGCCAAAGAATCTTCATCTAAATAATCTCTCCTACCAGAGTTGATGTTAAAAATAAAGGGTGTCAAGATGAAATTCTCTACCTTTCTACAAATATGAAAGCTATACAAGAACACCCTAGTTTTGGACTTGACTTTTCTTATCTTCTTTATGGGCTTTCATTGTAAATTCATGCTACTCTGTAGTTTGCCCGCTACACTTGCACAAAAAAAATAATAAAAACAGCAACAAAAAAATTAAAACCATGATGTGTGGTTTATATGTCTTATTCTGGCTGATTTTATCTTGAACACCAGGTCAGAAAAAATATAAAATGTATTTTATAGTAATCATAAGCATTAATACTTTTTTTGCAAAATGAGACACATTACACTCAGTAAGTAAATTATCTAAAAATGGCAATGCACATAAACTTTCAGCCAGCAGGCACCTGAAAAACAATTTCTTCCCAACTAGTGGCTCTCAGAAAATAAAAATGTATTTTAATATTAAGTAACTACAAAATTAGTAAGATAAACATACTGCAAAATGTATATACATGGACAGTGTTTACGCACAGTAAGCACATACACATTTTGCATAGCACGATGTGAACCCTAGATCACTCAATAAACACAAATGATACATTAACTCACCTTAAGATTATCTGGGCCCATCACTTCACTCCATTCCATGGATAACTGAAGTTGGATAGGCCAATATGATTCCAAATTCCCCAAGAAAAACAAAATGCTTTTAAACTCTGCTTCCTAACCTGATTCTTTACAATATTCTGACAAATCTTCAGGAGTCTATGTAAGATTTTGTAGCACAGTGCCTAGCCCATATCAAATAGTCCCTAAAAAGTTGTTCAATAAAATGTCAAACTTTTAGTTTGACAATAAATGAGAAAGGGGTTATCAGGTTCAAATCAAATGTTCAGTGAAATTTAAACAAAATCAGGTGACTGCACCGTAACAGTATGGAAAAAAATAACTGGAATAACAGATAGGATATGTGGATTGTGGTCCCAATTCTACTGTTAACTGTTAGGGGAAATAGGGACAACAGATTTAATATAATATATAATTGAGCTAAGTTTTCTTACCTGAAAAATGAAAGGAAATAGAATAATATAGCTTCTTAGTTCCTTTTTAATGCAGAAAATTTAAGCAATTTATACATTATGTTAGAAAGTCTAACCGGTTTTACTTAAATGGTCACCATGAGGAAGAAAAGCTAAAGGGAGGCAACATAAAGTAAATTAGCACCTAAACTGTTCTAACTCTTCCACTGCATTCTGCCTTTACTACTGCATATCACAACTCTGAAAATATTTCTATTAGATCTACGGGTACCAGGAATGGTGCTTTACTGCTTGGGTTTATGATCAATTGGTAATTAAGACCAGAAACAGAAAGACAGCAATAATCTTGGGATTATGTCCCTATGTAAAAACATCATATAAATATTGTTACTTACACTAATAGTAATTTTATTTAAAAGGGGAAAAAAAAACCCTACCAAGTACTTTACAGCAGTTTACACCAAACTTGCTTGTGGTTTCCCCTCAATTGTCACAAGGTGATAAAAGTAATTCTAATAACACAATAAATAACTTTTAAAACTAGTTTTTTGAAAGTTTATATCAAATACTACCACATTGTTAGGAAACTGCCTTACTCTAGAAATTAAAATTCTCTATTCTTACTTAGAAAAACATTAACAGGATATCTTACTGATTAACTGTTCTGTTTAAATATCTAATCATCTGAAAAATCATCAATATTGTGAGTGCAAAGGACAATGTGGAAATCCACACATGTGAATCCTCTTTTCATAATAAACTAAAGATCAAGAGAAAATTACCTGAGCTTGTTAACTTATCAAACCCAAAAATGACAGATATTCAAACACCTCTTCATCTAAGACAGACATAACTCTTCTTTTCAGGCAACAAAAAAGGTCGGCCCAAATTTTCATGTCAAAAGAGTTAACAGTAATAAAAATATAATACTTTACAACTAGAAAAGAAAAGGAAGACTTTGGAAGAGATAATTGCTTAACAGTATTGTCTAATCTACTTACAAGATTTATACACTCATACTTGTGCCTAAAGATATGACAATTTGCCTCAGGAGTTTAATTTTAATATCAAAATTTTAAGCTTCACATATAAGAACATATAAATCCCTTGATATAAGCAAAATTATTCCTATGTGAATCAGTACATTTATACTTCTATCCTAGCTCTGTCCAGTAAGCGGGCCTAAAAGGGTAATTTCCCAGTAGCAACAAGCACATTCCGCACCCAAACCTTGGTTTCTAATACCATTTTCCAAGAAAAGAAACTAAGAGTCCTCAGAGAAATGACTGATTCTAGGACTAGGGTGGGAAAAACACAAGATGAACCTGGAGCATTTAGCAGTCCAGAAAGTAAAAAAATGCTCAAGAAAAAACAAAAAGGATGGGAGCAAGTCAAATGGACACAGGAACAAACTTGAAAGCGCTCCAAGGCCAAAAGATGGAAAAAATCTGAGCAGTAAAATAATGTATTACTAAATTATAAGCCAAAGTATAAAATAAATATACTGGAGTCCATACTGGTATAATTAATTGAATAAATAAATGAGGGGGAAGAGTAATCTTCCTTACAGAAGAATTCCAAATAATTTATATAGATGTTCCTCCCTCCAACCAACAAGTGGCGCTTAGATCCTCCCCATCCCACCCCTTGTAGGTGGGTTGAATTTAATGACTTACTTCCAAAGAATAGAACAGTGGGGAAAGTAACTTTACAGTACAGAAACCTGACAAACACTACCTCAGCCAGGTGATCAAGGTCAACATCAAGTGTGATTAAGTCATGTTGACTGTATGCACCCTTGATATTATGTGATGAAATAGCACTTTACCTCCATGGTCGTCCTCCCAAAAAACCATATCCACAGTCTAATCATGAGAAAAACATCAGACTAAACCCCAATTGAGGCACATTCTACAAATACCTGACCAGTAGTCCTCAAAACTTTCAAAGTCATGGAAAACAAGGAAAGACTGAGAAACGTAGGTCAGAAGAGACTGAGGAGATATGATGACTGGATGCAATGTGGTATCCTGGATGGGATCCTGGAAGAGTAAGACACATTCATGGAAAAACTAGTAGGATATGAATGAGTCAAGAGTTTAATGTACCAATGTTGATTTCTCAGTGTTTACAAATGAATCATGGTAATGTAAGATGTTTAACAACAGGAGAAACCCAGAGAGGGATAGACAAGGGCTCTCTATACTATCTTTGCAACTTTTCTGTAATCTAAAATTATTTCAGAATAAGAAATTTATTTTTGAAAAAATTATATACATATGGAGAGATGAATCTAAAAAAATTTGTGTCACAGCTAAAAAATATAACACAAAATAAGTTCATAGGCTCAGGCCATGGGCATTCTGCCACTGATTCTTCAATTTTGGATTCAAGTTTGGGAATGATTTACAGACTAGAGAGAAGAAACAGTCATCATTTCAAAGGCTTAAAAGCTTAAACCACTTACTTTCTCCTTTCTTCTTAATCACATCCAGTGATCAAGACCTACTGATTCTCACTCCTCAACATCTCCTCTCCACTGCCACTGTCAAGCATCTACTTTAAGGCTTTCATCTCTTTAGAGGCAGTAATTTGTCTCCCTGCTATATCAGTCTTTTCCCATCCTGTCAGTTCCACACAACTGTTACATTTCTGAAATGCAAAGCTTAAAAACCTTTCATGACACCATACTTTAAACAGACACTTCAGACACACACACACAAAATTATGTATTAAAAGCCACAAAGTAATAACTGATATTGGCCTTTACCTACCTCTTACTACATCTTCTTCAAGCATCCTATTCTCTACCAAAATAATTTGCTTCCAAAAGCCCACAGTACTTTTGCTTTTTGTTTCCTTGTTTTTAGTATTTTTCATCCTCTATCAGATTGTGAGCTCCTAAAGACAGGGAACAACAGGCCTTATTTACTCAGATTCATTCTCCACAGTCTAGCATAGGAGTTTATACAGAAAAGGTGCTTAATATATGTTTTTTAATCCTCTTAAAAACTAATAGAATTAAAGTTTCACATAAAATCAATTTAAAAATCTCAAAAAAAAAAAACCCTCAATAATCAGTTAACAAGCTTTGCTCAAAATTGGTCATTTGACTGCATTGAAATCTTTTCAATTTCATACCAAGTCAGATGACCAGCACCAAACTGAACTAGACTCCTTAGATAAGCCATTATCTTTCACTGCAGCTGTGAACGACAGTAAGCCCACATGGGAAAAAAAAAGAAGCCAAACAACTGGATGGTAGAACTAAAAGTACTTTAAAGAAGTACAATCTGTATGTTATAGACATGTTGCTATGGTATGGTCTACCTTTGAAAGCAGTATTTATGATCTCCCCCATAAAGTACACTAACACCCAAAGTACAGGGACTTGGGAAGCACAATATAGATCTCTGATTTATCGAACAATTTGGGGTAAAATCAGAAGCAAAACTTCTATAGCCAAGCCCTAGTTCTATTCACTACTCAGATTTCATTACTTGATCACATCCTATTTTTCTTGCTTACTAGATTGGCAGCCAGCTACACACCCCTCACACTGAAGCTACAAAGGAGAACAACAGTACAAAGGAGAAAAGGCAGTCAGTCAACTAAACAAGAGCCTGAGTTACCTAAAACCTGATCTTCTGGGTCGACACCTGATTCCAAAACAATCTATAAACAGTTGATCGACATTATTTGTGGAACCCACATTCGTGAATTTGCTAACTTGCTAAAATTTTTTTGTAACCCAAAAATTCATTACTTGAGGCACTTTCACGGCCATTCAGGGACACGCACAGAGGGATGAAGATTCTGAGTCATCCCACATGCATGGTCCTAGACAAGGGGGAACAAGGGAATGCCCTGCCTTCTAGATTCAGCTCTCGTACTGTAAACAACGGTGCTTTTCACAGTGTATTTTGTGTCACGTTTTTTGAATTTTTGTACTTTCTGCTGGTGATTTCACCTGTGTACGAGGGCCCCCAAGCACAATGCTGAAGTACCATCTAGTGTTTCTAAGCATAAGAAAGCTGTGATGTGGCTTAGGGAGAAAATACATGCATTAGACAAGTTTCGTTCAGGTATTACCAATACACATAGAAATGATCTATTTAGGGAAATAAACATGCAGAAAAATTCTCTAGTTCTTTTTCATCATTTACATAAAATAGTCTCTTATTTGGGGGGAAGAAAAGGAGGAGGGGGCAGGAGAAGGAAGAAGAAAAAGGAAAACTAAAACCAAAATTTTATTTTTGAAATTTAAATTTGCTATTTTTTAAAGTGTCCACAATACAGTTTTAAGAACCAATTTTACTTCTTATTCAATAAGCAGACATTTCAGTTCTTTTTTTCTTATTCTGTTCTCTATATTGTTATTTAAAACCGTATTATGAGTGTGTTTCATGATGCTTTTGCAAAAGGGGTGCCTGGTCAAATAAGTTTGGGAACACATACTCTACTCTCTCCCGAATTAGAGAGGCACGATGCAGATTTCAAAATCAAGGGCTCCAAAATACGCTACAGTAAATAAATTTGCTTAATCCAAGTTTAATTTGGATCCAAAAGATAATTTAACCACAGCACCCTCTTTTCAAGAAACACAGTAACAAACATTTTATAAAATGTCAACATTTGACAAAATAGATGAGAGAGAGAGAAACCGCATAAAATAGAAACAATGTGTTCACAAGAATTAGGTTTACTTTTGGTTCTTCTGGACTTGTTCTTTACAGTCCCACCAGAATACAACCAATAAAGAGAAAAACATACATTCTACTGTGGGGAGAAGGTAACATGAAATCCAGATTCACTCCTGTCTCCAGTGCCTAAGTACGATCAAACTTGAGAGTGGTTTACAAGAAAATAGAAAAAATCAAAAATCCAAGCAGGGAAATTCCATTTTAAATGGAAGACTAGGCATTCAATAGGTAGTTATTAAACGTGGACCACCATGTGTGATATAGATGCTTCAAAGTATTTAGGGGCAAAATGGAAATAAAATCAGGAAAAATAACTGGAAACAGCATTATATGCAACCTCAAATATTAGTAAATCATCTGACAGTTCGACTTTCTCTTTATTAAGAATCACAACACTTCCCAATTCAAGATATAAAAAAGGATTAAAAAAATAAAAACTTTGCTGAAAATATAAGGAACTAGCATTTACAATTTCCTTTTTTTTAAAAAAGATTTTATTTTTCCTTTTTCTCCCCAAAGCCCCCCGGTACACAGTTGTATATTTTTAGTTGTGGGTCCTTCTAGTTGTGGTATGTGGGATGCCACCTCAGCATGGCTTGATGAGCAGTGCCATGTCGGTGCCCAGGATCCAAACTGGCAAAACCCTGGGCTGCTACAGCGGAGCATGCAAACTCAACCACTCAGCCATGGTATTTTGAGATCTATTCTTTATTGAATCTCACCAAAACACCTACTTTAAAGAATAAGCTCTAAGAGTCAATAAACTCTACTATCTTTATAAATACTATTAAATGGAAATGTGGTTGAAGGGCTGGTTTTACAACATCAAATAAGTGATTGTCTAACTTTTCCAATTCAGTAAGCAATATAACAATTTCTGATATACATCTCATTTAACATCTAATCTAGCTTTCTCTATTTAACATAAAAGCAAATTAAGCTTTTTCTAACCTTTTTTGAAATTCACAAACCATGTCTATTGGAGAAAAATGTAAATAAAGATAGAAAATAAGAAATTTTAAATTATCTGCAATCCCTTCACCCAGAAACAAGATTTTTTTTTTTTTAAACTTTTGAGGGCCATTTATTAGACACTATGCCAGGCACTGCAGAGAACTCTTTTTGCTTTTCATTTAGTTTAATCATTCCAACTACCTGTAAATTGGTAACAACATCTACAAAGAAAACTAAGGCAAACTCAATAGCAAAAAACACAAATAACCCAATTAAAAAATGGGCAAAGGACCTGAATCGACATTTTTCCAAAGAGGATATATGAAAGACCAACAGGTACATGAAAAGATGCTCAACATCACTAATCCCCAGGAAAATGCAAATTAAAACCACAATGACATATCACCTCATACCTGTTAGAATGGCCATCACAAAAAAGGCAAGAGATAACAAATGCTGGTATCAATGTGGAGAAAAGGGAACCCTTGCGCACTGCTGGTGGGACTGTAAATTGTTATAGCCACTATTGAAAATATTATGGAGGGACTGGCCCAGTGGCATAGCGGTTAAGTTTGCATGCTCCACTTCGGTGGCCCAGGGTTCGTCAGTTCAGATCCCAGGCATGGACCTACCTACCACTTATCAAGCCATGCTGTAGCAGGCATCCCACATATAAAATAGAGGAAGATGGACACAGGTGTTAGCTCAGGGCCAATCTTCCTGAAAAAAAGAAAGAAAGAAAGAAAATAGCATGAGAGATCCTCAAAAACTTAAAAATAGAACTACCATAAGATCCAACAATTCCACTTCTGGGAATAGAGCCAAAGGAAACATGAGCCGGCTCCATGGCCAAGTGGTTAAGTTTGTGCACTATGCTTTGGCGGCCCAAGGTTTTGCTTGTTCAAATCCTGGGCATGGACATGGCACCACTCATCAAGCCATGCTGAGGCGGCATCCCACATGCCACAACTAGAAGGACCCACAAGTAAAAATACACAACTTTGCACTGGGGGGCTTTGGGGAGAAAAAAGGAAAAATAAAATCTTAAAAAAAAAAAAGGAAACAAAAATACTAACTTGAAAAGATATCTGCACTCTCATGTTCATAGCAGCATTATTTACAATAGCCAAGACATGGAAACAATCTAAGCGTCCATCAATGGATTAGGAAGTTGTGGTATATATATATATACAATGGAATATGATTCTGCCATAAAAAAATGAGGAAATCCTACCATTTTCAATGACTTTGTACTTTGTACAATGATGTACTTTGAACACATTACGCTAAGTGAAATAAGTCAGAAAGAGAAAGGCAGATACTGTATGATCTCACTTATCTGTGGAATCTAAAAGAAAAAACAACCCAAACTCATAGAAGAGATCAGACATGTGGTTACCAGAGATGGAGGGTGGGGGAAGGGGAAATTGGAGGAAAGTGGTCAAACGTACAAATTTCCAGTTACAGTTATAAGGTAAATAAGTACTAGCGATGTAATGTACAACACGATGACTACAGTTAACACTGCTATACGATACATAGGAAAGTTGTTAAGAGAGTAAATTTTAAAAGTTCTCATCACAAAGAGAAATTTTTTTCTTCTCTCTTTTCTTTATATTGTATCAATATGAGATGATGAACATCAGCTGAACCTATTCAATGATCATTTCACAATATACGTATATGAAACCATCATGCTGTATGCCTTAAACCTATACAGTGATACATGTCAATTATTTCTTAATAAAACTGGAAGAGAAAAAAAGAAAAGAAAACTAAGGCAATAAGAGGTTAGGTATCTTGACTAAAGTCACACACCTGGTAAGGAGCAAAGCAAAAATTTGAACCCAAGTCTGTTGAGTTGATTTCTACTCATATGCACTATGAGAGTATGTGAGTACAGTATGCATTCTGTTTTGTAATCAGCTTTCATCATAAGTATCTTTAGACATTTATAAATATCCTAAAGATCATAAATATCTTTAGGAGGCAAAAGACTACAAGATTGTCTTTCACTCCAAACTCTTCACTTGCTCCATCAAGCCATTCATTTTAGATATTGAAGTTCTTGCTATTTTTTTTTTTTTTTGACAACTTTAAGCAATGCTGCAAAATATATCTGCCACTTGATAATGTGTGACCTTGGGCAAGTCAGCTGACCTCTCTGAGCCTCTTACGGGGGCTCTGAAAATTATGTAAATTAAAAAGCAGTTGCTGGCATATAAATTAAGCTCCAAATGGTAGCTTGTTCAAATATCTTTAATTGCTTTCTTACAATAAATTTCCAGAAGAAAAACTTGCTGAGTCAAAGGGCATGTACATGTTCAATGCTTTTAGTGCATATTACCAAAGAACTCTCCAAAAATGGTATAAAATTTACATGCCCACCATCCCTGGATGAAAGGACCTATTCCTTATATGCCTAGAAAAATTGGGTATTATCCTTCTTTTACCAACATTTTTCCAATTTCAAGAACAAAAAAGCCAGTATTTTGTGCAAACTGCATCTTTAATTTCTAGTGAAAAAAATTTTTTCATATATTTTAGGCCATTTGTATTTCTTCCTTTCCTATTTTTCCTTTTCTTTTGTCTACTATTGACGTGTTTGCATTTCTTATTGGGTTTTTAAAGGGTAGTATCCTTCATGTTGCAAATAATTTTCCCCAAAGATATTTAGTCACTAATGTTTAGTTTCAGATAAAAAGAAAAGCCTGGTTAATAGAACAGTAATGTGGAAAATAAAAAAGAAGAATTATTGGATTGATGTTGTAAATGGTGAGTCTTTTAAAAAAAATCTTATTTTAGAACAGTTTTAGCAGTTTTTGGAAATGCTGCTATAAACACTGGTGTGCAGGCTTTTTTGTGGACGTTTTCCACTCCTTTAGGTAAATACCAAGGAGCACGATTGCTGGATCATATGGTACGAGCATACTTAGTTTTGTAAGAAACCATCAAATTGTCTCCAAAGTGGATGTACCATTTTCATTCCTACCAGCAGTGGATGAGCATTCCTGCTGCTCCACATCCTTGCCAGCATTTGGTATCATCAGTGTTCTGGATTTTGGGTATTCTAATAGGTATGTAGTGGTATCTCATTGTTGTTTTAATTTGCATTACCCTGATAACATTCGTCATGTTCTTCTCGTATGCTTATTTGCCAATTGTGTATCTTCTTTGGTGACAGATACCTCTTAAACTTGTATTTTCTATACCTGGGCTATCCAATATGGTAACCGTTAGTCACATGTGGCTATGGAATGCTTCAAATGTAGCTGATTCTATGGAGATATGCTGTAAGTGTAAAACCGACACTGAATTTCAAAGACTTGGTATGAAAAAAAAAATGAGAAATATCAGTAAGTTTTTACACAGCTTACACGTCTAAATGACAATATTTTTGGATATTCTGGTTAAATAAAACTTACTGCACCTGTTTCACTTTACATTTTTAATGTGGCTACTAAAAAGTTTAAAATTACATGTGTAGCTTGTGTTATATTTTTACCAGACAGCACTGATCTATATATAGCCTGTATTTTGACAATTGTATTAGGCAAACACTGAGTCTTCTGCAGTACTTTCTGAATGGTATTATGATAACAAGGAAATAAAAAGTAAGAAAGCAAGTTGTTTAATAAGCAAACCATCAACAGAACTTGATCAAAAGAATTTAAAAGGTTATAGCTTTTCTTTCTCTATATATCCTAGACCCACCAAGATGTTACAGTTTTTTGCAATAGCAATGCTGTTACTTATAATCTTCTGAAAAATGCATAATTTCAGAAAATAATCAAGAACATTCTAGAACCAGGCCAGGCTAGAAGTATCTAGGTAATATGTATCACAGTTCAATTTCACTAGGTTGAATATGTGAAGAGAAGGAATAAATGGAGAATACCCAAAACAGCATTTTTTTAAATAATAAAATGAACAGAGACTACTGGAAAGAATGGGAGAACAGATTAATGATAGCTTATGACCTAGCTTTAGCCAAATCAAAATTAAATCAAGTATTGAGTAAGGATAGGGACAAATGGAACTAAGGAGTAAGAAATACAACAGGAGAACATTCTAAACATCCATTACTAAGAGACTAGATTAACTGTGATACAATGGAATACTATGCACAAACTAAAGTAAATGAACCAGGTATATGTCAACATGAGGAAACCTCAAAAAATACATAGAGAAAAAGGCAAGTTGCAGAATGATATATGAAGTCTTTAGATGAACTTTAAAAACACAAAGGTATGGTTTATGGAGACATGCATGGAACAAAAGAATAAACACATGGCTTGCAAGGACATCCACTAAACTCTCAACAGTGGTTAGTTCTGGGTGAGAGGAAGGAGTATGAGACTAGAGAAGGGGAAAAAAGGGTCTTCCTCTATAATGTTGCATTGTTTCTATGTCAGACACACACACACAGAGGAAAAAAGAATATGAAAAAAAAGAAATTATGAAAGACCAATGGGCTTCTGGCTACTGTAAAATAACTTCATTGAACCAAGTGACTATACATGTCTGGACTGCACTCTGCTCTCACAGGCCCCACACACAACCCAATGCCATATTCCTGTCTATTACTGGAGGCTACATTTATAGAATCTAAAGGTCTCCATGGCAACAATATGGTCTGTCAAAAAGGGAAGCATTTGTTCAGAGTCAGAGAAAACACTTTTTCCAAAAGCGCCCTATCTCAAAAAAAAAAAAAAAACCCACTAGAAACACCTACTCCATACAACTCACTCCCCAACAAATATCAACTTTAAAGCAACCATGTAACATCTGATTGAGCTCTTATTCAGAGCATTCTATGTATATCCCTGCAGCTGTAAAAAATTTATAAAATTTGATCCAAGCCCTCAGTCAAGATAAACTATTATATCATATGGTTTCTACAAATCCTTCTTTTATTAATCAACTAGTTATGGGCCCAGTGGAATATTTTGTGCCAGAAAATATATTCTCCATGAGTGTACCATATGATAGAGAAAATGCCATTCCAAACATATATTTTTATGTCTCTCTCTTTTTTATGGGTTTCCACTTAGTGTGGGAGTCCCCATAGACTCTTTGGGACCCAAGCAAGAGAAGATTAAGATCTGAACCAAGAGTGGCACAATACCAACATTTTTCATTAACAGAATTAGAGGAAATAGGTATTTATCGTAGAAAGAATGAATTTCTACTTAATCCTTGAAAAGCACTCAAGGAAAATTTTTTAATGTTTTAAAATAAACAAGTACTTATTTTAATACTAAAAGCCCAATTCATGAATTACATTTGCTCCTCTTGATTACTTGGATCCAAACTAACACAGTGCTTAAGAGCACGGGTTCTAGAACTGAGTCCCTGAATTCCAACACCAGCTCAACCACTTACCACCTGTATGAGCCCTGACCAGTCACTGCACTTCCAAAGCCTTCTCCGAAAAATAGGAAAATACGTCCTTTACATAATGTACGTGAAATGTTTTACGCAGTGAGTATTCAATAAATGTTTGCTATTAGTTATTACTACTTAAAAGCTAGAAGACTTTTTTTAATTAACCACGGCTTTCTTGTAATTTAAAACACTGAAACACCGAAAACCTGGGGGGAGGGGGCGGGGGAGGGGGGGACTCTTTTTAGAACTACTATATGTTTTAAGAGATCTTTTTTATTTATTAGCAATAAACTTGCTCAGTCTACCCTTTAATGCACAAATGCATTTCATATTATTTTTCTGGTTTTTCTGTTTTTTTCTATAAAGCATGAAGTCTTCTGGTAAATCAACCCTTCCTCCACAGCAGCTGTTGTGTGAAACTGACTCATGAAATGTAGACATAGAAATGAAATATTTGATCATCTGGTCCCATCCACTTGCCAATGTACCAGTAGGATTTTTCCATCCTATAATTTATTTTCAAATACTGCAAATAAATTGCTTATTGGTTTTGTCAGAAATCAATCTGAACTCATTATACATGAGAAAAATGTTCTTCATTTTGTCAAAGCTATAAATGCATTAACTTCTGATTATAAGAAAAAGGAAAGGGAATAAAACAAGATATTACCATGATTTTTAATGTTCTGAATGGCATTAAGGTATCTCATTTTGCTTTCAAAGTCAAAACAGAAAAATATTTTTTAAATTGCTTTAGATAACATTCTTTGCCATAAAGAATAAAATTGCTATTCCTATAATCTTAGATGCAAAAAACATGGAAAAGGCGTTTGGCCACACATACTCGGAAGGTAAAGGGAATTCTCTGTCTTCCGTGCTGCACAAGTGCCCCAGACAACACTGACACCCTGAGAGGGGCATTTCTGTTACGTTACAGAGTTGCTAGGTTTTCAGGATCCCACTGTTTGTTAAACTTGTCTCCACTTAATATTAAGCATTTCTTATTGACATATAGGTAAAAACTGGTTAAAATTACCTTCGATACCAGCCAGTCAACATACGAAAATATGTTCAACCTCACTCAGAATCAAAGAAATGCTATCTAAACACTGCAACACAATTTTTCACTTCTCAGATTGGCAAAATTTGAAAAGTTTAATGAAAATTCATTCCTGGCATGGGTTTTTATACACTGTTGGTGGAAATATAAATTGGTACAACTTTTTCAATGAGCCATTTGGCAATGTCTATCAAAATGTTAACTATATATATACTTAGACTTGGTAATTTTACTACCAGGAATCTAATCTACATATTTATTCACAAAAAGCACCCACAAACACATATACACACATACATAATGATATACACCTTGCACCATGTGTAACGGGTCATGGAATCTGGAAGCATTCTAAATACCACTGTTGGGGGACTACTGAGATAAATAACAATGCATCCAGGGGAATGCTGTACACCTCTGAACGGAATGAGGCTGACCTTGGGATCAACTCACAAAAATGTTACTTAAAAGAAAAGGTAAGAAGCGTGTATACAGAATGACTACACCTGCTTAAATTAATTTTTAAAAATCTAACTATGCTTAGGGGACAGCCTGACGGCATACTGGTTAAGTTTGGACACTCTGCTTCAGCAGCCCGGGGTTTGCAGGTTCCGATCCCAGGTGTGGACCTAGCACTGCTTGTCAAGCCACGCTGCAGCAGCATCCCACATAAAACAGAGGAAGATTGGCAACAGATGCTAACTCAGGGCCAATATTCCTTAGGAAAAAAAATCTAACTGTGCTGTAGGATCATAAAACCTTTTTTCCAAGTATATAAAAACTTACTAGAGACTTTCGGATGGTGGTATACAGAAGGGAGACTTACTTTTACTTATGTTGTTTTATATTAGGTTCTAGAGTGTTTGCAATTTTTTATGAAAAATGTATTTCTAGAAAAAAATATGAGCTACAAAATAGATTCAACATCACTGCTTATAAGATCTTCCATAAGACATTAAATTGGCATTATCAATGTTAAATTCTCCTCCAAGCCCCCATCTGCTAAATAAATGCTCGTCTTAATTTCATTTTCTACTTATTTGTGTGCTAGAGAACTATCACTGAGACTCTTTCTTCATATCGATCCCCCATAATTAGAAGAATCTTCCGCAACACTACCTTGGTTATCCAGTTCCCCATTTTCCCAGCCTATGGCAAATTCTGAATTCTCTGATTTTTTTCTTTCTTTTTATTTTGAATGAGGAAGATTCGCCCCGAGCTAACATCTGTAGTCAATCCTCCTCTTTTTTTTTTTTGAGGAAGATCAGCCCTGAGCTAACATCTGCCGCCAATCCTCCTTTTTTTTGCTGAGGAAGCCTGGCCCTGAGCTAACATCCATGCCCATCTTCTTCTACTTTATATGTGGGACGCCTGCCACAGCATGGCTTGCCAAGTGGTGCCATGTCCACAGCTGGAATGTGAACCAGCAAACCCCGGGCTGCCGAAGCAGAACGTGCGAACTAAACTGCTGTGCCACCAGACTGGCCCCCCAATCCTCCTCTTTTTGAGGAATACTGCTTGAGGAAAACTGTCCCTGAACATCCATGCCAATCTTCCTCTATTTTGTATGTGGGATGCCACCACAGCATGGCTTGATGAACGGTGTGTAGGTCCACATCCGGGATCCAAAACTGCACCCTGGGCCACTGAAGCAGAGCACAAGAACTTAACCACTTATGCCACCAGGTGGGCCACCTGAATTCTCTGATATTTTTAACACTGAAAGCTGCCACCGCACAACCTAACATTTGGCAGTTACAAAAGAAACAACCCAAAAATATTTTCTAAGAAATAGTAATATCACTGGAATGAATATACAGCTCCCAAAGCAACTGCTTTAAAAGAGAAAGGTAACTGCAGGTTTGTTTGCTGTTTACCTGCTGGATTTCCAGGAGAAGAGAGTGTTTTTTAAACATTATAGCTGGAATTTTCCCAACTTTCTTGAATACACATATATGTAAAAGTAAAATCACGTGGCTAGACTAAACTATAAGAAGCCATGCTAACCATCCTGAAGCACACTAAATCCATCTCTACCTAAAATGCAAAATTATCTCCTTACAGTGTAAAACGTTGACAGACTAAAACCGAGACTAAACACCACAATGGATTAACCTGTGAAAATACAACTGAATTAACTTTCAGACCTTCAATCTGCAATATGCAACCTTAACAAAGATAATTTACAATCCCTAGTAGTGATGATAGAAAAGACCACTTGGCAGTCCATTAAATCTAACATTCTTAAAAAGGTACACGGAACAATGAAGTATTCCACTGACATTCTCAGAGCATGAGCCTTCATTTCCCTTTCAAAAAACGTGTCTCTCAGCATGCAATTCCTGTTTACCGGATTTCATTCTTCCTGTTTAATGACTCCTCCACCCCTGGTGTGACAAAACCAAAAATCTGAGGAATCTATTTTTAGCACAGACATTTACTTAGGTATTTTCTATTTAATCAACAGGATGCAAAGTTGTTTACACTTGACAGAAATCTGCCTGCTTTGTTCGCTGTCCACTTGCTAATACTGAACAAAGGAAAATCTTTTAACAAAGTTTATTTAACAAATATAACTTTAGAATAATATTGAGCTTAATATCTCTCCAATAACTATGTTTCAGGATTTAAAACTACAAAATAACCTTTAAGGAAAAAAATAAAAGTATATTTATTTGTATTAGTGAAGTATTTATGGAGTATATATTTGGAGTAGATATGACAGTAGAGGAGACATTGCTCAAAATGCCTTAGAATCTTCTTTTGTCATTCTATGCTCTAAATGTGTGCTTTTCACTCTTCTCAAAACCCTAAGTATTACAGAATTGTAATCGGAAATGAGACTGAAGGAAGTATATAGAAGAGGCTGCTGGGGAACCAACAATCCTTTCAATAGAAACAGTGATGGAGTCTATCATTTGACAACTGCATATTAAAGTTCCTTTCACTCTTCCATCACCTCATCACTGCTCTTTCTTCTCCTATGGGAATTGCCCTCCTTGGACTGTGAGTTCCCTGCATTATGTCTTACTCAACGGTGTATCCCACTATATCTGGCAGTACAGTGCCACAGACCAAACAGATGTGTTCAAAAATATTTGCATGTGTCAGAGTGCCTCCGGTACGTAAGTGTGCACGTCCTAGAACTTTGCAGTTATGACTTATGCTACTGCATTCACTGAAAATGTTACTTAGCCAGGTGTACAAAACTGCTTGAGACTATTTCACGGAAAATTTACCGTAATTCTTCTGCTCTGCCTTTGCAGTTCATTATTGTGTGGAAATCCCCTTCAGGTTGCAGTTATACTGCGTATCCTTTCAATTCACATGGACTGACCCTAATCTAGGACTACATAATTGGTATCCTGGTCCTTTTATTTTTGCTTCAAATGGTCTCAGAGATGAGTTTTATGCTCCAAACACTGAAGTAGCAAAAAGATAAAGATACAGTATAAGATATTTACACTGTATTTCCAAATCTTTTCAATCAACCAAATTCAAAATATAAATTCAAAATTCTCTTGCCTTCATCATTTAAAAAAACAATATAGCTTTTCCCCCCAACACATAAATCCTATTCCTTCATACAAAGTTTATAATTTCCCAAATATTAAGTTAACTAACTCACCACACAAGGTGTCACTTTACTCTTACTGGTGTACTCAAGTCTATTTATGCAACTCAATGAGATTTGAACAGAGCAGAATTTTGACAAGTCTTGGCCAATATACTAAGGTATGAACCTATCCTTACTTCTCCCCACAACTTCCTAAATTTCAAAAGCTGAAAAGAGACAAAATTTTATTCAATGTGGCAGTGAAAACTAATAACCAAACTAGTTGTATCACAGTCTTTATAACATTAGCTAGATAACATGGAGATATGAAAATATGAACCCTATACTTTTCTACTTTTTATCAAAAAGAAGGGAGTATTCTATATCAATGCTTTTAGATGTTTTGTGTATAGAGACCCATTTTGTGTGTGTGTGTGTGTGTGTGTGTGTATCTCCATCTACCCCAAATCACAGGTCCTTTCAGCTGCATAGGGGTGGAATGAAACAGATACCAACATAAAATCTCCAGGAAGACACCTGTTATTCCAATCTCTCCCTAGAGAAAGCTTGTGGTTGATATATCAGGTTACATTATGTGGTAAAATTAAATCATATTCATTAAGTTTCCACTAATTAGTAATTCAGTCCGTGCAAAAGCCGATTATACCATGAAAATGCTAAGCAAATTAATAATGCAATTAAATCTGTATAGGGGCACATTTACCCAACTTAGGAAAAGAATTTAAGAATCCTGGGGCTGGCCCGGTGGTGCAGCAGTTAAGTGTGCACGTTCCACTTGGCGGCCCGGGGTTCGCCGGTTCGGATCCCGGGTGCAGACATGGCACAGCTTGGCACACCATGCTGTGGTAGGCATCCCACATATAAAGTAGAGGAGGATGGGCACAGATGTTAGCTCAGGGCCAGCTTTCCTCAGCAAAAATAGGAGGATTAGCAGCCGTTAGCTCAGGGCTAAGCTTCCCCCCCCAAAAAAAAAAATCCTAACACATTAACACATTAGTTGAATGCTAATTACAAATGAACAATTTCTTAATTCACTAAATCAATTCTATCAAGATAAAGTTTTTAAAGTATTACTGTTACTCTTTATGCTTATAGGTAATGAGTTGCATGTATTTAAATGTTCCACAATGTAGCATTCTACAATCTCAGAAATTTAAACTACCCTTCCCAGTAAACTTAAATCTTGCATTATTTTTGCACTTAAAACTCACTCTCGGGGCCGGCCCAGTGGCGCAGCGGTTAACTGCGCACATTCCGCTTTGGCGGCCCCAGGTTCACTGGTTCAGATCCCGGGTACAGACATGGCACCACTTGGCAAGCCATGCCGTGGTAGGCATCCCACATATAAAGTAGAGGAAGATGGGCATGGATGTTAGCTCAGGGCCAGTCTTCCTCAGCACAAAGAGGAGGATTGGCGGCAGATGTTAGCTCAGGGCTAATCTTCCTCAAAAAAAAACCTCACTCTCATTTCCTAGAATGGTGCCTCAGGTATAAATACCTAAAAAGATGTGTTCTTTGTGTTTTTTCCCCCACACACAAGAGAAATGCAAAATAACCCCAATATTTAAAGATGTTACCATGGTAAGTGTTATGAATCGAATAGTGTCCCCCCAAAATTCATGTGATGAAGCCCCAATCCTCATTGTGATGATATGTGAAGAAAGGGCTTTTTTGGAGGTAATTAGGGTCAGATGGGTCATGAGGGTAAGAGCCTTGGTCTAATGGGATAGTTATCCTCATAAATAAGGGAGAGAGATCAGAGCTTTCTTTCTCTGCATTTGC
The DNA here is from genome assembly GCF_021613505.1 of Equus quagga. NCBI lineage: Eukaryota > Metazoa > Chordata > Mammalia > Perissodactyla > Equidae > Equus > Equus quagga. The sequence goes on along the minus strand of NC_060269.1, from coordinate 45,465,343 downwards.
ACAGACGAAAGTCCCTGTGAGAACATAGCAAGAAGGCAGCCCCAGGCAAGCCAGGAAGACATCCCTCACCAGAAACAGAACTGGTCAGAACCCTGATTTTGAACTTCTAGCCTGCAGAACTGTGAGAAAATAAATTCCTGTTGTTTAAGCCATTCAGTCTACATTATCCAGTTACAGCAGCCTGCGCAGACTAACACAGTAAGTTTCTTAAACCCACTAAAGAGTTAAGCCAGTTTTAAAAAACGCATTAAATAACATACTCAAATGTATCTCTAAGCCCACTGAACAAAGGCAAAATACAGTTACTATGAAAACTCTCACTTTGATTACAAACAACCTATGATGCATATAAATTTAACTTCTTACAGAGTCTAAACATTAGAAATCAATGGCCATTAGGGACAAGAAGCCTAGGATCAAGGACAGCACTGTTGCTAATCTTTTTTTTTTCTCTGCTTTTTCTCCCCATATCCCCCCAGTACATAGTTGCATATCCTAGTTGTGAGTCCTTCTAGTTGTGGCATGTGGGATGCCGCCTCAACGTGACCTCACACGCGGTGCCATGTGCGCACCCAGGATCCGAACCGGTGAAACCCTGGGCCGCCAAAGTGGAGCGCGCAAACTTATCCACTCGGCCACAAGGCCAGCCCCAAGGACAGCGCTTCCAATTGTAGTAAGGAATAGAGGTCATAAGGGGGTAGTGTGAAGAGATCCAGCTCAGCTGCATGCTCTACTTTTTCATGTCTACATATTTCCAGAAATTATTGATTAAGAAGGGTTACCAAACTTTCTCACGACTTAATACAGTTACATTTTATTAAAGTTCATTTGAAAGAAAATAATATACACTTCAAATACCAGAAACTATTGGAGTAAAATATAGCATAACAGAAAACAATATTGAGATTTACACTTCAAGTCTATTCAACAAATATTTATTAAACATCTCCTGCAAGTCAAGCACTGTGCTAGGCACTCATTTCACTAAGAAAAGATAGAGACTTCTAATGCTGAAGATATGTCAGGTGTGAGTTAAAAAGCGTCATAGCCTCAAATCTCTAGCCCAGCGAACTCCAAACTAGTTACTTGACAACAACTCTTTGGATCACAAATAGGCATCCAAAATTCCACTTGTTCTAAAACTGAATTCCTGATGGCTATCACGACCCACATCACCATCACATCCCTCTTTTTAATTAAACCTGATCTTACTGAAGGTCCCTTCTCTAATAAATGTCATCCCTATCATTCCAGAAAGCCTTAAGTGATCATCCTTGAGTCTTCTTTCTTTCACACCCAAATCTAATATATTATCTGTTCTATTTTCACAATATATCCAACATGTGACCATTTCTCCCATCCACCAGCTGCTATCACAGCAAGCTGACTGCATTAGCTCCCTGACTAGTCTCCCTGTTTCTGCCCTCTCTCCTCTACTGATGATTCTCAACCCAGCATTCAGAATGACCTTACCACACTGCTACTCAAATCCCTCCGACTATTCCCCAACATACGCAGAATAAATGCCAAAGTCCCTGCATAATCAAGCCTCCTCTGCTAACTCTCTGATATCACCACCTTCCATTTGCCACTGCCTAACTGCCCCAGCCCTGAAGCTTCCATTCTTCACCATGCCAAGACAAGATCTCACCTAGAAAGCCTTTGATGTTTCCTCCTCTGTTCCCCACAAAGCTGACTCCATTGCTTCTTCCAGACCTTCTTCAAATACCACTTCATCATCAGTGAAGCCTTCTAAATGTGGCCTTATATAATCAACTTAATTGTTTTCTATAACACTTATCAACATCTGACATGCTATATCAAGTGTACAACTCAATGATTTTTTAGTAAATTTACCAAGTTGTGCAAACATCCCCATAAATCAGTTTTAGAACATTTCCATCATCCCAGTTAAGATCCCCTGGGCCCTTTTGCAGTCCCCACCCCCAGCCCCGGGCAGCTAACTCATCTACTTTCTGTCTGTAAATTTGCCTTTTAGAGACAGGGCCTAAGTTCATCTTTTTTTATTATTATTAATTTATTTGAGTTCATAATAGTTTACATCATTGTGAAATTTCAGTTGTACATTATTTCTTGTCTGTCACCACATAGGTGCTCCCCCTCGCCCCCTGTGCCCACTCCCCCACCCTTCTTCCCCTGGTAAGCACTGAACTGTTTTCTTTGTCCATATGCTTGTTTATATTCCACATATGAGTGAAATCATCTGGTGTTTGTCTTTTTCAGTCTGGCTTATTTTGCTAAGCATAATTCCCTCTAGGTCTTTTCATGTTTTTGCAAATGGGATGAATGTGTCTTTTTTTCTGGCTGAGTAGTATTCCATTGTGTGTGTGTGTGTGTGTGTGTGTGTGTGTGTGTGTGTGTATACACCACATCTTCTTTATCCAATCATCAGTCTATGGGCACTCAGATAGTTTCCATGTCTTGACTATTGTGCATAGTGCTCTGATGAACATAAGGATACGTGTGTTACTTTGGATTGTTGATTTCAAGTTGTTTGGGTAGATACCCAGTAGTGGGATAGCTGAGTCATAAGGTAATTCTATTTTTAGTTTTTTGAGGAATCTCCATACAGTTTTCCATAATGGCTGAACCAGTTTGCATTCCCACCAGCAGTGTACAAGGGTTCCCTTCTCTCCACACCCTCTCCAACATTCGTGACTTTTAGTCTTAGTGATTATAGCCATTTTAACAGGCGTATAAGGTTACAGTATCTTAGTGTAGTTTTGATTTGCATTTCCCTGATGATTAGTGACGTTGAGCATCTTTTCATGTGTTCGCTGGCCATCCATATATCTTCTTTGGAAAACGTCTGTTCATATCCTCTGCCCATTTTTTGATCGGGCTGTTTTGTTTTGTTGTTGTTCAGTTGTGTGAGTTCCTTATATATTATGAAGATTAACCTCTTATCGGATATATGATTTGCAAATATTTTCTCCCAATCGGTGGGTTGTCTTTTGATTTTGATCCTAGTTTCTTTTGCCTTTCAGAAGCTCTTTAGTCTGATGAACTCCCACTTGTTTACTGTTTCCCTTGTCTGAGAAGTATTGGAAAAGATCCTTTTAAGTTCAATGTCAAAGAGTGTACTACCTATACTATCTTCCAGGAGTTTTATGGTTTCAGGACTTATCTTCAAGTCTTTGATCCATTTTGAGTTTACTTTTGTATATGGTGTGAGATAATGGTCTACTTTCATTCTTTTGCATGTGGCTGTCCAGTTTCCCCAGCACCATTTACTGAAGAGACTGCCTTTTCTCCATTGTGTGTTCTTGGCACCTTCTGACATGCTATATATTATCTTGTTAGTGTGCCTCCCCTCACTAGAATGTAAGCCCCATGTACTAAGCAGGGGCTTTATGTTGTTCATAGCTGTATCCTCAATGCCTAGAACAATGAGTGGGACACAGCAGACCCTCAATAAACATTTGTTATATTACTTAATTTGTATTACAAAGACTCACAGGAGTAGTGAATGTTTACTGATATCTGCTAAGGTACAAATATTTCTGCAGTGAGATTCACTGTAAAAGGAAAAAATTAAAATAAAAAACTACCCAATTTAAATGTTCCTAGGCCCACCCCCGACATCCTCATGTTTGCAAAGAGTCATTCTCTGTGTTTGTCAGAAAAATTACCCACCTCAGACAGGGAATATTTCAGCTATAGGAAAATATTTTTCTGAGAACATGCCTATAAAACTATGGTAAAATCTGGGAAAAATATTTTTTCACAATTTTTAAAACATATTCATTTGTTATATGAGGGGAAACTACAGACCTCTGATGTCAGGTAAATTAAATCAGCATTAAAAAATACATTATGTGCATTTAGCCAAAACTTCAGAATGAGTAATGATTCTGCTACAAACAAAAATTATTTTGAAGAATTTTGCAAAGTTACAAAGTGGCATTCAATCTGATAAAGGACTTATATCCAGAATATATAAAGAACTATCACAACCCAAGGGAAAACCCCTAATTGTTCAAAATGCTAAAAGTAATGTGGTATCCTGAAATGGATCCTGAACAGAAAGATATTAGTGGAAAAACTGGTGAAATGCAAATAAAGCCTATAGTTTAGTAAACAGTATTGTTCCAACATTAATTTCTTAGTTTTGATTAATATACCACGGTTCTGTAAGGTGTTAATAGTAGAAGAAACTGAGTGACAGGTTTACAGGAATTCTATTATTTTGGCAACTTTTATGTAAATCTAAAACTATTTCAAAATAAAAAGTTAAGGGGAGGAGAAAAATATTTGCAAAGAACTTCACCAAAGAGACATGGATGGCAAATAAGTATATGAAAAGATTCTCATCATTAATCATTACAGAAAGGTAAACTTGTACATGAATGTTTACAGCAGCATTATTCATAATAGCCAAAAGGCAGAAACAACCCAAACATCCATTGACCAAAATGGGTTAACAAATTGTAGTATTATCCATATGATGAATATTATTTGACCATAAAAAAGAACGAAGTGCCGATACATAATATGACATGGATGAACTTTGAAAATACTGTGCTAAATGAAAGGAGTCAGTCACAAAAAAAATTTTTTAAACATATTATTCCATTCATGTGAAATGTCCAGAATAGGAAAACCTACAGAGACAGAAAGTAGATTCATGGTTGCTTAGGACAGATAGAGGACAAGTAGTAATAGCTAAAGGGTGCAGGGATTTTCTTTCTAAGGTAATGAAAATGTTCTAAAATTGACTGTGGTGACCATTGCACATATCTGTGAACATACAGTCAGTGTGAAAAACTATATACTTTAAATGTAATGAATTGTAAGGTATGTATATCTCAATAAAGCTCTTTTAAAAAACATAACGATACCATTACATACCTATTAACATGGCTTAAAAAATAAAACTGACACATGCAAGTGCTGACTAGAATGCAGAACAACTGGAACTTTCATACATTGCTAATAGAAATACAACATGAGACAGCCACTTTGGAAAAGAGTTTGTCAGTTTCTCACAAAGTTAAACATACACTTACCATATATCCCAGCCATCCTACACTTAGGTATTTGCCAAGAAAAATGAAAATATATATCAACATAAATACTTATATACTAATGTTTGTAGTAGCTTTATTCATAACTGCCAAAACTGGAAGCAACTCAAATATCCATCAATTGGGGAATGGATAAACAAATTTTAGTACATCCACACAATGAAATAGTACTCAGCAATAAAAAAGAAAAAAAAACTACAGATACATGCCACAGCATGGCTGAATCTCAAAAGTGTTATGCTTAATGAAAGACGCCATAAAAAAAAGATTGCACACTATATGATGCCACATATATGACACTCTGGAAAACGCAAAACTATAGGAACAGAAATCAGATCAATGGTTGCCAGAGGCAGGGCTAGTCAGAGCAAACTGACTACAAAAGAGGGACAAGGGAACTTTTGAGGGTGAAGAAAATGTCTTTATTTTGATAGTGGTTGTGGTTATGTGACTGTACACATGTTAAAACTCATAGAATTTTACACTTAAAAAGGTTAAATCTTAGTATATATGAATTATACATGACTTTTTAAAAAAGTTGCGTCCAATTTAATTGCAACTTGATTTTTTTAATTCCTAATATGTACAATGATAGTAGTAGTGTAAACTGCTACTACAATAATCACCAAAACTAGAAATGTAAGCACTCTTTGGCCCAGCAGAAATATAACAGATCACAGACGTAAGGGATATTCATTGTCACTGTGAATACTCTGTAATAGTTAAACACACATACACACCCCACCCACAAGGGAGCTCTTTACGTACTGTTCTAGAGAGATCCCCAAATTATATTTTGAGTTAAGTAAACAAACTCAGGACAGCTATGTAAGTATAATTTTGAGGGTGTGGGGAATATATTTTGTATGGGTCTATATACAGATTTTCAAAAATATCTTTGGAAGAATAAACAAGCAACTAAAATCACCGACTGACATTAGAGGATTGGGAATCAGGCAGATGTGGAACAGAGGATGAAGTAAGACTCGCCACTGTATACCTTTTTATACTTTTTAATGTGTGACTCAATCAAGAAAAAACTAAATAATATTTAAAGCACTAATTTAAAAAATATATAAAGTACAACTAACAAACATTTTTGGAACACTGAAAACATTCCTGAGACAGAAAACATTATCATGTCCACTTACAATGCAAGTTAACTTTCAATTACCAGAAGAAAATGAGCAATCCACATAGGAGACTATGTACTTAAGCTTTCTTTCTGATCCCAGTACCCCACAAAAATAGAAGAAAATATGGAGTATAAGAAATAGAGAACAAAGAAGGTTTTGGAAGGAAAAGGTATAATTTTTTTTAAAGGAGGCATAAATGAGAAAACTTGGATAAAAAAAAGCCAAGAACTTGTTACACCTTTGCAAACTCTCTATCTTTCTGTCCTGGAGTGCTGTGCTCTTCTGTCCCTAAAGTAAGGATGATATTTTCTATGTCTTGTAAGGGCCAAAGAGAAACAAATAGGACTTCTTGTCACAGACACAAAGTGACACAAGTTCTCTGCAACTGAACGACTCAAAGATATCATTTAAACACAGCTACACAACTGGCACAACCAGAGCATCCGGATGGATTATTTTAGGATTTCAGAAGCACTTAAGATTCCTTAAGGTCTCACATTCCAAAATCCAGCAATCTGCCTTTCATTCTGTAGTTGAGACCGTGAAGTACAATCATAAAATGGTGTTGGAGCTAGATAACTTCAGATAACTTAAATGGTATCTCTGTGCAAGATATAGCCTTATGAATTAATTCTTAGCATATCTGAATAAATGTTTCTCAATTCTGGCCAAACTCTAGTCTGATTAGCCCTTTCTGAATAGTGTGGCCAGACAACAAATTTCACTTACAAGCTGAGCCATTATCCTCATTGCAACAGTTAGAAAAGCAGAAGTGCCAGGAATGCTTTACCCTCTAACTTGCTAGTTTCAAAGTCTATATAACCCACTCAAATCTGGACCCTGGTAGCAATCTCCCAAACCTTTCCCGTGGCTTTTTCTGTCAGCATGGAAAACCAAGGTTCTCAGCTATGTTCCTATACTGAAAGGCTAAGCACTAAAGTAATTCCATGTTTAAACTTCATAAGCAATGGAAATAAGAGGAATACCAATTCTATGTTTATGACAAACCAGCAGATGCCTGGCTGTGCTACCGCTGAGAAAAACTGGTTAATTTCCCCAACATAGATCAATTTGAAAGACATCAAGCTAGCCCATTCCAAAAACCAATTTCAACTAACCAGAAGAAGATATCGAGATCATACATTTACATCCTTAACAGCAATGTCTGGTCACAAAATAAACAATCAATAAATATTAGATGTTATTAAAAACATCACGTGGGGGCTGGCCCCGTGGCTGAGTGGTTGTTTGCACGCTCCGCTGCAGGCGGCCCAGTGTTTCGTTGGTTCGGATCCCGGGAGCGGACGTGGCACTGCTCATCGGACCACGCTGAGGCAGCGTCCCACGTGCCACAACTAGAAGAACCCACAACGAAGAGTGCACAACTATGTACCGGGGGGCTTTGGGGAGAAAAGGGAAAAAATAAAATCTTTAAAAAAAAAAAAAAATCACGTGAGACTCTGTATTATTTTCAGATAAACCTCAAGATTAAGACAGGCTATTGAGAGGTATAGTTAAAATATCAATATCTAACACTTATTGAGAGTGAGCTATTTGCTGTAAGTACTGTATCTAATTTAAAAGTAGACCTTCCAGCACCACTTTAACTCTAATCATTTTAAAAGTTAAAATTTTAATAGAATTACACTTTAGAGCTGAAGCTCATCTCTAAAATATAAGTAACTTAATGAAGCATTTTGAATAAAGAAAAACATCCTAAGCAAATCAAAACTTCATTTTGTAAAAGTTCTTATTAACAACAATACATTTATACCCAATCTTATTGTACAGACAGTACACCATAGTGGAAAAAATATGGACTTTGAAATCAGACAGTTATGTGTCCTCAAGCAAAACACTTAACCTCTTGTTATCTCAGTTTCTTAACTGGTAAATTGAAGGCAGCACCTCCTGCTTAATCGGGTTGGTGTAAAAACTAACTAAAAAATGAGAAAACACCTAGTTGACTTTATGGCACATAATACACACTTAACAAATGTCAACTGCTTCTCCATATCTTTCCTCAGCTCTTCTTTCTATGTTTTCCCTAAATACAAAATGAAGAACAAATATCACAACTCAAAGTATTATATGTTATTACACTGACAGGCAACCTGAAACAGCTAATGTAGTACTTGCAGAAAGGCTGCATTATAAAAATAACTCTTATTTATGGATAGAAGCATGATATAAAGATTCATTTACTGTTGCACCTTTCAATGTTGAACATTTATATTATTAAAATAATTCAAATTTCTCTTCAAATTCTTCAAAAAGTCATGAGATTTCTATTTGATTCTTATTTCTATTAACACTATTGTGCAAGTTTCTAGCTATACATCTAAGTTCACACTGCATTCAAATTTAATTACAGTATGATGACAGATTTCAATAATGAAAAAGGAAAATAAAATTTTATCCATTCATAGCACAGAATTACAAAGCTTTTATTCTAAAAATATGTATTCTGATAAACACATTTAGAATATAATATATATACGTGTTACACACGTGGAATGACTTTGCCCCTTCCGAGCACTTTTGAAAGTGATTTTTTGGTTCAGCTTTTTTACTCAAAATGATCAAAACTATTTGAGATACATTGGTGCAGATGAGTTTTTACACAATGGTTCTTTGAAGTCTGAAAATGCTTTAACAAAGAAAAGCTCTTTATATAACTCCACATGAAGCCTATGCTTCTAAAACGATCCCGATGAAGTATTAACCTGGACAACTAAATAAAAACAATTATTTGAAAACATGGTTTTACTGCCTTACACACACCAAAATGAGACATAGTTCTATAAATGCTACCAGCCAACTATTGAAAGGATCTTAGCCTATTACCCTTACAAATGGTTCACAATTTCTACTGGCACTAATACTTTTGTTGTGTCAGGGATAGTAATGCCTTACATTAGTGTAGACTTTTCCATTTGCAAAGTACTTTCTCACATACTACACTCATTTCAGCTTTACAACCACCATAGTTAAGGCAGACAGTGCACCCTATTTTACAGACCAGAAAAACAAGGCCAAAGAAAGAAGCCAAGATCACAGAGAGTAAGGGGTACACCACCAGTCCCTCCCTTCCAGCTACTCTTCGTCATTAGAATTACAGACCCCAAAATGAGTGACACCATTAGAGTGTCATCGATGGAAAAGAAGTTAAGGCATTATTAGTCTCCTTTTTTTTCCTTCTTGGATCTTACAAGAGACTGAATATGCAATTTAAAATATTGTTGATCTAAGTTAAGAAAGGTTACAAGGTAGATGTACAAAACAAAAAGCTCAGAATCCAGTGAAAGCAAATACATATCCCAATATAATCTAAGGCAACAAAATTAAAGTCCAGGGCTGAGGAATTCATGCCATGCCTCGAATTCAGGTTTTTACTTCTGACTTGCTTCTGTGACTTACACAAGTCATGGTGACTAAGTAAAATTTGAATCCTTCTCGCCTAACCAGGCAATTCTAAGAATCAATCTTGGCTCAGTCTTAAAATAATCACAAGCCTTAATTATGTTACATTCAAATAATAAAAATAATTTTCTAAGAGTTAAATTTTAAGTTTGTACCAAATAGGGTGGTGCCCCATCAGTATTGCTTGTTGAATTACTATGAGGATGTCTGACGCATACTTCATACATTAAAATATGTATAGAATGCTACGGTATTATGAAACACCATGAACAGAAACATCAGTAAGATAGTGTCACCTTCAAGGAATTTTGCAGTTTAAAACAGGAGATAAGATATGTCCACCTAAAAACTATGAGATAATTACCAGAGGATAAATGCCTTAAAGAAGCACAAGCCAAAAACGGTTAAAAAAAAAAAAAAATCCCATAAAGAAAAGTTCAACCTCTAGCCCAAGTTACCAGAAAAAGCTTCCTGAAGGAGGACACATTCAAGTTAGTCCTTTAAGAATGACCAGGATAGGTGTGAGGGAGGGAGAGCTGCATCAAATGAAGAGTTAGCAGCATGGGTGAAAGCAGAGGAAGCCAAAAGCTTCATTTGTGGGACACTGATGAAGCCTGAGAACAATGGCAGTTAGAATGGGAAGAAGAACTCCAAAGGAAAATAAACTAATGCTTTCTTTCCCAAACTCCACAGTTGGCTTTTTACAAAATCACTTCATCATAGGAGCAGTTTACCCGGAAGATAATGCAGGATGATTGTTCTTTGTGGTTACAAGTATCATTCCTGACAATTACCATCCACATGAATGGGTCCTACTTGACAATGAGAAATGAGGCCTTAGGTTTTTTTCCTCTAAAATACCATCCTAAATAAATAGGCCCACAACAGCATTTCTCTTCTTGTACCTTTGATCTTATAATCAACTGAGAAAAGTAAAATGAAGGGAAATTGAAATTAGGACCTATCCTAAAAGCAGAGAGGAAGGATAAGCATGGGTTCCTGTAAACATTTGTAATGTAGTCATTTTCACAATCAGCAGAGTGTTTATCCAATAAGAAGAAAATTCTTATAATCTTATAATCTTCTGATAGAGAGGAATTAGTTTTTTTTTTTTTAAAGCTTTGGACAAGAGAGAGAGTAAATGACATTTTACAATAAAAGTCATTTAACCCATTTCATATATAAAGAAAATTGTAAAATATACAAAAGCCCAGATTTTAAGTTATGGGTGAGCTCTTTCTTATTTCTCCTGAAAAATTTCACCAAGCTTGATGAAAATTATGGATGGCTTTACACCAGACTTTCAAAGATTTACAGGAGATACTAGTTTTTTTTCTCTTTCCTCCATGCTACTTTGTATTTTGTTTCAAGCAATTTTAAGGTAAGTATTGTTTTCCTGAAAATTGATTCACTGTTAGGATCTACTCCTTCCTTTAAAAAAAAAAAATCCACAAATAGAAATGCACAAAATACTGTATGATATGCTTGAAGTTTTAAATTAGTTTTTTATCCTTTCCAGAAGACTACATTAATTAACTGCTTTCATAAATAACTGAGGTGATGTCTGAAAGTATAAAAACTGATTATCTTCTAAGGATAAGCGGCCAAAGGAGAGTAAACACTAGGCATTTCATTTCGGGGTGAGTAGGTCTGACACTATATACATTGTAATAAGGTTTCATTAGCATTTTCTACAAAGTTTCACTTAACACTGGCAAGACATTGTTGCAGATTTGGAGTTGTTAGTGTCTCTCTCCTACCATGATGAGAGCAAACGCTCTCATCTAAGTTATTTCACTTCTAACCCCAAAAATCCTATTGGAATAGTCTCTTTTCTTTACACATATTGATATTATTAAGTACCACAGACATACAAGTTATAACATGTTCACTAATTATTTAAAAATTATTTTTCTGATTGCCAAGAAGTAACAGCTACTGAAGACAACTCCATAGCACACTACAAAGAGGAAAGAGTATAAAGTCACGCAAGTTTCTGTGTGGATGCAAGACAGCTAAGGGTTAACAGCTTAATAAAAGGTGAACAGTTTTATCTCTGAACCCAATTTGGAGGTTTAGATAATATGCCTACAATCATATTAAAGAAGACAAAGCAGAAAAATAATTCTTGATTGCAAACTAAATGGAAATTAGGGTATATTTCAGACCAACACTATGTTAATTGAGCAGAGTACCCAGCATGCGCGAGGTACTAGGGCCTGGCACATCCCATGGGCTTAAAGAACCAACCAATTTAATAATGAAAGCCTAATTTGGAAAGAAAATTTTATTAAAACTTATCATCTAATTCTTTAGTTAGTGCCGAGTTGATTCTGACTCCTAGCGATGCTGTGTACAGCACCTGCTTGGTCTTTTTGCACCATCCTTTCACTTCTGGGGCTATATCAGACAATGCTCCACTGCTATTCATAGAGTTTTTATAGCCAATTTTTTTTTCGGAAGTGGGTGGCCAGGTACTTCTTCCTAGTCTGTCTTGGTCTGGAAGCTCCACTGAAACCTGTCCACCATGGGTGACCCTGCTGGTAGGTATCTGAAATACTGGTTGCATAGTTTTCAGCATCACAGCAACACACAGCCATCACAGTATGACAACTGATAGGCTGGCTGGCTCGTCTAACACTAGATTTCTTGAAAACCTCGTCAAAAACCACAGGTGCAGTTTCAAGGTTAGGCTAGAAAACTAAAGACAACAACCTAGACAAAAATATGTCTTTCCTAGGAGCAAAACTGTATGACTCAGAAAAACTATATTGGATGAACATTAACAGAGAGCAATAATATATAATACATATTATACTCAGTGTCCTTAAAATATTTTATGAACAGTTATGTTAATAATGCTATTGTGGGTAAAAAAAAAATTTTCCTTCCATAGTGTACTTGTAAAGATCATCAAGAGATACTTTAGAATAACTAAAAGTCCTAGTCCTTGTATGGCTATACCTAGAAAGAAAAACCTAATTGAGATTGACAAAAGAGCTTTGTTTTTGCTCTTTTAAAATGACAGTGAAACTAGGCTGGGGTGAGTCTCCTCCTCTTCATTCTTCTTCACCTAAAGATACCTCTCCAGCAAAAAGATTACAGGCTTGCAATTATAGAAGACTTACTAGATCCTTGAATCCTGAAATCAGCTGAAATTTCTCACTGAAAGCCCAAGAGACAATCCAAGAAAGAAAAACTTAATGTGTTTAATAACTTCCAAAAAGGGGGTAAAATAATAAGAGCCCATGTGTCACCTCCCCTCCCCCCTTCAAACGCCCTTTGGTTTTCCTCAAAGCAGGTTTCCTCATTCACTTTATCCTCACCGTCTACACCAATGGAAACCTACTAGAAGATGTTATTCTCAACACACTCCTAATATAAAATACAAAAACAGTCGTGTATCTGGCTCTCACACCATAACTGATCATTCAGCATAGTCACCAAAAAACAACAGTATTACAAAGTCATTAAAAAGTACAGTCCTGAGCCATTGCTGGTTCCCCTTCCTCCCAAGTTTGTCAGTTTCAATTCAAACTGAGGCAGACCTGTTTCCTACCCATCTCTACGTAGTTTCTAGTCCAGTGTACCCAGTCAAGTTGAAGGGTATGCCTTAAGCATTCTAAAAGCCTGAGCTGTCCTCCACAACTTCCCATTCATCCCAACACTACTAAATTATTTGTCTTCAAGCACTTTCTCAACTCATGACTTGGATTCAAAAGCCTCCAACGATTCCTCACTGTACATCAGATAGACTAGAAAGTCTTAGCCCAGCATTGTTAAATTTCTCAAGCTGGCAAGCCAACCAGAAGGCAGTGAAACCATTTTTTGTAACCATTAGGACAATCAGCAAGATACTTATTGAATATATGCAAAATATGAGGGAACTAACACTTTCAGTACAACAAAAGAAAAATATGTAATTAAACATTCCATCACAAAGGTGGAAAAGTCTTGCTAAGATTCAAAGAGTAAACTTACCTTACCAAGCAACTAACTTTCTAAATATTCAGTTGGAATGTTTCCTAAGCTTTTGCTGTCATTACTGGCAAAATGGAGGATTATCATAATTTATCTACTTAAGAAAGTATTTAAGAAATATAATACAAAGCTCATGGATTGATTAATAGAGTTGAAAATCAACGTTGTCATTTCCTGTATTATAAAGTACATCAATTTCATTCACAAAGAGCACAGTGCTTCCTTCTAAGGTAACAAATTTGTTTTCTGTGGAAGCAAAAAAAACTAAACAAAACTTCCATCAAGCTATCTTGCCTTGAAATAAGCAAGAAATGAAAATATGCGGCATGTGCCAAGAAAATTAATCTTACAATATGGGGATGTACTCCTCAAAAAACTCCTAAGGTTTTCATTTGTAAATTGGCTAGTAATAGACTAGGGAATAGCAACTGTAACATCCCTAACGGTCATCACTCGAGGTCAAGTGACTTTCTGACATTTCCTAAAAATCATTTTACACCCAAATAAAATCTGAGTTAGAATAATACTGAATGAGAAAGAAAAACAATAATCAGGTGTGTTAATGTTTTGACGAATTCAATATCTATTTCCCAACCTATCTCCTTCTGTCTTTGAAGTTTTCTAAATTGTACAGCATACCAATCAAGGTTAACTATTTAATCAGATTTGTTCAGAACTACATTATAAACAACTCCAAAGGAACCCCACAGTTATCGAATACTTGACTGAGAGAACAGGCACGCTTAAATTTAAGGAATGTAATTAAAAACAAAGACAAATTCTGCAGCATGAAAGCAGCCACCGACAATATGTGATGAATGAGCTTGGCTGTATTCCAATAAAACTTTATGCACAAAAACAGGCTATGGGCTGAATGTGGCCCAAGGGCTATAGTTTGCTCACCCCTGATCTAGGGGATTAAATTTTCAGGTTTGCTGGCTCTGCCCCTGTGACATAGAGAAAAATACACTCAACTACTCTTGGTATTTATATCTTCTACTCAGGAGTCAAAACTAGATGAGGGGTTTTCAACAGTTTTTTAGTGGGAAATCTCCTTTTCCTAATAAAAATTAAGTGTGGAGGCTAGGCAGGTCTGTGAGATAATGAGAAAACCACTGTCCAGCTGATCTCTAAGGCTCCAGTCAATACCAAGAACCAATACTGACCTATCATCTGTTTTCCTCAATGTCACTTCAAGCATCACCAGAAGGTGAAGGAAGCATTCTCTGGATTAGGGGCCTTTCAGATACTCCAGAAACCACACTATCTCCTTCCATGAAGAGCAGCAGTTCCATGTCAAAATTAAAAATAAAGTACAGGAGGGGCTGGCCCTGTGGCCAAGTGGTTAAGTTTGAGTGCTCTGCTGCAGGTGGCCCAGTGTTTCGTTGGTTCGAATCCTGGGCGTGCACATGGCACTGCTCATCAAACCACATTGAGGCAGCATCCCACATGCCACAACTAGAAGGACCCACAATGAAGAATATACAACTATGTACTGGGGGGCTTTGGGGAGAAAAAGGAAAAATAAAAAAAAAATAAAGTACAGGTGAAAAGTAGAAGATAATGAAGTGAAAGTTAAATGCTGCTCTATATGTGTATTTAATTAAGATGTCTTGAGCTAAAAATCTGTAAAAAAAAAAAAATTTATCTAGAATAAGTTTTATTACAGCTTACGTTTTTCTACAGTTTTGTATATAATCAATAAGTTAAGTAAGATTTCATTGGATCAAATTTAATCTATTTCTGATACCATCCCTTAAGAAGTTAATATATCTGCATGTAAATCATTCTACAATTAAAAAACAGTCATATCTAATCTATTTAAATGGATCAAGGCCAGGATCTCTACCTAGTAACAGTTAATCAGCAAATTAGTTCTAAATACTATAAGTGAATTGAATTTTATAATTTTATAATTTAGGTCTGTCATTAATTTAAATTACTGTTCCTATTCAAAAACTCAAAGTAATAAAAAATCTGAATAGAACAAAAGTGTCACAGGAGCCCAGAGGGAGAATTTATGCACTCTGTTAAATGCCAGTGAAAATATCACATAAATGACAGTTCAAAATACCAGTACCAAAGTGATTAAACTTACAGGGAGGCAACTGCTCACTCAATAAAAATAAATTTGTCCCACACAGGTACATGTTTCTATAAAGGAAGACAACGTGTTACAGAAACTGAACCAAAAATTTCTGCTCCTTTTCAGCTTTTATTCAATTTGCCATTAATAAAGAAGTATATAATTACTTTTTCCTCTGTATCTCAAACTCTCGGGAAAGAAAGATCAAGTCATTAAACAATATTAACTCCAATTCTGTGCTAAGAGGTGTACCAAGTCCTGAGCTTTAAAGACGAATAGTAAGTCCCAGTCCAGTAAGCTCTCTAGTGAGGCTGATACACACAGTGCAAGTTAATCCATTTTAAATGAAGTCAGGGTCCTAACTAAGGCTAGAAATTCAGGCAAATATTACACACACACCCCAACACCACCAAAACAAATTGCTTACGAAGACATAGAATATTTTAAAATGACAAATACCCTCAACTCTTTCCAATAACATTTCTAGCCATAGCTTCTGATAGCAAATTGTTTAACTGACTTTACTACACATTAAGAGCAGTTTATCTATATAAATCTTGAATGCTATCATAAAAACTCATAACCAAACACAATTGCTCAAGGCAGCATACAGTGCGGACTTAAAGTTTTAGTATCAGAGCTACTCTTGTATAACATTCAACATAAAACCATTTTTCTTAAAGACATGTTTATGATGTAAGTATGAATTCAACAAATTACAGAAAATTCTATTTAAACAGCTATCTTTTACAAATATTTTATATACAAACATATATTTTTTTTTACAAAAAGTGATGATTCAGCTTTGGGGAGGAATGACAAATTGAAACCTTAAAGTCCCAGAAAAATGACAAAGTATTACAAGTAGAAATATCAGATTACACAAATGGGGCACAAAAAAATGAAATAAAATTTCTGGGATTTAAAAGTAGAGTAAATTTGAAGCAAAAGGAATTGATTTAGAAAATAGCCTACAAGGAGCTGGCCCAGTGGCACAGTGGTTAAGTTCTCAAGTTCCGCTTCAGAGGCCCAGGGTTCGCTGGTTTGAACCCTGACTGCGGACCTATGCACTGCTTGTCAAGCTATTCTGTGGCAGGCGTCCTACATATGAAGTACAGGGAGACAGGCAGCCATGTTAGCTCAGGGCCAATCTTCCTCTGCAAAAAGAGGAGGATTGGTGGCAGATGTTAGCTCAGGACTAATCCTTCTCAAAAAAAAAAAAAAAAAATGTGGGCTGGGCCGGTAGCTGAGTAGTTAAGTTCATGTGCTCTGCTTCGGCAGCCCAGGGTTTCACCAGTTTGGATCCTGGGCACAGACATGGCATCCCTCATCAGGCTATGCTGACGCAGCATCCCATACAGCACAACCAGAGGCACTCACAAGTAGAATCTACAACTAGGGGACTTTGGTGAGAAGAATTTAAAGAAAAAAGATTGGCAACAGTTGTTAGCTCAGGTGCCAATCTTAAAAAAAAAGAAAGAAAACAGCCTACATATTCTTTTTGATCAATATTTAAATCAATAGCTAACATTTAAAATAATTATATGTAAAGGTTACATGCAGTGCTTTAATTATATTTATATAAAATGCTCGCCCATTGTTATTTTTATCTCTATGCAGTTTGGAAAATTAATAATCATACACCTAATAAGTGAACCAAAAAGTTTAATATATCTATATGATTCCATAACTGTAGCTACAGTAATGTAGCTCTATAATCCAGTAAGAATTTCAGAGGTCTCCTGAGAATCACTGCATAAACTTAGTACAATCATCTGTTTCCTATGGAAAGTATGTTGGACAAATACTATCAGTTCACAGCACTCATTCATCTTAATCTCTTTCTTTCCTGCTTTTTTGTAATATAGAGGTTTAAAAGCAAAATACTCAAATTTCCAGCCTCCTTTGCAACTAGGAGTAGCCATGTGACAGAGCTTTGGCCAATGACAAGTACCTGGAGAGGGCTTTCCTTCAGATAAAAGACAAACTCTTACAAGAAAAGGATTTTCAACATCCTCCCTTCTTCTCTCCTGTTTGGTGATGCAGGTGCCATCTGTGACTTTGAAAACTAAAATCACTTGCTAAGTAGAAGATTGGGCCAGTTCCCTTCACAACATCCTTGAGCATCTGCACCAACCCTACAGTGCCTACCTTCAGATTTCTTATTGTGAGAAAAATAAGCCCATAATTAAGCCTCTATGTGTGCAGCTTTTGGTATCCTGCAGACTAATGCAATCCTATCATAATCTATGTTATGATCAAGTCTATCAAAGCAACTTATATTATAAATCATTTTGGTGAATTAGTCATAAGATATACTAATGATGAAAAATTATCTAGGGGAAAAAGTAAGATCAGAGAGTAAATAAATGCCAACTATTGAAAAATAGTAATATTAATAATAACAAATATTTGTTAAACACTCCATACCAGAGACTGTTAAAGAACTGTAATATACATGAACGTATTTAATCTTCACAACCATATGAGGTTGGTAATATTACCGTATCCACCCATGGTAAAATCTTCACCAATCTTTGACAAAAACAGAATAATATGGTAAAACAAAGCTAAATTTATTTATTCAAAGTTTATGACCTTTCCATTTTTATGATATTAAAATGTCCTTTCTTTTACAAAATGAGAATAGTGGAGAGCAAGTTTACACTCACTTTAACATGCTTACTTGGCAAAATAAGCAGGTGACAAATCAGTATCAGTGCCCCAGTGTTTTACGAAATTTTAAGTCCATGAAATCCAAAAGCCTGAGACCCACTGAAGTTAAGTAACCTGCCCACGACCACAAAGCAGTCTGTTTGTCACCAAAGTCCAGGATCATAACCACCAGGCTAGATGAAGGAAATAGATTAAATTCAAAACAACTATTCTGTGAACAGAATTAAAGATGTAAATGTATAACTACAAAGGAAAACAGCTATCCCAGAAGATATAAAGTGGGAACAAGGACTTTTAAAGTGAAATGGTTTTACCGTGTTGTCTCCCACAGAGTTTTCTCTAGCTGTGATGCAGATTTAAACCATACCAGAGAAAATGGAATCAAGATAGGAATTCCCACCCATTCCAACTTAAGTCTCAGATGATGATTAGGTTTGGAGATTCACAGTTACGAATAAAGAACTTTTGGGTCTCTGCGTACATTATCTACGTCTAAAAGAAGTTTGCGGTTTCCCAAATCACAGGCAAGCAGATAACGTTTGCCCCTAAAGCTTTCTCCTCAATTTCTTCCAGCTCTACAAAAGTAGGGGGATCAGGCATAAATGAAGATTAGAAACAAAACTGAAATGCAGTCGAAGTCCTCCTTAACTCAATTCTTGGCATTTTATGCTACTGTATTTCAATTTTGTAAACTCATGAGTTTTTAAAACATCCCTAGTTGTTTGAAAATGTATAAATTTGATCAAGCACTTTCTTAATACAATAACTAAATAAAGTAATTTAGCCAAATATTTCTGACAATTGGACCAAGTATTTTCAAGTAAATTTGAGTGTGCTTAAAAGAAAGGGAGTTTGCAAAACTGCATAATGTAGCTTAGGGAAGAAATCAGAAACTGATTGCCTTGAGGAATTCTAATAGTTACTTATATATATGGAAAAACTGGATGAATGTTAAAATAAATTGGTTTAGTCTACATGTACACATTTTCACATTTTTTATGTTATAAGATTTTAGTTACTTCACAGCCTGGGTATCTCTTTTCTTTTTCACTTGTACCGTCAAACGCAATTATACTTGAAAACATCAAACAGAAAAAAATTATCTTAAAATGTAGAAAAGAAATGCTTATATCTGTATTACACCTGAAAATCGTAAATACCTTCCAGCTTGTATTTTATTTGTAGTTATCTCAAATGTTAGGTCTCATATTTTTTAATACTATCTTCCATACCAATTTCAGTTATAAATAAAAAGTACACAGCATACAAAAACAGCATGCATTCTCCAGTATTTACCACAAAGAAAGGAAAGGTAGGTACCTAATGCGGGGGTGGGGGGGGGGGCACTTTATAAGAAACACAAAGGCATATACATTATGGAAAAAAAGACTTGTAGAGATATTTCTACCTTGAACTCACTTTCAAAGAAATTTCCCTTTGTTTTTCTTTTTGAATCCTAATAGAAAAAGGTCCTAAAAAGTCTAAATGAAAGTACTGAACACACTCAGCTTAAATAGTATTATCATCTATAGCTACAATAGTAGCTCTGACCAGATTTCTTAAACACACCCTTGCCATTCCCTTCCCTCTCTTCCACTCATGCACTCCTACCAAAAGTAACAATTTAAAGAATTTTTAAGTTCACAGGAAGGGAAAAGGGGGAGGTGGAAACCTACAACCTTAATTTGACCTTGCTTGACTTCCTTGAGCTACTATCATAAGTTCTTTTCTATTGTGCTTAATATACATTGAATGTTTTATTTTCTACAAATTTTTTCTTATACCAAGTATTCTAATTTACTTAAATTCAGGATCATGAAACATTCAAAACCGAAAAAATACACTCTATTTTGCGAATATCTACAAAATGCAGGTGAATAAATAGTTAAAGTTATTATTTTAGCTCTTCTTGTCCATTTATTTATTGGCTAGTGTGTGTATTCGTATTTTAAATTTTTTTCAACTAATAAATTGCTTTAATCATATCACTAACAGTCCAAATGCATACAAAATATTCAGCTGAAAGGTACTGAGCTCTTCTTTAAGATTAAATCATTAGTCAGAAAAAGATTATCTTTAAAAATTTCTTAATTTGGTAGCCCCTTGTCAGTCACAATAGGGCTGGCCCAGTGGCGCGGCAGTAAAAGTTCACATGTTCTGCTTCAGCAGCCCGGGGTTTGCCTCTTCAGATCCTGGGTGCAGACATGGCACCACTTGGCAAGCCATGCTGTGGCAGTCGCCCTACATATAAAGTAGAGGAAGATGGGCACGGATCTTAGCTCATGGCCAGTCTTCCTCAGCAAAAAGAGGAGGATTGGCGGAAGATGTTAGCTCAGGGCTAACCTTTCTCAAAAAAAAAAAAGAGTCACAATAAAACTCCAAAAGCTATGCTTTTTTTCACTTCACTTTTAATTTTGAAATTACTCTAGACTAAAAAAAGTTATTAAAAAAAATAGTTCAGATATCCTATATACTCTTCATTCTGCTTCCTATAATTTAACATCTCAGATAACCATAATAAAATTATCTAACTATTCAAATTTCACCAGTTATCCTAATAATGTTTTTTAGTCCAGAATATAATCCAGAATCCCACATCTCATTTGGTTATCATGTTTCCTTAGTCTCCTCCAATCTATGATGGTTCTTCAACATTTCATCCTTTCATAACCTGGACACTTTTAAGTACTGGAGACTTATTTTGAACAACGTCCTAAAATTTGAGTTTGTCTACTGTTTTCTGACACTTAGATTGAAAATTGTTTAGTAAGAATACTATTGCAGATGTGCCCTTCTTGGTGCATCAAGATGTTGATATGTCTTATTACTAGTGATATACCTTTGATCATCGGGTTCATTTGGTGTCTGCCAATTTTCTTCACTATAAAGGTACTGATTTCCCCTTCATAATTAATTAATCACCTTGTGGGGGAGACAATTTGAGACTATGCACATCATCTGACGATATCTGATATATGACATTTCTCATCATATTTTCCTCTACTAATTTTGGCATCCACTGATGATTGCTGCTTGCAACAATTATTACTCTGATGTTTGCCTACTGGTGATTTTCTATTTCCAACATTCTGTCTACATTTTTTATTGGAATTCTTCTGTAACAAAGAGCTGTCTTCTCTCCCATTTATTTATTCAATTATTTATTTTATATTGGTATTACCTCATGGATATGTTTTCCCCCATGGAGGTTATAATCCATATTTATTTTGTTGTGCAAATTGTCCCTGATTTGGCCACTGGGACTCCTCTGTAAATACATTCATTAGATTTCCTTCTGAATTGTAGAAATGCCACTTCAGTTGGGGAAAATCAAGTAATTTCTTTGAATGAGAGATCACTGATGGCTGAGGCTAGCATTATCACTTCCATTATGACCAAAAAGAATTTCTTATAGAAAGGAACTCATATATTTCGAAAACCCCAAATGTGTTGTACTATCACAATTCTTGGTCATCCAAGACCTTATGATCTTTGGTCTTTATTTTACACATACTATTATACAATTTTCTCA
Organism: Equus quagga; assembly: GCF_021613505.1. Classification (NCBI taxonomy): domain Eukaryota; kingdom Metazoa; phylum Chordata; class Mammalia; order Perissodactyla; family Equidae; genus Equus; species Equus quagga. Next base: position 45,443,461 of record NC_060269.1, on the reverse strand, counting down.
TCATGGTCATTATTCAAATCAACCTCACCTTGCACCTCTCACCAATTCCCAGACATTATTGGTATTTCAGGAACACAGCTCAAACCACTCAGTGTCAATAGCAGAAATTCATTTTAGCCAAAAGGTAATGAGCCTTAAGTATGCTGAGTGAAAAAAGCCAATCCCAAAAGGTCAAATACTGTATAATTCCATTTATATAACATTCTTGAAATGACAAAAGTATAGCAATGGAGAACAGATCAGTCCTTGCCAGAGGTAGGGTGGGGGGACGACTGTGTCTATAAAAGGGCAATGAGAGGAATTCTTGTGGTGGTAGAATTGTTCTGTATCTAGACTGCATCAATGCCAATATACTGGTTGCGATATTACACTATAGTTCTGTATGATATTAGTAATGGGGAAAACTGGGTAAAGCGTACACAGGATCTCTGCATTATTTCTTACAATTGCATGTAAATCTACAATTATCTCAAACTAAAAAGTTTATTTAAAAAAAAGGGATAATGAGTTTTGACTGTAGAATTAATACTCAGGAGAAATCAGATAATCACAACTATGCCCCAACCCTTTAGATCCACTGATTGCTATCTAGCTTCTAGGAAAGTTAGTATCAGGCCTCCCCGGAATAACCAGCTAATAGCTAATTCTTCTTTAGGGTCTCTTCCTTTCTTATTAGTTTTTATGTTGGGTAGGAACAAATACCATAAGCTAGAAAAGAACAGAAAGGTGCCGAGGGTCAAATATTATGGTGAGTGTTGGTTTGTCAACTAAACCACCAACAGTTAACAGGATCAAAACATAAATTTTTATTTCAATTCATTTAGCTCATATTAAATATCTGAGAAATTCTAAACATCCACAGTCTATGATTTTCAACTTGTAGGAGGCAAGCAATGAGAAACTACAGCAAGAGGGAAGAGAGTGTTAGTTCCAATGACAAAACCAAGTCCCCCTTCAAGTCACTGACACCAACTCTTCCAACTCTTCCAAAATACTTCTTATGCTTAATGGATGTGAAAGCACAGAAATGGTGGAACTAAGAGAATTTAAAATACAAGAACTAAACTTGCCACTTCACAAAAACTAACCCCACCACTTCCACACCAAAGGTAAATCTTTTCACAGACTGAAGAAAAGGAAACACCTGAATACAGCTCCATTCATACAGTTCGATAAGTAGTAGTTTAATTAGCAAGTGAGACTACAGGTGTTTTTTTTCCTGAAAAGATAAAATCCTAACAGTCAAAATAATGTGGCAATCAACTTATTTTTCTCCCCACAAAGGCCATCATTATAACCACTGAACATATTTTTACTAAATATATATGTCCGAGCTCTGACACAGCTACAAAAGACCAATTATATGTACTACAAATTGCATCCCCCTCCTAATTTACCAAAATTAATTTATCTAAACAAAAAACTGGTGTAGGGGAATAGAGAACTGTTCTCAAAGACTCACTGCAATCACTACACTGTGCCATCAAAAGTCATTGTGAGTTTTTATATTAATAAATCCATTCTTGTCTGCTTAAATTCAGTCATTCCTCAACTCTTCCAAAGGATGGAATGCTTGGAAATCATATTATCATTTCAGATTAAGAAATACTAATATATTTAGCATAATGATATGATAAATCAGATATTTCATATTAGATTCCAGAATGTACATGTAGAAGATATCAAAGTTTAAGGAAATATATTGTAAGTAAAAGAAACCTTAAAAATCAATAAAATTATATTCAGCTTGGATTTTTTTCCTATGAACTAGGAGATGGCTACCATTGTCATTTGCCATGATTAGGCTAAACCGGCATAAGGCACACATAGCGTGAGTAGCTGATATGAATGTTCACACATTTAGCCAGACTGTCCCGCAGATTCCACTCCTACGGAATTTCTAGAGCATCTCCACTGCATAACTCAGGCTCCCAACCAACTCAAGCCTGAAGAACAGACATCTGCCTTTAACAGAACGCTTGGTCTCCTCTCACTCTCCTCCAAATCACAAGCTTCTACACTCGGGTGGAGTCACTCCCCATCTCCTACTCACTCCCTTGGCTCCAAGCACATCGAATAAAGGTCAACACTTCTCTGACAGTGGGTCAGTCTGGAATACCCTTCAAGTCCCCTAGTCCACTGGTATGCAAATTCCTACTCCCCAAAGACTCAAAACACACTCAACTAGGAAGTCCACAGCCTCTTCAGTGTTGGCATAGGACAGCTGCTATGGCACTAATGAGTCACATCCCACTTATAAGATACAATAGGTTGGTGGGTTAGTTGACGGACAGACGTCTCATTTCATCTTTCAATTCCCAAAGCCTAGTAAATAATAGGTATTTCATTAAAATGTGCTGCAGTAAGAACTATCATTAGATACTACACTAAATAGTAAATGTACTTTCTTTCATTTAATCCACAAAACAACCTCAGGAAGCTATTATCTTTATTTTACAGACAAGGAAATGGACTGTTACCAAAAATGAAGCAGAGATAGCACATAAAAGACAGATATCAAGGGACCATCACCAGAGTCCACATGTCCGTATCTCTTTAGTCCAGATCAAAGTTACTTCAGGTAACTACAATTCTTTTTCACTACCTATGAAACTTACTAAATAAGTAATAAATAAAAGGGGGGGTAAGTTTTCAAATGAGTCAAGAAGCATCATAATCTTTCTGTGTTTTTAAAAGGTTATTATATCTTTATTTCAGATAGTTAATTTATATCTGAGGCATATCCCCCTAGTACTTAATGTGACTTGAATTTCAAATATCACCAAAGGTAGACCTTATTGTGATCATTTGACTCCCCCCAAAATCCACCTGGATGAAGTTTTTTTCAGGCCCACAGCAAAAAATTTTTTTAAAGAAAAAGACATAGTAGTTTTCTTATGATGCAAAGAACATTTGATTCCAAGAACCAAGCTTCGGAGTGACAGGGTAGCCTCCCTTTCTTGTTAAATGGCAAGACCATTAATAAAATGATAGTGATAGGAGGTTATAGCTGGCTTTGATTTTATTTTATATCTTTCCTTGAGGAGGAAAAAAAGGCAATAAAATGGCAACCAGGTAGTCCTCTTCCTTTTTGTTATTTTTTGGGGTTTTTTTTTAAACTGTTCTGTGAACGCCCAGGGTCCAGAAAGGATGGCGTTAAACCAGTCTCTACATATTGCACTGCAGTCGGAGAGACTCATTTTGAACCCCGGCCAAGATATGCAAAGCTAATTATGGAACTGTTAATTACTACATGTTTAAAAGGTTATTTGAAAGCGACTAAGTCTCCACCAATATTACAAAAGAACGTTAGCAATTCTTACCATAAATTTAAGCTCTCACTTGTTCAAAGTTACATGCTAATACAGTTTGAAATTAGTATTTCAGTTATAAATGTATATTTTTTAAACTACAAATTCAAATATCTGTTGTGAAAGCTAAGTGCTTGTGGCCAAACAGGCATTACTTTGCGAGACATCCTTTTCAAAACTGCACACACATCATTTGGTCGGGTTTTATGAACAAAAACTACTTAAGAAACAAATATTTATTACTAGATCCCAAAAATGAGCTAAAATATAATCAAAGTATAAGTTGTCAAATGAAAACATGAGACTGCTCATAAACAATGATAAAAAGAAACTCAAACGGAAAATTTAACTATAAGAGACACAACTCTTCCACTAGATTTGAAAGTTAAATATTTACCAGAAACACTCTTTTGTGCAGATTCTCGTAATTTAAAGTTCTCTGGGGTAAAGGTATTTTTTCAGCCCTCCCATTATGACTCAAAATGTATTCCACTGAGTGACTTTGCAAAGAATCAAGTCTTGTACTGTTATGAACTCCCAGCTGACAAATTCATGAGTTAGCAACTAAATCAAAAGGTGCAATAGCCAAAAAAATTTTCAATAGTGAAGGAAAAAGTAATATTATTAACTAGGAGGGGATGAGGTGGGGACTGCTTTACACAAATGATTTTAAAAAGTAACTTTTACAACTAGCTAAAAACACATTAAATTAGGTCTTTAAAGTAAAGGAAACAATTCTGCAATAGATGTTTCACCTGAAAAACTAAAAACTCTATGCATTAAAACATTCTACAGAAGCAATTTCAAAGGGTCTGAACTCAACAAGTTAATAAAATGATTTGGAAAAATCACTTTATTGTCTAAAGCCTTGGGGGATAAAGCTGTTTGTAATTTATTTACCTCTTTTACTTCACTAAATTGCTTTGGTGACCAAGCTTCCCATTTAAGTGATTAAAGGCATAAACCCAAATAGTTTAATAAAGTAATTACTTAAGAGTCCTGTTTTTCAACAGAAGTGCCCTGAAAAATATCAATAGAACATTTAGTGTTATTTTCAAGCGGGTTTATTTAGAATACAGTGCCTCATTGAATAGAACTTAGCCAGGTTTCCAGACACACATTGGATTAAAGACCAGAGAATATCAGGTGAAACTGACAGCCCCTTAAATCTGCATGATTTAGGTGACAATTTTTTTTTCTCCTTACCATTCCCCCTCTCTAATGACATGCCTAAATGAATGGGAAAATGGATTCCCAATTTTCAAAGTCCCTCTGTTTACAGTGGTGCTCTCCCCACCCCCAAATTCTTGCCTAGCTAACTTCTTAGGTTACACTAGTGACATCGAGATTTCTTCCATGCAATTGATTGACCTAAATATAAAACTGTATCTTCACAGAATTTGGGAGAGAAACTGGGCTGGGGGGTTTTTAAAAAAAGAAAATTAATTTAACAAAAAATATTTATATATTTTCCTTTCTTTTCTTTTAAAGGACCTTCCTTTTCACCTGTAATGTGAATCCTACAAACTCCTTTATTGAGTCTATGCTGAGAAACAGAAGGAAGCAGGACAGTAAAACGTTCCTAATTCATATACTCCTGTTCATAATATCAAGTTTATTTACTGTCTGTTTTTCTTATATCACAAAATTCTAACTTTTAACCATCCACGAGAAAAGATACTACAGAAAAACTTCCAGCCCTTGTTTGTTAACAAAGCACTCCATAGAAAAAATCACCTTCTATCAAAACATTTTTTAGTTTTCTTTGAGTAAATTTCAAACTTTTAGAAGATTAATTACTTTTGACAAGCCAGGTAAAGATGGAGAACATTCACATTTCAAACTACTTTCTCTTTAAAACAACAATAAATAAACATGGAGGTTTGTATTAGTAATAACCAAATGAACGTCAAACTTAATAGGGCTGATACTTAAAGAAGGTTCAAAATGTTTGGTAGCTTCCTCTATATTTACGTTTTCTATGAAGGTTTAATGGGGGGTAAACGTGCTGCTTTCAGACTGTCAATGAAGCTTTCACGTCATGGTGTTAGTAGTAACTGGCCCACTTCTGACTCAGGCCAAGTTCTATGTTGGGTCAGTTTTTATTCTACACAACTGGCATGGGAACTGGAAAGTTTAACAGTTCATTTATTTGGCACAATCCACACGTTGTCACAGTGAAGGTTTTGTCTCCGCCAGTCCTGTTTGGTGACAGCCCCCACTCCCCCCCCCACCTGATAGCTTTCCAGTCATTCCTATTCTAATTAATCAGCCAAAGGCACCACTCCCCACCCTCTCTACTTTCCACTAAAGGCCTCTGACATCATTTTCTGACTCCCCTTGCTAGGTTCTAATATTCTCAGCATGTGTGATTTCACTGGCACTTCAAACACTGAAAGAAACTGAAATATTTCACTGAAATTTGCTTTTCCATCACACTGTGACTGAGAACATGCATCTTCAGATGCAGAAGACTGATTCAATTGATAATTTAAAAACAAACAGTTGGTAAGGCAGGTACATGAGACAGTGCAAGGCCCAGGGACAAGATCAAAGCAGCATATTCCTTGTTTTTGATAAAATAATCCTTTAGAATAGGAACTTTCTGGGGACAATGAAATGAATTTCTTGTAAAATTATCACCCATCTTCCACACGTTTGGTAAATGCGTGCAATCTATCTATGATCCCCCAGATGTGATGGCTCCATCAGGAAAAATGAAAAATCAAAAACGGTACCAGGTGCCATTCTTGGGTCTTGTCCAAAGGCAGTCAGTGGAAGAGTCTATTTTATTCTGTTCTCCCCACATTAAACAATAATAATCAACGTCAGAGAAGGAGAGCATTTGGATTTGAACAGATGGTACCCAACACCTAACAAGCGAAGCAACTCTTTCAGGCATTAGATCCTAAATGTCTGACGGTCCCAAGGATCAAGAGGGCTTATTTGTCTTAAGACGGTTGGCAGCAGGATCCCCTGTAGTCACCGTTCCAACGCTTAGGAATATGCGTCATTATCCAGTCAGCAACTAAGAGCAAAAAAATCAAACCGCCACATTTTTATAAAATTTCCCCCTCTCTAGTCCAACTTGAGACGACCAAATCCAACATCATCTGCGATTCCTCTCCACTTAAAGTAAGGAGAAAAGCCGCCTGACGGTAAACGAACCTATAAAGGTTAACAAACTTAGCTAATTTTGACAAGGTTGTGCAACCCCAAAAGAATCCGCAGGGCGCCCTTTCCGAGGGTGTATTTGAATATGCCTGCTTTGCAGTTATGTCTGCAATTTAAACTAAAAGCACTAATCTAGCTATTCAACTCTTTTCCCCTCCATGGGAAAGCAGCATCCCTTTTTCAAAAAAAGCAAAATAGGAGAGATACAAACATCTCAATGTGTGACTTTAGAAGGCGAACACGGATTTGTCTTTCTCAGAGCCACACAAGTTTCCTCCCATACCTTTTCAAACATCACAGAACTCCAAAGGTAGAAGGGGCCACATGCAGGAGGAGGAAAGGAGCCTGCAGCCAGGGCGGCAGGAGGAGCTGGTGGCCCAGGGAGGTCAGCCCCTCACCCCCACCCCGAGATTCAGAGGCCCCCTGTGCGGCTGGGGACAAGGAAAGCTAATCGGAGAATTCCCTCCTCCGCCGGGCAAACGGAGGGGAAAGGTCAGGCATGCGGAGGAAAGCGAAAAGGAGACTATCGAGAAGAGAGAAAAGTAAACCCGCGATGGCCAGGGAAAAAGACTGGAAGATGAGGTGCCATTGGAAGTTAGGGGTCCTGATGAGAGCACAGGGGTGCGCGGGGCAAACTGTGTCAGGAAGGGGAGGGGGGGCCGGGGAGGGCGCAGCCTAAGAGGCACAGATCTGGCCGAGGGCGGCCTGCGGCTCTCACCTGGGGGGTCCTCTCGGCCGGGTTCTTCATCACCGCCTGGCGGAAGCTGTTATCCACGTAGGACGCCATCTCCCCCCGCGGGCCGGGCCGGGGCCGCTCCGCGCCCTCGTCAGCCTCCTCCCGGCCCAGCGCAGCCGCTGCCTCCGCCCTGCGCGCTCCGCCCGCCTGCCTGCGGCTAACAAGCCAAACCGCGGCGGCGGCGGCGGCGGGGCCCGCGGGGGGCGGCTCGGCTGGGCCCGGCGGCCCGGAGCGCGGGACAGGCGCGCAGGAGAGCCGGCGGGAGAGCGCGGCCGCGCGGAGAGCGCCGGCGGCGCGCAGCCCCGAGCCCCGCGGCCCGGAGGAGCCCGGCGGCGCGCTGGGCGGCCGGCAACTCCCCTTCCTCCTCCGCGGCTTCCTCGCCTCTCGGCCCGGGAAGGCTTCCTGGCGCGCCCGGCTCCCTCCGGGCCCTGGCTCGACACGCCTCCTCCCGGCTCCACTCCGGGGACAGTGGCGGCTCCTCCTGGCCCCGGCGGGCCTGAGTTATTTTTAGGAAGGTACAGCTACAGTGAGGAGGGGGAGGGCTGCGGGCAGGCGGGGCCTCCTCTCCCCTCCCGCGCCGGGGTCGCCCCCTCCTCTCAGGGGCTCGCGCCTGGGGGTCTCCGGGAAGCACTCGGATCTCCCGCGTCCCCAATCCTCGGGCACTGGGGCGCCGCGGCCGCCGTCGGGACGACTGGCTCAGGTCCGGGCGCTGCAAAACCTGATCGCCTCGGCTGACGTCCCTGCTGCTCCTGGTCTCCGTCTACTGGGCTCGGCCGTCCCTCCCGACTGCTGCTGCATCCCCTCGGGTCGCCCCGCCGCCACCGCCGCCGCCTCTGCTGCTCCGGCCGCCGCCGTGGGCTCCGCCGCCGCCGCCTCCCCCCATCAGCGCGCCCGGAGCGGAGCTGCCCCGGCGCCGGCGCCGCCGCGGCCAGAGCACCCAGCCGGGGCTGCAACCCTCCGGCCCAGTCGCTCTCGGCAACTTTGTTCCTGGTCTGCGCGGGGCGGGAGAGGGGGAAGGGGGGCCGCGGGCCGCCCAGGTCCGGACTCCCGACGGCGGGCGTCCGAGGGCCGCGAGCCGCGCACAGCCCCCTCGGAGAGACTGTTTGGGAAGCGGCGATTCCCCTCCTCTTCCTCCGCCTCTTCCTCCTCCTGCGCCTTCTCCGGCCGCCCGTGCCGCTCCTCAGGGAGGAAGCGGCCTCCGGGGCTTGTTGCTTTGTGCTGCAACCATGGTGAGGAGTGAGTGACAAGGCGCGGGCCAGTCGGCGGGCGCCGCATCACCGGGGGGCGGGGCGTCCCGGCGCGCTGGGTCCCGCCTTCCCGCGCGGCCCGCCCCCGCCCGCCGGCCGCGCCCTCGCTCCGCCGCGGCACCTTCGGTCGCGCCCAGGTGAGCCGGGGGCTCGGGCCGCAGCGGGTCGCGGCGCCCTCGGCTGAGCGGGCCAGAAGCCCGCCAGACCTGCTCCCGAGGGGGCTGCGCAAGGGCTGGTGCCCGGGCGAGAAGCGCAGGGCTCTGTCTCCCAACTGCCTGCAGCCCTTCCCTGTCTCTCGCCGTGCCCGTACCCACACCCCCCGCCGGTTCCTGGGAGACCCAGCCGCGTCGGGTCGCCTCTCTCAGACTCCCCCTGGCGCCACGCAGCGGCCAAGGAGACTGAAAGTTGACCCGGAGCAAAAGTCCGGCCGGCGTGCTCGGGCCGTACTGGGCATTGATTTTGAACCCGGGAGTGGACTTGGAGTTGCTTCAGAGGCGAGAAATCCTCTAAGGATTTATTTTGCCTGTTTGTGACTTGCTGCAGGGAAAGCGTTCCTCTCCTGCCTGGCGCCTGAAATGACCACGAAATTAAGGAGATGGAAGCGTCCCAGTTTCAACACTAGACCCAATACCGTCGAGACATTGCAAACACGCCACATTTAAAGGTGATCAGTCACAGAGGAAGATGGGCACGGATGTTAGCTCAGGGCCAGTCTTCCTCAGCAAAAGGAGGAGGATTAGCAGCAGATGTTAGCTCAGGGCTAATCTTCCTCAAAAAAAGAAAAAAGGTGATCAGTCGTTAGCGAGAGACTCCGACGACAAGTTTTGTGACATAATCTGACTTTCCATTAGGCAGAGCAAACGTCCTTCTCCAGATCCCAGAGTTCCAAGCTGGACTCACTTGGTGCAGGAAACACCATAACATAGCCCTTTAATATGTTACCGTTGCTCCTGCTTCATTTCCCCCTCCCGCTCCGGTTCTGAGCCAGGTCAAGTTGTGTAAGGTCAACCAAGGACCTGGGACAGCTCTGGTGTTCTGGTCCTAGGGTTTTATTGTCATCTGTCTCTTCTCTCCACCCCACTCCCTACCCTCAACAAGATAATGTTTTGATGTCTGTATGGAGGCTATACTTAGAGGAGCGTTGTTACCTATATTGTGATATTGAATATTGAATGTGATATTGAATACTGTGGCCTATATTGAACTTTTTTCAAATTTTCAAACATACTTTGTTAACATCTAGTTTATTTTAAATACTGGGAATAGGTTGTGAGCAAACATTGTGGGGTCCTTAAGTCACCTGTGGCATTAAACAGATGGTGTGGCTTTCTAGAGAAGGGACTGTACAACCTTGTGAAACTGGATCTGAGTTATAATTTGTATCTCTAGATCCTGTTATATTAATCTTGCTGAAACTGCTTCCTGATATTTCTCTTTCACCCCATAGCTGAGCTCCAGCAGCAAATTTTCTATGACGTAGACCACCACCTTGAAAGCAAAGGAACATGAATAAGTGCCATTATAGTTCTATAAAGAGAGAAGAAGAAAAAATCAAATCCAATGAAGTGAAAAAATATACCTGACAACTCCATCTGGTGTCTGATAGACATCTCAGAATTCACATGTGCAAACCAGGCTCCAGGTCTCCTGCCCCAAATGTGCCCCACCCACAGCTTTCCCCATTCCTGTTAGTGCCATCTACACCGTTCCCATTGCCCAGGTGAAAAACCTTGGAGTTTTTCTCGACTCCTTCCTTTCTCTTAGAACCCACAAGGATCAGTAAACTTGTCAGCTCAACCTTCAAAGTACCATTTCTGGAATCTAACCTCTATCTACCACCTCTACTGCCATGACCCTGGTCCAAGCCAGCATCATCTTTTGCCTACACTTCGCAGTAACCACCTGCCTGGTCTCCTTTCTGCTCATGACTCCAGAAGTCTACTTTAAACACAGCAGCCAGGGTGAGTCTTTTCATTCCAGCTCAAGTCAGTCCTCTGCTAAAAAAAAAAAAAAGGCCATTGGGGGCCAGCCAGGTGGTGTAGTGGTTAAGTTTGTGCTCCTCTTCAGTGCCCAAGTTTGCAGGCTCAGATCCCTGGTGTGAACAATATACACCACTCATCAAGCCATGCTGTGGTGGTGTCCCACATACAAAATAGAGGAAGATTGGCACAGATGTTAGCTCAGGGACAATCTTCCTCACCAAAAGAAAAAAAGGTCCATTGGCTCCCTATCTCATTTAAAGTAAAAGCTAAAGTCCCAACCAGGGCCTAAGTAACCTATGGATCTGGTTCTGGTCTTCCCCACCACCACCACCACGCCCCGCTTTATCTCTCTGATCTCACCTCCTACTACTCTAACCCCTACTGGTTTTCCCAGCCACATTGGCCTTTATGCTGTTTCTGGAACACAGTGAGTAAGCTCTAGTCTCAGGGCCTTTCCATTTGCTGTTCCCTCTGCCTCCTGTGTTATATCCCTACTCCTGCAGCCTGCCAAAAACTGAAACCTAGAATGTTGTTCCCTCACCTCCTTCATATCTTTATTCAAATGTCATTTCCTCTGTAATTTCACATGCCCTAGTTCTCTTCCTTGCTTTCTTTCCCACCATCTAACATACTATATATTTTACATACTAATTTTGTCTCCCACCACTATAATATGAGCTTCTGAAGTCAATGATTTCTCTTCCTTTTGTTTGCTGCTATGTCCACTAACACAATGTAAATGATTTACTAACTAGTGTTACCTTGTATGTGTATGAGATTGTTACATACACTCTCTCACTTGTGTCACAGATGGGGGAGGGGAGGCTAGGAGGGAAACAACCTCTTTGAGGCTGTTTTCTGTTCTATAAAAAGATGATAAAAATTGCGTGCCCTGGGCTTCCCTGTGGCCAAGGGTTTAAGTTCGCACGCTCCACTTCAGTGGCCAAGGGTTTCGCAGGTTCATATCCTGGGTGTGGACATGGCACTGCTCATCAGGCTATGTTGAGGTGGCATCCCACATGCCACAACTAGAAGTACCCACAACTGAAATATACAACTGTGTAGTGGGTGGATTTGGGGAGAAAAATCAATAATAATAACAAAAAAATGATTGGCAACTGTTGTTAGCTCAGGTGCCAATCTTTAAAAATAATTGCATTCCCTGAAGATTTGTAAGGTTGCAATACAATGTGTGCAAAGTGCCTTGCATAGTGCTTGAACCATAGTACGTACCCAGCAAATGGTAGTTATTTTCAAGATTGTTCTTTTCATCCTAACCCTTTGAGGTTAGTGGAACAGTTATCATCATCCTGTTTACAGATGAGAAAACTGAGACTAAAATAGGCCATGTGACTTGCCCTAGTTCCAGCCCTGCCTTTATCTTTGGAAGGGTCTGGGGCAAGCTAGCAAATGGAGACCTATATACCCTATCAGAAATACTTAAAGCTATAAATTAACTAGAACATGGTGCTGCAGGGAGTACTGGCTTCAGGCCTGAAACTCGTACCTCGTTTTCTTCCCATCTCAGCCTTATCCCATACCACAAAAAGGCTCTCACACATGAGGACACCCCAGCGTGCACATCCAAACTACAATGTACCCATCACAAAAGCCACCCCTTGCCAATTCTTCCAGCCATGGTCCAGCCTTGGAAGTGGCAGGGCAGTAAGTACCAGGATCCCAGATGCTCAGAGAGTATGGAACTCCCTGCCCCACGGGGAAGGGTGAAGGTAGAGCAGGGCCCTTCAAAGCAGGAGGCAGGAACCCCTCTCACCCAGATCTCACAGCCAGAATGTTGTGAATTCCGGATGCAAACCCAACTCTCTCTTTTCGGTGTGCTCTGCTGTGATATTGAATTGCACCCATGACCTCAGGTAAGGCATAATAGTATGTCTTATCCACCAATAAAATGACTAACTCACTGTCAACTTCTAAGCTATCATTTAACTTTAGTTAAAGCTAATTTTCCCACTATAATCTGCTTATCTACATATGTCAATAATGCTTGTCGTCATTCAGTATCTAGGACATCTGATACTTAGCATGCATTGCTGTTTTATTAATATTTGAGCCCCAGCAGTGTTCTAGGTCTAACATGGGCAACAGAGGTAGACACAGATCTCCAATCTGCCGAAATGTCTAAACCAAACTGTATCAACAAACCAACCATAATCAAAGTAAGCCATCTATTATGCTGCCTCATAAAGGCAAGATTAAAAATGAGAGTGTCTTTGTTCTGTCCCTGCAACCATCATATTATCTAGAAAATCATTACAGGATAGATAGAGCCCTGTATTTTAACTCTAGAAATATATTTTAAGTTCTGGCCTTAATACCATTTACTTATAACTTAACAAGCCTTGATCTTTCCAACTGTAAAGTCTAATATATCCCTAAATACATCATGAAGGTTAGATGTTTAGAGTTGTCTTTAAAAGTGAGTTAAAATAATTTTTTTAAAAATTCCTGTAAGTCTAGCTATGACACAAGATTAGGGGTTGATATATCTTTATCTATATCTATGTCTATCGAGAGAGAGAGAGAGAGAGTCATTTGTTCAAAGAAACACTTTGAATGTCTACTGTTCAATCAGTCAATAAGTATTTATTATGTGCTATGTGCTAGGTACTGATCATGATGGTTGGCATACCAATAGTAAACAAGACAAGCATGGTCCCTTCTCTGGCCTTGCAGGAACTTGTTCCATGTGCCAGGCCCTGCCTTAATTTACACACCTCACTAGGAGCATGGCCAGGGTAATAGAAAGAATCCAGGAAGCTGCCCTGCTCTGCTAAGACGAGAGCTTCCTCTGGTTACCATTTTCTCCGGTTGTCACAGCCCTCTGAAGGCAAAGTTTAGAGCAGAGAGAGGTTGAATTCTCTTAAAGACATTCCTCACATACTTCTCCCTCCCCCCACCGCCCCAATTTTTTTTGCATTGTTTTGCAGTTACTTCTACCCCTGTAAGTAACAATCTCAGGAGAGTGGAAGGCTGTGGTTTAGACGCTGTATCACTCTCAGTGAGCACACTCCTCTAGGAAATATTGTATTCACCTGCAAAGAGCATTCCAGAGAGTCCCTGGTGGAGAGTACAGTTACAGACATCCAGGGAAAGATACAGTGTGTTCTTGGGATAGAGCTCATGAAATAAGTTAGATGAAGTGTCTCAAAAGCACACTTAGAATCAGACTCTTAGGTTTCATTTTACAGGAATCGGAATAAATTCAGTTTTGAGGATGCTGCCACATAGGAACGACACTAATGTAGATATCATGTAGCTGTTTAGGTATTTGATTCTAAGAAAAGAAACTCATTTTTTCCTAATTTATCAATATTGTTCCCTGATTCTGCCATGGTCATAAAATTAAATAAATATATAAATAAAAAATATTCAAGCTAGCAAATAAAACTGTTCTATCCAGTTATACTATTGTATCCCTCACACTGACATAATGACTTTCTTCCACTGATTTGTTTGCATTTGAAATATTGGGCTAGTGGGAGAGACCAACCTTCTTTATTTTCTTCTTGTGAGAAGACCGATGCTGACATTTCTAAAAGGAAATGCATTGTTAAACTTTTGATCCACCATCCATTCCTTCTACTGTTGCCTAGTCTTTGGCATTTATTTTTATGAATTGCTCTATGGAACTGTAGTCCAGAATCAGTCTACCAAGTTAAAGGAGTTTAGGTAAGAGATACAGATTAAGCCTTTTTTTTTAAGCTTGAAAATAGGTAAAATTAAGGACTTCACTTTAAAGCCTAACAATGTAAATGCCACTACACAATCAATGAGTACTTAATGCATAGATTTTAAAAGCCCATACTGTATGTCATGAATGCTCAAGTTAATCATTCAAAGAGAAAAAAAAAAAACCCTTCGATTTCAAACATGCAAAGTTAAAGCAGTCTGTCATAACGAGCCTGGTATAAAACTGTATCAGGGTTTCTTCAGCTATATGAAGGTGATTACACACAACTGAAATTACATCCACAAGCAAACTGGTATGCAGTGCAGAATTTGTAAATGAGTTCTGAAGAAGAGCAGCCACAATTATTGCCACCTCTGGTCTCCAAGTGTTATTCAAGGGTAAATGCAAGTGTGCTGTAATACAGCTGTCTACTCTAGGAGTGTCAAAATCAGACAAGGTCATTTGAGGGAAAAAAAAAAAAGCAGTATTCTTGACCAGCTGTGATTTTTTTAAGCTCCAGTACTAATAATCTTTCTGAAGTCATGATTATTTAATATTTGTTAAATCCAAGACTAGTGCTAAGCACCCTATGTACATAAACAAAGGCAAAGTGCCTATGTGTTGAGCTTACAAATCTAAATTAGGCAAAGGAAGTGAAGGGCAAGCAAGGGGGTGGGAAATGCGCACTGAGGGCCTATTAAGAAAATGGGGCTGTTTTATTGTATTGTTATTTTGGTTGTAACTATCAGAAGGCTCATTATGTTGCAACACAAAAATGTAAAGGAGAGGAGTCAAAGGAGAAAAGCACATTGCTTTACAGGAGTTGAAGGAGGAATCCTTAAATATGAAATGGCAAAATGTATCAAGTTAGAGACCTAACGGAGGGAAGCACAAGGAAATGGTAAGAAGAGAGAAACTCTGAACCCTGGAGGGGGTATGACCGGATAAAGATAGTACTTGAGATATGGCTCAGAAGAAAACAGAATGCCCAAGCCTTTGAGAGGCGTATCACAACTGGTCCTGGCCATCTTCAGTGCTTTCCTTTTACTAACATTTTACTTATCACATAACATAAATATGACCAGTGATAAGTGCTGGTAAGACATTTAAAGCAGAGGTGTTTCACCTTTTGCTTATCTCACCTACAAGGAATGAGTCTGTGGCATCATAGCTGTAAGAATCCAGAGACAATTAAATCAAGTTAAAGACCAACATAAACCCACATACTCCACCCTGACCTGGCCGGGTGCCTCACAGACAGGTCTATTGACACAAAAGAAACAGCATAGAAGTGATTGGATTAACAGAACTTCATCACATTGCTGCAGGGAAAAAAACGTAATCTGTATTTTCAGTGGAGTCAGTAAGCACAGCTTTAAATGGCATAGTGGAATATATGATATAAGTGATATAGTGGGAAAACCTTGGAATCTAATATCAGACAGTCCTGAATTTGAAAGTCTATTCTGATACACATGAGCTTTGTGACCTTGAGGAAAGAACTTAACCTCTCTGAGCCCTAGTTTCTACCTTTGTAAAATGTAGTTAGTAATATCTTCCTTGCTAGATTAACATGACAATGACTCAAAATAGGATTTATAAAAGTAAAAACTCTTTCTCATCTCTCTCTTCTCCCTAAAAAGAATAGCATTAGTCAAAGAATATTTGTGTGGCCCTTCACGTTTCTAGGAAAGGAAAATTTTAGGTTAAAAATATATTGACCCATCTAATTAATATATAGACTTTTGAACTTAGAGTACCAGAGTAAGCTGTAATTACTTTATTGTAAATAGCCCAGAGCCTCAAAGGTAAATAATTTTCCATCTGGCCAGTGGTTCCTAGCTATGGATGATCAGCATCTTCACAGTGCTGAGAGTGCTAGAACAGCTGGCCAGAGCTGGCAGTCTCCAGAAAGCTTCTAGTGTTCCACGGGGCAAAATAGAAGCTGCTTATGAGATGTGTCGAACCTGGGTCTGACGGCATCTCCGCCTGTATCAAATAAATGAAAAACTAGAATTTACTCTTAGGAATATTGAATCTATTGCCAGGTTTATGTCCATTTCAAAAAGCAAGGGATACTTACCATCTACTAATTTGTGTGTTATTGTCCCAATTTTTTATGTGTCAGAATTATTGATTCCCAAGTATCAATATGTGTAAATCTACACATAGCGCTCAAAAGACTAAATCTAAAAAATATAAAATGAGATTCAGTGAACAGAGAGATCTAATTTAATTGCATACAAAAATAATATTCACAGTGATATGTTTGTGACATTTCCAACTCCTAGATTTTTAACAGATTTTAAAACCTAATCAATGTGTGCCTACCCCGGCCTGCCATAAGCCAAAGAATGATGCTCCAGAGCCTCTCAGTGCCCTCCACCAAGGTTAGCTGCAGTGCTACAATACAAGTGACCAAGCGGAATCTGTGCAAAGTTACCTGAAGCATTTCTTCTACCCATTTATCTTTATGGTGATTAAAAAACACACTTTCAGGACATGCTTTCTGCAGTCTAACACAACTTCCATCAGGAGCTATGGAAACTTGTGAACACAAAAGCACTACAGAATTTCCAGAACCAATAGTTGTGGCAGCATTGGCAATTGGGTCCCAGACCCATTGGCTCTCTCTTGACAATATACTACAAGAGATCTCAAAGGAGCACCTATATAGTTCCTTTGCCTGGTTGAAGCATCTGCCATCTGTGCTCTACTATGTCAGAGGCAAAGTTAGCTGTGGATCTCTTTCCTGATACCTGCCAATATTAGAGAGTAGTCCTCTTTTTGGCCAAGACATTCCTTTGACTCTTCTTTTAAAGACAATGGTATGAGAATTGAAGGGAAATAAAGACTTTCTGAAAGAGTTTTAATTCTCCCTTTCCCCTCATCAAATGAAGCACCAAGTAATGTCCAGACCATCCAGTTGTTACTGCACAATTTCTGTCCTTGACCTGAAATGGGATTCTTTTGAAGGGGTCTGGGTCCCGGGTTGGTCCAGCTCATGCAAAGCCAGAGACAGACTAAACCAAGGTGGTAGGTCAGGCAACCATTGGTGGTAGAGAGGGATGGGAAGGAAGGATATGAGTTCTGACTACTTTTCTTGCTTCCCTTTGGGAAGAAATTGTGAGTCCATGGTGATATCTAGTCACAGCTCTCTTACTTTGGGAAATCTTTGAAACACGTCAAAAACTGCAAGCAGACGTGGTTTCTATCAAAGACCTTCGAGCAGGGAATTTCAGACGTTACATATTCTTTCTTATACGCAGTTTATCTTTGAAAGGGGACATCAAGACCTGGGCATGTAATGTGCAAGAAAAGTTAGCACAGTCAGGGATCTCATCTTTTCTTATGAAAATCAATCATCATTACCAAACAATGCCAGGACTCTTAAACACCATAGTTTTTTCCAAGGCATTCCCACAAGAGGCTCCTGGCAATTCATTCATGTAACTAATAATAGTAGCTCGCCGGTATGGAGTGCTCACTATGTGCCAAGTATTGTTTTAAATCCTCCAGGTGCACTGTCTTAATTAATCTTGCAACAACTCTGTGAGGTGGGAACTATTCCTATACGTGTTTTACAAATAGGGGGAACTGAGACTTAATGAGGTCCCAGAGCCAGAATCTAAACGCATGTCCTCTCGTGCCAAAGTACATGTGCTAAGCCCTCATCATGGGAGTTCTCAGGTCTTCCTTGACTTATTTCTTAAACTTAGAACATCAAGTGCCAGAATCAACCATTTTTGGTCATTAAAGTGATCTTCAGCTCTATTTTCTTTTCTATCTTCTGTCCCTGATAAATGTGACATTTCCTGAGAAACGTGACTACACTAAACCTGAATTTCAGCCTAGACAACATCCCAGACCTCCAGGCTTCCCCACAGGGTATCTTCACATAGATGTACACAGACACCTCAAAATCAACGTGTCCCAAAAAAAACAAATGAAGTACTTAGGGATAAATCTAACAAGCCACTTACAAGAGCTGTATGCAGAAAACGACAAAACTGATTCAAGAAATCGAAAGTGTTTAAGTAAAATAGGGAAGTATACCATGTTAACAAATTGGGAAATTCAGTATTAAGATGTCAATTTTCCTCAGTTTGATGTATTGAATAAATGCAATCCCAATCAAAACTCCAGCAGCCTTTTTTGTAGATATTGACAGTATGATTCTAAACTTCATAGGGAAAGGCAAAACACTTCTGATTAAAAAACAAACAAACAAACAAACAAACAAACAAACAAAGCTGAAGGACACATGTTACCCAATTTGAAGACTTACTACCAAGCTACATTCATCAAGACAGTGTGGTATTGGCAAAGGATAAACACATAGACGAATGGAAAGACTAGAACTAGACCCACAAAAATAGGGCCAACTGATTTTTGACAAAGGGGTAAAGGTAATTCAGTGGAGGAGGGAGTCTTTCAATAAATGGTGTTGGAACAATTTGACATCCAAATGCAAAATCAACGTGTTCTGATTTGAACTCAATATCATTCTTCCAAAATCTTCTCTGCAAATATTTCCATATCTTGGAGAGTGGTACCACCATCCACCCAATTGCCCAGGCAAAAAAACAAGAGTCATCTTTGACTCATTTTCTCACTTTCAGTCCCTGAGTTCAATGACTCATTAAATTATGTTGAATCGCATGTCCAATCCTCCCCACCCCATCTACAGCCATTGACCTAGTTCAGGCCCTCTTTCCCGTGAACCTTATTTCCTGTCTCCAACTCCCCCAAAAGCCCTCCTAAGGAGAAGCATGGCTCGAAGTAGCAGAGGGAACCATTGCTTCCCTGAGCTCCATTTGAACAAGTGGTACATTTCCAACATTTTTAAAAAGATCATATTGATATGATGGTTTTTAGGATTACAGTGGAAAGATGTTACATTTAGTCATATTGAAAGAGGACCATAAGTTGTGTAGAGAATGCCGGCGAAGCGTGAAACCTCTTTATGCTGCCAGGGCCCTCCAGCCAATGTGCAGTTCCACTCCCTGGGGGTACTTGGCCAGGCCCCCGGCCTTGCCCCTGGCTGCCTCCCCTCCCATTAGAAATTGCCTGGGCCTTTGCACAGATGATCTTTTGAAAAAGCAAATCTATCATGTAATTCCAGAGCTTAAAGCCCTTCAGTGGCTTTCCAACACTTACTCCATAAAGTACAAGCCCCTTTGCACAATGTTCAAGAGCCCTAAGTATTCTGGCCCAGGAACACCTATCTAGTTTTCTCTCCCACCACTTTCCCACATAACTTCTACTCCAATCATTCCTAACAATCGAGACTATGAGATTTGCCAAACTCTCTGATTCCTTTAAGCCTTGCATATGCCCCTCCCGCCTAGAATTCTCTTCTGTCTGATGTTCACCCGTGAAATTCCTACTCCTCCTTCAAGACCTTCCTAAGCAAAGGTCTGCGGGCAGGTGGCGTTACACACTCGATGGGGCAAGAGTCTGAGACACCTGAGTTCTAACCTAGATTCTGTCTTGCTGCATACCAGCTGCCTGTCCGGAGGCAACTCGCATGCCTCCTGTGAGCCTCAAGGCCTATTTAAAATGGAGGTTACATTATCTAGATAACATATGGGAAGCACCTGGGAAGGGAGTCTGTGGCAATGGCAAAAATGTTCTAACTGGGTAGATTGTTAAAATTTATTACCCAAGATTTGTATAGATGTGTCCACGCACCTTCCCTGCTGGTAATTTGGATTGGCTTCAGCCAACAGGCCACCTCCTTAAGTACAGCTGTTCTATTTAGGACTTGCCTGGTATATGACCACTATTATTGTTGTTGTTGTTACCATTATTATTGATTATTGTATCATTAGTCCCTGATTCTTCACCTCCTTCTTCCCCTACCAGGTAAATTAGGGCTTCTTACCTCATGTCCCCACAGCAGCTTATACATCCCATTTTATAATATTTGACATTATACTCTAATCATGTGTCAAATGTCTGCCTCTCCAATGGACTCTGAACTCCTTCAGGACGGGGCCCATTTATTTGTGTGTGTGTGCATTCCGAGCCTATCACCGGCCCTGGCACAGAGTAGAGTCACTAAATTTTTGGTAATTGGATGAATAAAGTAAGAAAATACATCTTATTGATTAGGAGAGTATAAGAAATATTGCTTTATTGATTCCTAACAGGTTCTGAGCTGCTAGAAGGCTGATGTTGTAGAAGAAATTCACCAAAAGAAGCCAGTTAGTTGGCTTTCAAAGGGCTGGACTTCCTCAGAAAGCAATCTGCGTTTGGCCAATGACTTCTAGGGATGATTAAACTCAGGTCTTTGTGTGTTTTTGTGTTTTTGCCTAAATTCGCTTATCTAAAATATCTGACTAAAAATGCTCTTTAAAAATTTAGATTTTTTTTGATGAATCTAGTGAATCAGAGCTGTAGTCCCCCAAATCCCTCACAGACCATGAAGAAAACCCAAATATTAGCTCCAAGTAGTATCAACTGTTTCTTTTGATACTTGGCATTCTAGTTTTAGTGATTATGTGGTTTTTCTTCTACAGAAAAGTTGAAAAACATGCACATATTTCGCCACATTTGGTCACTTTTGCATTCTGTCTCTTTCTCTGTCTCTCTCTATATGTACACACGTAACACATACATTTTTTTTTTTTGCTGAACAATTTACAAGTTATAAACATCATGACACTAAACCCCTAAATATTTCAGCATGCACTTCCTACTGAGGAGAACATTTCCTGTGAGCACAAGACCAGTATAATTCCTAAGAAATTTAATTCAATAATGTCTAAAATTCAGTCAATGTTCAAAGTCACTCAATTTTTCCTAAAATACCTTTTTATTATTGTCAGTGATTTCAATCAGAATTATGATTTCTTTTCACTTTTGAAGGAAGGAGACAGGAGCAGCAGTGAACTCATCTTCATGAAGTGAGTGAGCAGAGAAATGTAGACATATTATCTCGTTGAGATTCATACTAGGGGTGGTTTGTAGAGGATCCAGCAAACTGGGGACACGTAGAGAGGTGTCCATTAGTAGGGAGTGCTGAGTAACCAAATAGACAGACTAAACAAGTATTTAGGGTACCAGCATAGCACGGGTATTTTTTTTTTTTTTAAGATTTTGAAAGGATTCAAAAAAAAAAGGAGGAAAAAAAGGAAAAATGGCAGAAAGGGAGAGAGAAAGGAGAGAAGAAAGAAAGAAAAATAGAAAAAGTGTCAAAAAGAAAATCAGAATTTGTTGTACTCTATCTTACATATGGGTATTGTTTTTGTTTAGAACTGCATGTGGGAGTGGGGCACCATGATTTTTTCAGTGTTTAGGATTTCTATGAGTCTGTATCCAGGCCTGATTGGCTGTGACAGGGAACTATGGAAAGACAGTCCAGCATGATCTGGAGGCACCTCACCTAACCAGAAACAACTATGTCCTGTGACTATGATGTGAGTCATCTTTTCTTCTTCAAGGACCACAATAGGAGGGTGATATCAGCCAAAAA
The DNA here is from genome assembly GCF_021613505.1 of Equus quagga. NCBI lineage: Eukaryota > Metazoa > Chordata > Mammalia > Perissodactyla > Equidae > Equus > Equus quagga. The sequence goes on along the minus strand of NC_060269.1, from coordinate 45,421,840 downwards.
GGTATCCGAGTTAAAATGAATACTTTTAAAAAAAACTAAATATAATTTTTATATAATAGAATGGGTGCTGGTTTGTTTCCTAGTATATGCAGGGTGATCTCAACCCTGTTTAAAACTCAGGTGTCAAGCATTGTTCTGGTTTCTATGAGAAAGTGTGTAACACAAAATACATTTGATAGCTTTGCCCTACATATATCCAAACTGTGTGATTGCTCTACACTGTATATAGCCCATTAACTTTTGTAATTGTACCTCTCCTCTAATGTACCTCCTTATTCCACACAAAAAAGATAATTTATCCCCATTTGTATTCTTAAATGTATAGATAGCTGACTAATTCATAAAACACAACACGTACACAGGACCTAGTCCTAGTTTTTCACCCAAGCAGCTTTGAGTAACTTCGACCATTTTCTTAAATCAAAATACCTTATTAAGGGGCCAGCCCAGTGGCGCAGCAGTTAAGTTTGCACATTCCGCTTCAGTGAACCGAGGTTTGCCGGTTCAGATCCTGGGTGCAGACCTATGCACCACTTGTCAAGCCATGCTGTGGCAGGTATCCCACATATAAAGTAGAGGAAGATGGGCACGGATGTTAGCTCAGGGCTAATCTTCCTCAAAAAAAAAGAGCAAAACAAGAATACCATACTAACATTTACCACACTCACTTGTATGTAACTATAGAGTTAAACTGGGGAATGTTGTCCCGTGTGGTTCCAGAAGCACTTTAAAAGTAATGGAAATTACAATGCACTCTGGAGAGATTTATGAGAATATTAATTAAAATAACTTGTCCTAGTTTTCATAGTTTTTCAAGAATGGAGAAGGATGATGAGTATGGCAAACTGACATATTTCCAAAATATGACTGCTCCTCAAAGCTATGGTTTTAAACAAAGTCTAATGAATCTTCAGAAAAGATGATTTCCGGTAGAACATAACATTTTTATCTCAAGAATTACACAGTAATTTATACTCGGGATACATGAGGGACTCAGCTGAATTAATGAAATATGAAAGAAATAAGGCAATTTCTGACAGTGTCGGAGAAATCTGTACCATTTTATCTCCCAAGGCATGGCCTATTCATAGTTTTACTTTGATGTGCACACATAGTATGTATTAACATTGACAAGAGTTAAGCACACAATTTAAAGGAGAAAATTGCACCATTTTGAATTTATCTCCCAGATGATTAGTAAACACCAAAAAAACTACATTTAAATAGAAATATAAATCTAACTTAAAATGCCAAGAGCCAAGAAATGCAGCTCTTATTATGCTGTTAGGTACTAAGACAAACTGAAGCTGGTGAGGGGCAGAGAGACCCACAAGTTTAATTTCATACACAGTAAGCACTTATACTGTTGAACTGAATCGATTATTTACCTATCAATTTACAGACAGAATTGTTCCTGCAACCTCATTTTCTGATTATGATCAGATTAATTACATTTATGAAAATGTAATTGAAAAATTTTTTACTAAAATTGTATGTTATTTATTTGAAGATGATGGTTCAGGACTCCCAGCTTGTCACCCAATACTGTTCTCAATTTCCCAATCTTGAGTCCCTTCTTCTTTTTCAAGCTCATATTTGGTCCACCCTCCTACCTCTCAGGTCCGAAAGCAAAACAAAGCACACGCACACACAGAGGAAAGGTGAATTGCTAGATTTAGATTATGCTTTCTTCTTCTTGATTTTTTTTCTTAATGGTTTTTTTCTCAGAGTAGGAACATGATTTTTAAACCAAGTGCATTAAATGTGAATCAGATCTATGAAATGACTAAGTGTTGAGTCTCAATAGGGACTGGACAAGAGAAGAAGGGAAAATCAAGATTGTAACACTGCATATACTTAGAATTCCAGGTCCTCCACAGAACTTTGACCACTAGGCCATCAAGGCTAGCCCTCTAGGTCCTTCTTAACTCACCATTTCATTTCCAGAAACTGATTATAAATAAATATCAAGAGTTATTTGCAGCACTGTTTACAATAATAAAAAGTGATAACAATCTAAATATTCAACAATAAAGGGCTTATTAAATTATTCCAAACCAATAGAATAGAATACTATGCAACTATTAAGATCACATTTTCAAGATTATTTAGTAACATGAGTATATGCTCACATTATATTGAGTAAGAATAAAAAAGTAGACTCTAAATCTGAATTTACAATGATATCCCAATTTTATTTTTAAAAAAGTATGTATTGATAGATATAGAAATAGAAATAGAAATAGATAGGAGTAATTTTCATGCATTTACTTATACAGAACACCAGATTAAAGCAGAACCTAAAATGAAATTCAGTTTTCCAAATATTGTACTTTAAATACGTAGTTGAGCTCTGGCTGGTAAAACCAACCAATTTACCAACCAAACAGCAACCACAAAAATACCAAGTCTTCTTGACTGGCAATCGGTATGTTTTAATGTGTCCAGTTGGTTTTCAGGTGGCAAATTGGTTTATCAGTTGGAAACACTGATGCAGTAAGTAGGTCATGTTTGAGTTGTGTTTTGACCAGCTCTATCCCCACAGGGAAAATGAGAAGTTTGTCTTTTTACTTCCAGTCTTTCCTTTGGTGTCCAACTCGTATATTCCTCAAACTTTCTTCACCTCCTCAACCTCATCCATTCTCTGCTAAATAACACCAGACTTAGGAAAGCTTCCAAAATTTCATTCGGCCTAAGATAAAAAGTGCAAGCCAGCATCATGAAGCACTTCCACCGCAGGTATTTGAATTTTAGCAGGGAATAAGCCGTGAAGCCCACAGTGTTTCTCAACTGGAACGCTATTTGCATTTGGGGCAGGGCGATTCCAACACCAGCAGGAACTCGTCACCCCCGTCACCCTGAAAATCAAAAAGTTGACGTAGAACCAGTATCATTGTGTCCTATTCTGGACTCCTGCTGATGGCTCTGGAATTCATGTATTTATGGATATTTATTGGGGATCAGCTACAGGCAAGGCACTGTTCTGGGATTTCAGAGCAAACTTTGGTGATCATGGTTGCACAGAAATCATGAAATAAATCATATAACACACTGAAAACTTTAACAAAAATTATTCATGTGCTGTTCATTCTAGTTTTTTCCCCCTCTACTTTCTGTTTAATGTTTTGAAGAAAATCAAAAATAAAAATAAAAAAGGTTAGATTTATCTTGGAAAGAGCTGTCTCCCCAGGCCTCTGTTTTCTTTCACATTTCAAATACTATTTGCAGAGATACCTTGACTATTTTTCTTTGTCATTTACATATGGACTTGAGACTCCTGCTTACATCCCCTCTTTAGTAAATGAACAAGAAAATGAAACTGCCACCTGGTTGCTACCACAATAGCACTGTCTTGCATATCTAAGTTTCAGTAGTTTATCTGGGAGGATGATGCTTTGTTCCATCAAATTGGAGCCTCTGGGTTTTTTTCCCCCAAATGTTAATCACTGTCACTCGGCTACTGAAGAGTTTCGTCTGGGTAATTAAAGATCTCTTCATATCATGCTTGAATATAAAGTCCTAAATCCGTCATGCAGTGAACTTTGGTCCTCTGAGTATAATGGAGGAAATTGTTTTTTGAGAAATCTTAAAACTGTAAAAGAAAAATTTGATTATACATTCCTAATATAGCTGGATTTAAATAACATTTATGCTTATTAAATAATGAAAATAATTTATAGAAACTTTTACAAAACTCAAACTTTGGGTTAAAAAGCAAAGAAGCAAACACCCCACTCCCCCAGAAACATTCTCCTAAGAGAAAAATTAATTTAGAAAAAAAGACTTTTAAAAGAAGTATTTATTACTGTTTATATGACAATTTTTTTGTGGACATCTAGATTTCACCCATACTTCTTTTATGTTTTAAGTAGTACGATGTATTCAATTTGTGGATGAAAGTAATGTTTATTTTAAAAGGAACTTTTTTCTCGATATACTGGTTGTTTCATTAATATTCTAGTAATGAGACATTATATATATTTCAACTAATAGAAATAAGAATAATTACAAAAATAATCAGAAATAACTGTGAAATCAATTATAGCTTGCTAGATGCTATATACAAATAATATAAACATATTCACCCAGAATTAAAACAATAGGTCAGAGGAACAATCCTTTGGGAGTCAATATTCTATAGCCCTCACGATGAGGATTGAACCAGACAGACCAGAATTTGAAAATCAGTTTTAACACTTATTAGAAATGTGACTTTGTTTTAATAACCCTCTCTGAGCTGCACGTTATTCATCTGTAAAGTGGAAATCGTAGCACCTGAGTCATAGTTGTTGGAAGAATTAATATGTGTGAAGCACACAGTACGTAGTCTTCCATACTTACTGGCATCACCGTCATCATCATCCTTGCCATTCAAGACACTAGAAGCCAACTATTGATTTAAAGGCCTAGTTAGTGGCAAAAATTTCTTGACTACATGAAAAAAATTAGTCCCATTAACCAGGGCTTTTTCCTGCTATCCATAGTTAAGCAGAATTTTTAGCATTATCCAATGCTCGTCAATTTTTTCATAACTGCAAACCCAAAGCACTCATTACAAAATACCAAAGAGCTTTCAGAACTTAAAAAAAAAGTCAAATTATATGCTGCTTATTGATCTCGCTATTTTAATTGGATCTAATCATTTAAGTGTTGGTGATTTATATACGATGGAAGTTGCAGAATATTGGTCTGTCACCCATCCTGTCTGCAGATATAATTGCTTTGGCCTACCCAGTGTTGGCAATACGAAGTTAAAGTGACCAAGATTAGAGGACAGGATTCAAATCCAAGTTAGCTCTGCTCCAAAAACTTTTGTTATGCCGTGCTATCTCTTTGATTTTCTTCCAGGCAATATATAGAGAGAGTATAATACATAATAATATTTAATTATTATTATATATTATAAATATATAACAATGTTGATTAGATATTCAATTGCATGGTTGTTTCTATCGTATTAAATGTGTATGTGTGTGTCTGTCTGTATATAAGACTGTGCTGGAAATTTTCTGTTTGTCCCTCCAGATCTTCACCCTTTTCCACTCTGGTCTTTGCACTGGTAGGCTGATCTGTAAGAGCTACATCAATGGACTCCCTTGTCCACTGGGTCCTAGATAGGTTCAGTCAATGAGGTACATCAGCAGAAGATGGAAGAGAGGGGACAGCAAAACTTGGGAATATTTATTCTCCATATCCTTCCCTAAAGTGGTCACTTGAGAGGAAGTGTGCTGCATCCGGTGACCAGACTTAAGATGGGTAAGGCCCTTGTTCTCACTAGCCCCAGGGAATTGCATCTCTATGGTTTCCCAGCATGCTCCTCACACCTTTGTTAGCAGTCCCTTTATTTAAGATCTCTTCAAATTACTCAATATGAGTATCCCCTGTTACCTGTCCTGACCCTCTGATTGGTCTGCCTCCCAGCTTTAATAACCTCCTTCTTCTAGTCAACTTTCTTCTTCTGTTGGGATTGTAAGATATGTGCCCATTCCACACTGCCTCACTGCAACAACCATGCCAGGACCACGGTGGGCCAATTGTATTACTACTCCTCCCGGAGTAGTGATTAGTTCATGTGGTGAAGCTGCAATCCAAGCTGGGATAGGGATTCTTCACCCAGAACTTCCCAAATTGAGATAAAGGTTGCCCTTTTCTTCTTGAGCTAAGAATTGTTGAATGCAACCTTGGGGCTTTATGTGGCCATCTTCCCTATTTTCCAGTAGGGCATTCTCTACAACAGAGCTCAGCAGAGACAACTAGAAATGAATGACAGACAGATGACACCAAGAAGAGGTTCCTGGAGTCATTATGCAAACTTCCAAACTCTGAGCCCCCAGTCCCTGCAGCTCTCTTCTACAATTGCCTTCGGCACTGTGTGAACATATACTGTATTTTCTTCTTGCTTGAACTATTTGGAGTTTCTGTCACATGCAACTTTAAAAAAAAAGGACTGATTAAAACAGTGGCAAAAACTTTGCAGACTGATATGTTTCTAATATTTTGAATTCAATTGTTTTGAAGAATTCAATGATACTGGCAAGAAATGCACTAGAAAAATCCTGATCCATATAGACATCAAAATCTGTGGGACTTTTTATTACCAGGAGACTTCAGAAAGCCTCTACTGAAATTCAGTTTTCTTTAGGACATATTTTGGTCGTATTCCTATTCCAGATTATTTCCCAGAGGGAAAAATGGCTTGACTGGGAGAAGAAGGATACCAATGGAGTGTGCAAAGAGGAGAGAGCTTTCATTTCTCTCATTTTAAATTAGCGAGTGTGGTTAGGTATCAATGATTAATAGTGGTGTTTTTGTTTGACCAGTCATTGTGGAATTTTACTTATTTATTTTTTTGGTTAAAGAGTGAGTGTCTAAATGAATATTAGGTAGGAGAACAGAAGAAAATTTATTTTTCCTAAACAGAGCACTTTTCCTCTGTAAGTGTGACATTGTGTGGATTCAAGAAATGTACAAATGCAGCACAAAAGACAAATGGGGTGTATACTCCATTACAATAGCTTGCTATGTACTAACAATACTTGTCACCCACTTCTCTGACAGTACCATTGTGAGGTTAACAAAGCCCTTGGAAAAATAGGAAATGGTCCTAATAAATATTAATAATAGTTTACTTTCCTGCATTCCAAAGTAATAAGCCAACACAACTCACCACTTTCTGTTGTACTTATCAAAGCACATGCTTTCACTAAAATTCTAAGTTTAGTTTTAGAGCATTTATATAGTGACTGATGTATTGGATCTCTCAAAGACTTGGAACACTGAAATAAGAGTTTATAAGATTAACAATGAACATCATTAAAACACTATAACAGAAAAGAACAAGAAACAACCACAAAGGAGGGTTGGAGAACATTGAAAAAATATTCCCCAAGAAGAGCAACTTGGATTCCCCAAATCCAAGTTGTTTCCCATCTACCAACTGCTGTTTTTACTCTCAGAATGGATATTTGTGAATTCATTTGGAACTTAGAAGAAAATATTCCTATAGAAACAATGTTAGGAATGGTGGTTAGGTTTCTGGCAGGACTTGCAAGCCTACTAACCCCCATTAGCTGAACCGAAGAACTCTAGCTCCCTGTTGTTCCTGAGAGAAAATAGCGATATTCCGACCTGCAATCCAGGATGCTGAAAAATCTTCCTATTTCCCAAACCGCCATCCACCACAAACCCACAGTTTGGAAAGTAGGAGTGGAATCCTCCAGTGTCCTTTCCTTCTGGGCCAAGAGAGAAAAAGAATTCCTTCCCTCATGGCGACTAAAGAAAAAAGAATTCTCAGGTAGCCAATGTTAACAGGAAGGGGGCAGTGACTCTCATTTGAGGAATGTTCATAAGTTAGTTTTCAAGGCTTGGGAAGGGCCCATGTCCGGGTACTTGCTTCATTTTCTTTCACAATGAGATTGTCATTGATGCCCTATGTTTGGTTTAGTTTAATAGAAATAGCTGTGTTACTTTTCAATCATGAGAGGTGGCAGGTGTTTTGAATCTTCTTCCTTGTGGGCAAATAATGGAACCTATAAATCCAAGGCTACTCTCCTCCCTTTGCCCTTTGACCTCCATAGAGCCTCAAAGGGAAGGTCACTCTTGACCTGAGGTGCAACTTGAACTGAGGTGTCAGAAACCACACACAGATTCTACCAGCCACCTCACAGGATTCTCTGATGACATAACAGAAGCACAATCTCCTTTACATTGTTTTAACAGCTAAAGCCAGAAATAACTCTGACATACATTAGAAAAAAATTAAGCCTTAAAAGCCTTTCTTTTTTCCTTAAAAAACATTAGCATACAAATGAGTTAGCTAGTAGTCATAAATCATTTTTTTTGCCACAAAATTATTGGCTAATTATACCAATTATTGCATTCTTAGCCTATCAGACTATGCTTTGATCATCCAGAGACAGAAATGTCTCTTGGAACCAATCCATTGGACAACAAACGGAGTCGGTTTGGATTGTTCTTTCTGAAAACCATATTGCCAGTAGTGCTCATCATCATTGCTGACCACTGAGGCTTGGTATGAATCCATCAAGAATGGTTACAGCACGCCATCAAGAGTTCTTAAGAGATGAGTCCTCACTTCGCAACTCTCCCTTCTAAAAGATTCATGAAAACGAATAATTGCCATATAAACGTGGCACAGAGTTCTCACTTTTATTTATTTGTTTATTTTTTTAGTGAGAAAAGATTGTCCCTGAGCTAATATCTCTTCCAATCTTCCTCTATTTTGGATGTGGGATGCCACCACAGCATGGCTTGATGAGTGGTATGTAGGTCTGCTCGCGGGATTGGAACCCACAAACCTTGGGCCACCAAAGTGGAGCACTCGAACTTAATCACTATGCCACCAGACTGGCCCCCCGAGTTATCACTCTTATCTTTCAGAATACTGGAAATTCTGACTATATGGGTATGTACACATTTAAATGGTAAAAAGCCTGTCTCCATTTTAGAACACCCTTCCTTATGCACTGTATTACATTGCATATTTCCATACTGAGGACAATCTGATAGGTCTTCTATATGAAGAAGCTAAGAAATATCTACAGAGTTAGCAAAATATTTGCATATCTATCATTTGGTTGATATTAATAATTTAAGGTTCTTCCAAACCATATGTGTATCTTTACATTTGAAAATGTCCAGGGATCATCTGACATTAAAACAATCACCATTCAGAAAAGTTTTCTCCATGTAGGTTGAAGCTTAGTGAACTATTAAAGCAATATAAGCTTGAAGTGGAATTGTCAAGATTATACCAGACAATATGATAGTAATATTGTACCTTAAAAAATAACAAAGTATATTTACATTCTATTAATTAAATACTTGACTATTCATATTCATTATGCCAGAAGTTTTTCTAACTCCACTGTATTCACTGTTATATATGTACCCAATTGTTACATTGTGGTTTTAAATAATTTGATAGCACAAACTATTGTAGATTTTTATCTCTGATGATTTTTTTTCTTTCACAGTTTTGGTACAAACATTCTATTTATGGTAGGGCATGGTAATTCAGGTTAGGGGCAGGTCATAACAGGAACCCTCTGTCCTTTCCCCCCATCTGAGTCCTTCTGTCATGATTAATTTCTGTTACAAAAAAAAGAAATGTGTACCATCTGTTTGCTGGTGCTTTGCAAGAGGTTAGCAGTTATTGCCTTCTTTTAGAGTAACGGTGCTTAAAATATTACATGATTTGTTCTCTGCGGCACTAAACACACCGTCTCTGTCACTGTGGCTTTGAAGCCTTCCGGTAGACTGTGACAGACAGGTGGAAGCCACTCTTGTTAACGTCAGAGTAACGAAATGGAGACAAAATTTAAATTGTTAGTCAAGAATTTTCCAATTTGTATTAAGCATCTCAGATGTCTGCCTCATAGGGGAAAAAAGAAGCAATTGAAGAAAAAATATGCACATCACATTTACACTGATAAAAAAGAACTTCTAAAGAGTATGAGAAAAATGTGATATTGCATCAAGGTGTAACAATGGTTTTTCTTTGTTTTTTGTTTCTTCTCTCCAAAGCCCCCCAGTACACAGTTGTATGTTCTAGTTGCAGGTCCTTCTAGTTGTGCTGTGTGGGACCCCGCCTCAGCGTGACCTGATGAGTGGTGCTAGGTCTGCTCCCACAATCTAAACCAGCGAAACCCCAGGCTGCCAAAGGGGAGCGTGTGAACTTTACCACTCGGCCACAGGTCTGGCCCTGTTTTTTATTTATAGAAGTTCTATTTAATTATTTTTTCAAATCTATGTGTTGATTTATCATAGACATTATTTTCTCATATTTCAGAATTGTATGTGCTCTTAAACACATTATTTTATAGTCCTTATCCAAGAGTTCTATTATCTGAACGTCTGAGGAAACCTAATCCCCCTACCTGTTGTGTCTGCTGATTCTCACACATGGTGAACTGTTCCCTTGTGTGCTTTGTATTTAGGAACGTGTGTTCACCTTCAACAAGGGAATCCCTCAGATCCTGAGCTAACAATGTGTCCCTTCAGAACAGTTTTGCGTCTTCCAGGAGCCTTATCACTGGACAGGATCAATTTTTACATCAATTTTTTGACTCACAGATTCTCGCTCCAGGCAGATACCATAAATCAGCATTTAGCAAAACATCATCTTCTTTTGTAAATAAAGTTTTATTGAAGCACAAAATATGTTCATTTGTTTATATACTGTCTACAGCAGTTTTCATTCTGCAGTGGCAGAGCTGAAGAGCTGCAACAGAGACTTTATGGCCCATAAAGCTAATGATATTTGCTATCTGGCCCTTTAAAGAAAATGTTTGCCAAACCTTGGTATAAATTCAAACCCTAAACCCGAGTAAGAGCTGGTATAAGGTTCCAGATTCTCAGGGGAGAGACTATTTCCTTCCACTCACAGTCCAAGCTGACGAATTTCCTTGTTGACTCCATGTGCTAGTGGGTAAGTTGCTTTTTTTTCTGTTAGTAGTCCATGCTTTCACTAAAGACATAGCTTTTTGAGGGTCTTGAATTCATGCAGATTTATTGATTCTAACCCTCTACTTGCATGAACCCAGAGACTAAGGCCTCATCTCCTGAGAGCATTTAAATTCAAACTCCTCGATCTAGGAAAGCACATTTTCTTGCCACACCAGCAGCCCCCCGCATAGTGCTGCATAGGGGTGCACCCATAACTCCTATACTAACTCCTCATTTTTGTCTCCTCGGTTATCACTTACAAATAAGCTAGGTATTAGTTTGTTTTCAGCGATTATAGGTGTTTTATAGCAAAATATTTCTCAAGTTATGTAATATGTCATATTTCTGGGACTTGAAAGATGTATAAAATGTGACCGAAATCTTGAAGGACTGAAAAATTTTAAATTTTGCTGAAACAATTTTAGGATTTTGAATAAAACTATCTATGTGGAATCAAAAAGGTAGAAGCTATTTAGGAAAATTGAGAAAGAAGTGGGCAATGAAGGAAGTAAAGACACATCATGGCCACCAATGATTGGAGGCCATGTAGCAGAGAGGACTCTGATATCAGACTTGCCCCAATTTGAATCTTACCTATGTGACACTTGGAAAAGTTATTTAACTTCTCATAACCTCATTTTCCTTATCTGTAAAATGAGCGTAATAAGGTCCAACCTATAGCAAAATCTCAAGACATGACCCTTGCAATTAATGTGGATGTATTGCAATGTCTTTAGAATGTTATTCACTCTGCAAATTGCCTCTCTCCTGCTTCAAGGGAAGGAAAGAACCATATTTAACATGTGGCATATATAACAGCAAATATTTCTAGCTGAATTTAGCCATTGTCATTGTTTCCATGGCAACTACCTTACTCTGAGAAGAGGGCCAAAACACATAAAGATGCTAAAAAAGATTTATAGTCACTTGTTTGGGATGATCTTCATAACTCTCGGAGTTATGAGGGAAGGAGTTATCCCAAACATGTGGTCCTAAAAAAGCAGTTACCAACTGTTTCCCTTGGGAAACTATTTAATAATTTTTAATTGTTTAATAATCTGGTCTCATTTTTTAACCATTTCTACACAACTGTCCTAGAAGGTTATCAGATTGGTATAAGTAATTTGTCAGAGTATACTCATTAGGTAGACATTAAGAAGGGAAAAATTAGCCAGAAAATATGATGTGAGGAAAAAGGCGATGTTCAGGTTTGGGAAAGGAAGGCAGGATATTGTCTCTAATTGTGGGGGTAAGAGATGTGCACAGCCTCAGTAACAACAGAAGTGAGGGGAGAGGTGGAGAGGAAACTACTGTCATAGGCATAGTGCAGTTCAATGCTATTCCCATTGTATGAGTGGTACACAACCAGTGTGAAGGCTGTGTTTGCATCTTATTTATTCAGACGTAACATTTTTTTCCCCACTAAAGAAAGCAGTAACTCATTTCTCCAAGAAATTCTTTGGACCAAGTTTGTTTCCAAATCCAGTATTTTCAAGCAATCTTTCCTGATATGACTTTTCAGAAACTCACAGAAGACAACACAAATCAATTCCCGAGTGAGTTTTCTATATCTTATGGTGTTTTCATCAGTCAACAGTTTTGTTTCTTCAAATCTTAGACTTGTCTTCAATTAGAACAGAACCTGTTCAATTATAGTGAATATAGGGATGCAAATTCCCTTTGCTTATATATTTTAAATGATTTCTAAACACATAATGAACATGATGTAATTTCACTTCTAGCCATGCCAAAAGAAAAAGGGAAGTTACATAGTGCTTGAATACTTTCAGTCTCTAAAATACAAATATCCTCAATCATTATGAAGCTTATGTTCTACAGAGAAAAATAGCTTGTAAAAAACTGACTAGATTAATAAATACTTCAAAAAATCGTAATTTTATTTACTATGAAAAGCTGATGAAAAGACATTCTTCCTCACAGTAGGAAACATAGATTATGATGAATTTGTCTAGAGATATCCAGGGTATTTACTTAGAAGGTGGAGAGTAGATTCCACTCTGCCCTACCCCTCTTTCTTCAAAATAGGTGCTGCTATTGGGTCTCTATTCTTTGTGAAGTATTCAAAATCAGCTATCAGTTTGTTACAGACTGAATATTTGCGGCCCCCCTCCCCCATTCATGTATTAAAACCTAATGCCCAATGTGAGTGTGTTTGGAAGTGGAGCCGTTGGGATTATTTAGGTCATGAGGTGAAGCCCTCATGAATGGGGCTCTCATAAAAGAGGCCCTGGAGACATCTCTGGCCCCTTCCACTAAGAGCCGATGCAGTGAGAACATGGCCGTCCGTGAACTAGGAGATGGGCTCTCACCAGACATCCAGTCTACCTGTGCCTTCATCTTGGAATTCCCAGCCTCCAGAACTGTGAGAAATAAACGTCTGTCGTTTATAAGCCGTGCAATCTATGGCATTTTGTTATAGTAGTCTGAAAGGACTAAGACAGGTCCAAACGAAAATCTGCTTACAGAGGAACTAGCAAGACCTCTTTGCTTGGGACCTTCCAGAACAAAAGTGTAAATTGCTCATCACTATGTTCTAGCATATCAGTACAGGGTAGCCTTAAGTTTATGGGAATAGGTATGATTTGAAACACTCTAAAAGATCCCCTGATCTAGTGCACCTTCCCAGGAAGGTGAAATTCTATTTGCAAATAACTGCATGCGCTATTAATGCAAAGGTACAGAACCAAACAAAACCCAATGTTGTGTTACATTAATATAATTTGAGAGCTAATCAACGCTTCCTTTTATCCCCTCAGTACACATGTGTATCCCTTCCATATGTGGAACTTGATTTGAAAACTCTATACGATTTCACAGGTTAAAGAGAGTAGTTTTGGGGTCAGCCCCATGGCCGAGTGGTTAAGTTTGTGCCCTCTGCTTCAGCGGCCCATAGTTCACTGGTTTGGATCCCGGGCACAGACCTACTCACCGTTCATCAAGCCATGCTGTAACGGCATCCCACATAGGAGAACTAGAATGACTTACACCTAGGATACATAACTATGTACTGGGGCTTTGGGGAGAAAAAAAAAGAGGAAGATTGGCAACAGATGTTCTCTCAGGGCCAATCTTCCTCAGGAAAAAAACAGAGAGAGAGACAGTAGTTTCAACAGAATTAGACTAAGACATTTTAATGAAAAGGGCTTTAAAACATTTTATATGTAAGTATATATATTCTGAATATATGCATATATTCAGAACTTTTAACATTTAGCATTTAATGTAGTTTTCAAAAATTTGAGAGTATTTAGTATTTTTCAATATGATTTTAAAAACCCAGCATTTGAGGGAGGAATCCCTAAACATATAAATGTTAGAGAAAAAGTTGACGCAAAATCCAATGATGCTTTTTTAAGGATATTTTCAGACACCATGCCTTCTCAGAGAAAGGAAACAATAGAAAGAATAAACAAATGGGACTTCATCAGACTAAAGAGCTTCTTCAAGGCAAATGAAAACAGGATTGAAGCAAAAAAAAACAACCCACTAATTGGGAAAAAATATTTACCAGTCATATATCTGACAAAGGCTTAATATCCATAATATATAAAGAACTCTCACAACTCAACAACAAAAAATCAAACAACCCAATCAAAAAATGGGCTGGAGACATGAACAGACATTTCTCCAAAGAAGATATATGGATGGCCAATAGGCACATGAAAAGATGCTCATCATCACTGATCATCAGGGAAATGCAAATCAAAACTACGCTAAGATATCACCTTACACCTGTTAGAATGACAAAAATATCTAAAACTAATAGTAACAAATGTTGGAGAGGTTGTGGAGAAAAAGGAACCCTCATACACTGCTGGTGGGAATGCAAACTGGTGCCGCCACTATGGAAAACAGTATGGAGATTCCTCAAAAAATTAAAAATAGAACTACCATACGATCCAGCCATCCCACTACTGGGTATCTATCCAAAGAGCTTGAAGTCAGCAATCCCAAAAGTCCTATGCGCCCCAATGTTCATTGCAGCATTATTTACAATAGCCAAGACATGGAAGCAACCTAAGTGCCCATCAACAGACGAATGGATAAAGAAGATGTGGTACATATATACAATGGAATACTACTCAGCTGCAAAACAGAACAAAATCATCCCATTTGCAATAACATGGATGGACCTTGAGGGAATTATGTTAAGTGAAATAAGCCAGCGAGAGAAGGATAATCTGTGTATGACTCCACTCATATGAGGAATTTAAAATTATGGACTAAGAACAGTTTAGTGGATACCAGGGGAAAGGTGGGGTGGGGGGTGGGCACAAAGGGTGAAGTGATGCACCTACAACACGAATGACAAACATTAATGTACAACTGAAATTTCACAAGATTGTAACCTATCATTAACTCAATAAAAAAAATAATTAATTAAAAAAAAAATCCAATGATGCTTTTTTAAAACAATTCTGCCAGTCACCATTTTGGAATAAGGTAAGAGGAAAAATATTATTCATCTGTATTTCTTTCAAACAAGAAACAATGAAGAATTCCAGGAAGATCATTGGTATCAGAAATGTGATTTTCCTTAGTAATTCTTTTCTAGTTTACTTGACTGGTCACTTTTCAAATTAAAACAGAAGACATAATGGAGAGATTTCTATTAAACACTAAATTGAGCAATGAGAGAGAATAACAGTTCATTTTGAAATGTTTTAGAATTTCCTAATACATTTTTCTGGTTCCACATGATCCTTTTTGCCTGGTAAAATTTGAAGAATGCAAACCCATGACACACCAAGCATCAATCACTCTATTCTAACCACTGCTCAATCCAATTTTGTTGATTCAAAAATATTCATTGTTCATCTCGCTATTCATCATTTATTCATCAACGCTCATTAATAATACATAGTCATAAATTACAAATATCAAAGTTAACACTCTTATGACTGTCTTTTAACATTATCCGTGCAAGTTCCTAAGTAAACAGATAAAAACTAGAGGTTAAGGAATAAAGTTCAGTGGAAAAAAACAAGAAAAATACCACCTTCTTAAAGGCAAGTTTATTTATTTTTAGGACACAATGAAGCTAAGTAACTTACTGAGTCAGTCCAGCTCTCAGTACATGTTGTAAACCTTCTATTTTTGCTCAGTATCTTCCCTTTTGTTGATCTTTAAAATGAAAGCATTGAAGCTTTGCTTTGCAAAGCCATCCTAACATGATATGCTACAATTATCTTTATGGGGTTGAGTCATAAATAGATAAACCAAACGGTAATGCCTTGATACATTTTTATCAACTTTTTGGGGGTACAGACCATTTAAAAATACAATCAGCCTGAATGAACTAAAGACGCACGGCTCA
The DNA here is from genome assembly GCF_021613505.1 of Equus quagga. Classification (NCBI taxonomy): domain Eukaryota; kingdom Metazoa; phylum Chordata; class Mammalia; order Perissodactyla; family Equidae; genus Equus; species Equus quagga. The sequence goes on along the minus strand of NC_060269.1, from coordinate 45,406,035 downwards.
GCAATCTAGACAGTGAATCAGGAGCAGTTTGCAAGACGAGTTGAGACAGTCACGTGAGACACCAAACTTTACACGCTCAAAGTAAAAGGAAAGAGGGAGAGAATGGTGAGGAAAACCTGGGTTTGGGAACTAGGCATCAAACCCAAGTCTGAGTCTCAGTTAATCTTTCTGAGCATCAATTTCCTTATCTGAAAAAAGGGGATAGTTAAATCTTTCATAAATGTATAAATACCCTATCCTATCGTGTTGACTAGCATGTAATAAGTGTTTTAAAATAGTGCCTCATATTGCTAACAAGGAAAACTAGTAAACAACTTAAACTGCTTTAATATTGCAACTAAAGTCAATTGTCTTAGTTGCAAACTGTGTAACACTTGCTTTCTAGGCCATAGCAGCCTGGCAGGGGACAATCAAGGGATAACTTCAAAGATAATAAAAATAGCCTCTGGTTTTTAGTGCTCAAAGTGGAATAACTGAGCCTCTTTCTCTCCTCCTGTCATGCCCCTGGATGGTCCTGTCTCCTCTTGGCAGCCAGTGAAGTTCCTCCGAGGTCCAGCCCTCGCCACACACACCTGGCCTCTGCCGTTGCTCCTGCAGATGTGGGCTGTACCTTCCCCGCTGTCCCTGGGGTCACTGCCAGCCTCTGCACCACCGCTATTTCTAGTTGCTAATGTTGACCCCTCACTCTCAATACTGCCAGGCTCCCATCAGCAGCAATAAGACATTTGCTATTTTCCCAGAGGGATGCCCTCAGTTTCCAAGGTGCTCCTGCTGTTTCAGGTCTATCTTTTAAGTGCTTAGTTCTCTTACAAGCCTGTCATTTTGGTTCAAAGGATTAGCGGAGGACCCTGTACCACGTCTCTCCCTGCCCACTGTGAACAAGCATCCCAGGTTACCACCAAGGGCCAGCAGTGTCCCTGCTCTCAGGGTGAGGCAAGTGTCTGTATTTTGGGAGAGGAAGGCTGAGGCCTCTGGGCATCAGGCCTGGGGGTTATGAGGGGACAGAGGAGAGAAACACAGGCCAGGGGCCAGCTCCCACAGGTTCTGAGGGCATGTGGAGTGGTGAGATTCTCCCAGCAGAGGCCAAACTTCAGAGCCCCCGGCTTTTTTCTGTTTTTTCTGGTTCTCTCTTTCTTCTTCATTTTATTGAGCTGTCCTGTGATAAATGTCTACATTCGTGCTATCCATTTTAGAACGTAAACGCTCACAAATTAGCTCTATGTTCAAGATGTATTATTCTGTAAAGCACCTATCACAATGACATTTGCACTTAGATTTTTTTTTTAACTACTGTATCTTTGTTGTAACGATTATCCTAAAATTAAAGCAGGAAGGCAATTGAAAGGTATTATTAGCCATTTATGGATCAGCATGTTGCTTTATGTAAAGCTGTAAAGATAATGAGTATGAAAGTGCTTTGTAATATACTCTTCAATTTATTATTCCTATATTATTGCACTTTCATAAATGTGCCAGTTAAAATAGAAAAGGTATATTGTCCTCTATATTATAATTATGCCTTTAACTAGAAATAAGCCACTCTTAGACATGCTTCCATTGTTTCCTTTATAGCTATTTATTTTCTTTATGCTGTAATAGCCATGAATTTCTAGAATGATAGTCATAGAATTGTACACTTACAAGGGGTGTTAGAGCCGTTCCCCATTCCTATGCCATTAGGCAGAGCTGCCCTTCAACCTATTCAGACAGGTGAAGGCATACACCATTGACAAAAATATAAAGTGAATGTTTTTCTGATTATAAATGCAAGACACATTTTTTAAAAGAAGTTCTATATCTTTCCTTCATTCAATATCAAATACTCCTGGTTTAACAATATAAATACTCAGTGATCAAGGGCAAAACAAAACAAACAAAAACTATATTTCTTTTGCTAGTATTTAGCATAAAAAGCATCCATTGTGTTTTGATATTACTGTTCTTTGTGATGGGTTTTCTTTTTCCGTTCACCCTCACTGCTATTGTCTGCAACCAGGACATTTAGAAAATCACACCATTAGAAAAGGTTCACAACAACAAGACAAGAATTTTAAAGAAAAAAAAAGCCCAAGCCAATACAAAGACCACTTTCCATATTATTCTCCTATGGTTATTAATACATAACTGATTTTTTTAAAATTATAATCACATACTCAGTTTTTTTATGTAACATGACATCATATTTCCAAGTTCTGACACAATGCTGATATCTTTCATTTTAATAAATTCATAATATTTCATTAGGTGAATGAACTATCATTGTTTATTTGCTATTACTATATAATGAGACAATAAGTATGTTTGGTTACACAGTTTTCTCCACTTGAAGCAGTGTCTTAATCTAAATTTCCAAAAATTTAGATTTGCGGGACTTGATCCATAATTTCAAATTACTTTCCCAAAAGATTCTCCTAATTTTTCTACCATCAGCCATGGCATGAGTGCTCTAGCACTCAATGTTTCAGTGATTGTAATTTGCTAAGTTTGGAATAGGTGTCTTTGATGTAATTAATCTTTGGGGAACAAAATAAAAGGAAAGAAGTCACCTTAGCAGCTGCACATATCAGATCATAAAGATACTCAGATTAATTTCAGATTATTAGAGACTGATCTAAAAATCTTATATCAGATTATCAGTTTTCAGATGTATTAAAAGGACAGTCAGGAAACGAGAACTACTGCCCCTTGCGTGCTAACTGCCCCATCTGGACCACTTGCTCTAGAAGCCCTTTCTGAAGTGTGAGAACTGAACATCCTAAAGATGGTTCTCTCTTTTCTGATCTGATTGTATTTCTCCCTTGCTGAAAAAAATCTTCAGTGACTGCAATTGTCCATAGATAAATTCCAAATCCCAAGTCCTGCCTCTGAGGCAATAGAAAGGACACATGGACAGCAGTACCCTGGAAGGAGCACATTTCACAGACTCAGAGGACCCAGGTTCAAGTCTCATCCCTGTGCTAATACTTAACCTTCCAATGTGCTTATCTGCACAGCAAGAATAATAGTGTATATTTTACAAGGCTGTTTAGAAGATTGGATGAGAATTCATTTGAAATGGCCCAGAATGAAGGGCCTCGTTAAACTGAATTGCTTTCTTTCATTCCTCTTCTTTCTGGGCTCAACCTTCTTTACAGCATGGGTCCCCACACCCACCTGTTGCTTTTCTGTTTCGATACCTCTGCTTATTATATTGTCTCCATCAAATGCTTGTCCTTCACATCTCCAAAATCCTATCTAACACTCAAGTAGGAAGACTTTCCAGCTTGATCTCCCCAATGGAAATGGCCTTCTCCTGTGCCACCATCAGCATTTATCACAGTTTGCTGTATGTGATGCCATATATGGGGTGTCACATGTCCTTCAGAAATGGAGCCCATGTCTCAATTCTCTTTGTATCCCTCCATCACCCTAGCATAGTGCTTAGCACAAAATAAGCACCTGTCTATTGTTGCTTTTATTTAATTCTATCATATTACACTCCATGCTTTTTTCTCCTGCTCTCTCTTCTGCCTTTATTCTTTGTCTTTCATATGAAGTGACATTCCACATTGAACACATCCGCCACGAAAAATAGAAATAGAAGGCTGTGAACTTCCCCTAACCTCCAAACAGGCACACAAAAATCCCAATAAGCAAATGAAATGACAGTTTTAAGAAAGAGAGGGGGGGAAGTAGCCTGCCAAAGAAGCAGCTTTTGCATGTCTAAATCTGTCTGTTTTGGGATGTAAGCCAAAGTCAGGGGTCCAAGACTATTCCAATTCTATTGCATTCCATTTATTATTTATATAGTGCATATTGCTGTAGTCTCTAAGCACTTTAAAATGAAATACAACATACCTCTGGGAGCGAAAAAGGAAATGAGGAACGGGGAAGGGGGGTGTGTTGGAACATTGGTTATCATTGTGAGCTTGGTGAGGTCTAAGCTGAGACAAGCAGCTCCTCCTCTGTCTGACACAGGTGTGAATAACACATTGTTCAATGTCAGTGGCATAAATTTCCACTGGGAGTTGGAAGCCAACCTGTGCAGAAAAGGCTTTCTTTATCCTTTGCTCAAAAATCTCATGATCCTGAGGGGAAAGGACCCCTTCCTTCTCTGGTATCCACCCTGAAATTCAAAACCTGATTGGAGCATAATTAATACTGATGCTCACCATATCAACTTCACCCTTCAAGATAATTTTTTTTTATTCCTTGTGGCAGCAGAGACTACAACTGCTAAAGCTGCTGGATGCTGAGTTTTATTCATTTGGTTCAGTTTCCTATGGCATTTGAAAATTCTCAAAGGGAGAAGAAAAGGAGAGTCAAGCGGTGTCATCAGAGCACTGTGGAGCAGCCCAGGTTCTGTCATTTGTTCTGCAGGCAACACCACAGATACACATACATTAGGGGGTCAATAAGTGCTTTCTTCTAACTGAATTCTTCAGGTATTTCCTGATAATGTGCCCTTTATTAAGGAGGTCTAAGGAAGCCTCTGGGTCTCTCCCAAAATAGAAAAGCATCCAAATGCTTTGACACCAGACTCCAGCATTTCTGATGGCTTTACATGTGGTCTTTAGGCAAACTCAAACTTTATGTTGGGGGGAGCTTTGATAAGCTTTTTTACTCAAGCAGATTTTCTTGTTGAAGCCTGGGACCAGGGGAATAAGCTAAATAGAGATGCCTCAGACTGGGGTGTTCAATATTCTCTTTAATGATTAAAAATGTTGACTCCAGTGGGAGCAGAGCTCATGCTATAGAGATTATTATGGTTTGAAGCATTTTCTGTATGAGTGGTGAGGGCAGGGTGGGAGGGGCTAGGGAGTGAGACCATGAAAGGCGTCAGCTCCTACAGGGAGGAGGTAAGAGGGTCTCAGTGATTCAGCAGCTCAGCTGGAGGACAGAGGCAGGCAGGATGGGCGCTGAGAAGGGGATGGCTGCTGTCCTCCACAACAAGGTTTTTTAAAACTTAAATCTCAAGTGTTTTTCATTATGTGTGTAATATCCCTCTGTAACTGCCCACCCATCAGTGAAGAATTATAAACACAAGAGCTTTCTGTTAGCGGCACGTTGAGGAATATGTGGGAAGCATGTGTCTCTGTTTGGGGAGGGAAGTGAGTTGGAAAGAAATGTTAGCATGAGGTGAGTGAGGGAAAGGCTGAGTGTGGTGTGGAGAGAAGGGGGACAGTGGGCCAGAATGGGCTTGTAGAACATGGACACATGATCCTCAGCTTCTCAGAATTGTTAGGAGTTGGGCTGTATTTCCTGCACCCATGTAATGTGGGGGAGGGATGGGAATGGGAGGGAAGATCATTATTACATGACCTTTAAAGTAACAGTTGAGGGGCCAGCCCAGTGATGCAGTTAAGTTCACACGTTCTGCTTCAGTGGCCCGGGGTCACCGGTTCGGATTCTGGGTGCAGACCTATGCACCACTTGTCAAGCCATGCTGTGGTAGGCGTCCCACATGTAAAGTAGAGGAAGATGGGCACAGATGTTAGCTCAGGACCAGTCTTCCTCAGCATAAAAAAGAGAATTGGCGTCAGATGTCAGCTCATGGCTAATCTTCCTTAAAAAAAAAAAAAAGAAAGAAACAATTGAGCTGGAATGAGGATAAACTGGAATAAAGACTGCTACAGGATAAAGTCATGTCTAATTCAAGAAAAGAAAATAAGGAAGGAACGAAGGAAATCTCTGCTGACCTATCCCAGGCCACTCATGGCTTCAATCTTCTTAGAATGGGTAGTGCGGTCCGTGTCTTCCAGGGACAGCTTTAAGTGATGGGGAAGAGAGAGGAACACAGAAACAAAATACACTTTTGAGCTTTCAGAAACCATGCTAGATCCTTGGAGGTGACCTGAAAGAGGTAGAGGTGGGCTAGGGGAACCCAAGAACAGGAGGTGCTCAGTTCCATGCCTATGGGCCCCTAACTGGCCCACAACCGTCCTTCTGTTCTCCCAGGTGTTACTATGCATCCAGAAATCAATACCTTACCCATGCATGTATATTTGTATTTCAGAAGATTTCCCATACAATAGATAAGACTCAAACTCAAAAGAGTGACCAACAAAAAACTAGCTGCATGCAATTTTGTGTGTCCTGGGTACTTTCATTCAAATTGTCTTTTAAAAAATTTGATTTTCATGATAACCCTGTGAGGACAGACAGAAGCACCACTACCTCATCTCCAGAAGAGATTGAGGCTTACACGGAGAAGGTTATGCATTTAGCCAGTGGAAGAGTGGCGTTCTAAACTCAAAACCTTTCACCATTTTCAGGCTGCTTTACCCCACATACCTGGGTAGTTGCGATCTGTAGCATCCGGGTAGATAACTCTTTTACTGTGTGCAAGAGTTGTTCGTGTGTGTGCTTCAGGGTCTCCTTAAATCATGGGACATGGGAAACTCTGCTCAGCCCTAGCTGGTTCTTGACATGCAGGAATGTAGGCCCAAGTCTTCCAATTCTTCAAAAGAAGCTGGACATTTATATTTGTATATGAAGTCTGATATTTTAATGTTGGCACATTCGAAAATGAAAAGAAATAAACACATTGTGCAAACTAAGCATCCTGGCCGCCGCTGTGAGACTTCTGCCTTAAATCTGTGTGCTTGGCTCCCTCTCAGCGCTGTTCCCAGAGGGAGTATAAAGGTGATGCTGCTAATGTCTGCCCTCCCTTCCTGCTCCTTTCTCTCCAACAGACTCTCACCTCATCTGAATATCTGCTCCTGGATTCCTCATCTCTCTTGTCTATTTCTCCCCATCTGAGTCGTTTTCATTTTTCTTTTGGGACCCTTGGAAATCAAGCGGTGTCAAGAGAAACTTGCTTTGTTTGTTTTTTTTAGCATCCTAAACTAGGGTGAGCTAGATAATAGACAGCTAGAGGGAGTGGGGGCAGGGATGGAGGAGCAAGGAAGGCTGAGGAAAAGGCACACACAGGCGCTGCCTGTGAAGGAGAGGAAATGAAAGGACGGAGCTGACAGCAATCTTAGTAAATATTAAATAGTAATGAAATAGAGAGTAACAGGCCACAAAGAAACTGCGATAAGCATGCCAGTAGTTTACTATATTTTGGCACACAGCTGGTATTAGAGCTTAACACATCTCTTCTGATGTTACAGACAGTTTTACTGTGCTGGGAGAAAAACCTGAGTAATGAATACAAGGCAAATGCTTTTGCTATTACAGAGACAAATAAATGGTAGACTGAGAATGACAGAATAAAAGAAAGAAACTATTTCCATCATTTGAAATAGATGTTACATCTTGTGGCAGATAAGCTTTCATTAATTAGCAGCAAGAGATTTTGGAAACAATCATACTGTGAGTGGTCTCCGCTCTGCATTTGGTAATGAAAGTGCTTTTTTGAATGTGACGCTTTAGTAATTCAGGCAACAATATTTCTCAGCTCCTATTGTGTACAAAGTAGCAGGCACTGTGAGGGGAGGCACTGGAAACAGTGGATGTAATCTTTTCTACTGAACAGCTTGCAGTCTAGTGGTATTAAATTTGCAAGAAGGATGAAGCTCCCCACGAAACGCCCATATCAAATCCTAAAGAATAAAAAAAAAAATCTATGTACTAGATACCTCTCCCAGAAAACGTATCTCTTTGCATTCATTTGAACATAATTCAAACCACGTTTACTAAAAGTCTCTGAGACCCTGTTATACAGCCACTTTGTTTTTACTTTTCTGAAAGAAAATACGAAGACTACCATTTTCTTGGAAGCGTCTTTAAGATTTTAAACAATAAAACAGTGTCTACATTTATCTAACCTTAAGGCTACCTGAGTCTAAGCTGGAGACTTCAATTACAGTGTATACAGTGATCCTTTCTCCTGACTCTCCCCCCTTTTTTCCCACCTCCCTGCCTTTTGATTGTTATACCCATAGTATCATGAATTGCATACATATTTATTAAAAATGCTATCACTTCTCCCTCCCATTCAATAAAACAGGCCAATACCAAAGTTAGGTTGTCACACCTGTCTTCCCACTTCTCAAGCCTGACGGGGTTATCAGTAAGCACAATCAGTCAAAAAGCAAAGCAGAACAGTGGTAGTGCCACCCAGTAAGAAGAATGAAATCCAGATGCTGTCAAAATTAAGAGAGATTTGATTAATGCCACCATTAACTTTATTTTCACTGCTTCCCCAGCAGGGTTAAAAAAAAGCAGTTCAGGGCGAGTGATATACTGACACTGAGGGGCATCTCTTAGCAAGGCACAATTTTTCAAATAATGTCTAAGGTACTTGATGTGTTATCAAAAGATCACCTTGTATCTATCAAGAAGCTTTAATTATAGGAGTTAAAAGTAGCCTTTCCCTCAATGCCCATTTCCTACCCAAATTTCTCTAATATCAAATTTACTTTTGTCTCTTCTGTGACAGCAGAAATATCAGTGATGTAATGCAGTGTATATTTGGGGTCTCTACGACATCTGTGGAAGTCGAATCTTATTTTCCAGACAGACACAAAATTCACATGGCTTTTAACTCATTTTTAAGTAGATCCTGACTTAATATAAAAAATTGAGAACAGATGACCAATATTCACAAAGAATCGTAAAAATTCGGAACATTCTAAAGAATAAATATCTTCAAGAAAAGTTGACTGAAAATCCTAAGTTGAGATGACACAAGTGACTGTGTTTCAAATCACTTGGTTTGCATTCCATCCTTTAATCAATCTCGATGAATCTTGATATCATCTGTACATTTCAAGCTTCTTCCTAAATCTTCTCAACAGTTTTCAAAGCTATTTATTTTGGTGCTTTCAGGAAATTAATAAAAACGTCTTACTCTATTATGCGTAGTGAAAGAACAGAAAAACAAAAAGCTTAATTGCTCCAGCTGTGCCTTCTTGTTTATTTAAATTAAAAAAATGAGCTAATCTGTGTTGAACACAGAATCCATTGAATTGTGATAAATTGATGTTACTTTATCCTTCTTGACAGCAATTTTTCAGAAATCCCTGTCATTTTTATAAATTTCAATAGTTGGAAAACTCTTATTTTCTCTTTGTGAAAAATCAATGATTGGTAATTTTTTTATAAGTATAGTGAACATATCTGACATAACCTTAAACTTTTGACATCTATATTTTAAGTAATTGAAATTACATATTTCAACCTAAAATTTTATGTTTTCTATTCAGATGTTAAATAGTTTTTGAACTCTTCATCATTTGGCAAATTATCTCAGTTTTTAAAAATAATTGTCATTGTTAGCAAATTTATTTGACAATATCTTCATTAGCAAACGGATAGGCATTTTCAATCAGAGTCCTAGGTTGAATGTGGGGAAAAATCTGTGCAGGGTCCTCTCCCCGGCTTGTCTCCACTGTGGCCCAGTGGCTGTAACTCACGTCTACATGGCTCTATGCCAACAGAAATGCCTATGGAAAGGAAAGCCTGTTCTGAACTGAAGGCTGCTGCCTTTGTGAAAGATGAGAAGACAAAGCCTAATACAGTGAAACTTCTTTAGAACATTTTCCAGGGAACTGAACATTTTGAATGTTCTACGTGGGAAAACATGCGCTGGGAGAGCAGCACAATGACGCATTTCACTGTACTTCCACTTGCCAAGCATTCCAGGGCACTCTGCATACGAGGCTAACAAACCGCTTAAACAGGAGATGGTCACAGGCTCGGGAAAGCTTTCCTCCCGCCCTCTTTGTGGTCACACAAAACAGTCAATTACTTCCGTCTGAAACAGAGGCCAGGTCTGTTCTCAAAAACCACGCTCTGGAGGAGGTATAGGAATATCCGATGGTTACTTGAGCTAGTTCAGGTGGCTTAGAGAAGGGCAAAATGGTTCCTTTACAGACTAGAAAAATCACTTTAACAAAGAACAAACGTCTCCGGGGGAAGGTAAGCACACCAACACAGTAAGTATCATCTTCGCTGAATGTTGAGTTGGAGCCATTTTAGTTTGCCTGTCTGTGCTTTTCTCTATTAAGTGTTATTTTGTTATGCACTAGCGTATCATGGTTCTCACATTTGAAAGCCTCTTTTCTTATACCTTTTAATTTATTTCAGATCATACAGAACCTCAGAAAATTGAGGACAAAATCACAGAACACCAGATACCAAGGCAGGTCGTACTGTGCTTTGAGCAACCTTTCTATAAACTTCTCGCTTTCCAGCCTAGTTATTTTCTCACAGAGCTTGTTTAGCGGAGTGTAGGAAATTCTACTTACTGGGTTTTTTGGTTATCTAGGAGCATCTCGGTATTTTTCAGATTACTAAGAATCTGTTGTAAAGTGACTTCATGACACAACAGATAAAGAGATCAAGATAAATTGCTGATGGAGACTGTGTTTTCTAAGAAGGAGTGATAAGCATTAGCAGATAAAAAATGTAATCAATCAAGAATGGAACAAGGCAGGAATAGGGAGAATGTTTTTCCATTTAAAATCTAGTGTAAATTTTGTCCTTAACAAAGTCAGAGAAAATATAAAGAATCAGAGGGAATTGTTAAAATACAGAATAAAGGAAGAAAAACTTTGCTTAAATAGATGAGTGAAGGGTTTCAGACATAAATAAATGTATGTTTGTATGTTGATATGTACGTACGTGTGTTTTGGGTTTTTCCTTTCCTGTTAGGATTAAGTAACTGTTTAAATAAATTTATTTAGGAGTTGATTATTTAGTTTGTCAATAATGAAAATCGACTTTTTATAGCTCTTTAAAAAATAACTTAAAAAATGTACAAAAATAGATCTGTTTCAGAAAATCAGGAATAATATTTTTCACTTTTCTAAATTCTAGGTTCCAGAATACTAGTGGTCTAAGAGAACTGATAAGAGTCATGGTCACTAAAAGTGGAATGGTCCAAAAAGCCTCAGAAAGTACAGGATTGAAAGAATGAGACAACCAAATATTAACTTCTGGATAACTTCCAACTCTCTATCCAGCAACCCACCCCCCCAATGCCCACCTCACCCCACCCCATCTCTTTAGGGATAAGTCAGTCTCCTAGCATTTGACTGATGGTACAAGAGTCAGTTTTTTGTTTTTGTTTTTGTTTTTTTTAACTTTTTTTTAAGATTATGATAGTTTACAACCTTGTGAAATTTCAGCCATACATTATTGTTAGTCATGTTGTAGGTGCACCACTTCACCCTTTGTGCCCTCCCCCTACCCCCCCTTTCCCCTGGTAACCACCAATCAATTCTCTTTGTCTCTATGTTTAACTTCCACCTATGAGTGGAGTCATACAGAGTTCCTCTTTCTCTGTCTGGCATATTTCACTTAACATAATACCTTCAAGGTCTATCCACGTTGTTGTGAATGGGATGATTTTGTCTCTGTTTATGGCTGAGTAGTATTCCATTGTATATATATATACCATATCTTCTTTTTCCAATCATCAGTTGATGGGCGTTTAGGTTGCTTCCACATCTTGGCTATTGTAAATATCCACGTCTAAGCATATTGTAAATAATGCTGCAATGAACATAGGGGTGCATGGGACTTTTGGAATTGCTGATTTCAAGTTCTTTGGCTAGATACCCAGTAGTGGGATGGCTGGGTCATAAGGTATTTCTATTTTTAATTTTTTGGGAAATCTCCAAACTGTTTTCCATAGTAGCTGCACCAGTTTGCATTCCCACTAACAGTATATGAGGGTTCCTTTTTCTCCACAACCTCTCCAACATTTGTCACTTTTTGTTTTGGTTATTTTTGCCATACAAGAGTCAGTTTTGATGTTTAAGAGGCTGAAGGAGCTCCACAAACAATTGAAACTTCCCTAATCATATCACTTCTCTTAAAATACCCCCAGCCACACTCTCCCTGAGGATTTCCCATTAGCTGCCTGTGACAGACAGTCTCTAAATGGCCCCCAATGATCCCTACCTCCTGGCATTCATGCTCTTGTGTAATGCTGTAGCCTTCATTGTGCACTGGATTTAGTGACTCATTTCTAGCAAATAGAATGTGGCAGAGTTGCAGGGATGTCACTTACAAGATTAGCTTACAAAATGGCTGTGGCTTCTGTCTGGGGTGCTCTCTCTCTCTCTTACTCTGTCTGAGGGAAGCCAGCTGCCATGTTGTGAGCTGTCCTCTGGAGAGGCACACAACACAGCCCAACAACCTGCCAACCAATGAGTGAGCTTGGAGTCAGATCCTCCCCCACTGAGTCTTCACATAAGACCTCAGCCCCATGACATCTGAACTCAATCTCTTGAGCCAGAGGCACCAAGCTAAGCAGCACCCAGATTCATGACAGAAACCATGAGATACTAAGTATTTGTTGTTTTAAGCCACTAAGTTTTGAGGTAATTTGTTATGCAGCCATAGGTAACTAATACACTTTTTTGTCCAGTTCCAGTTTCCATCTTTTTTAGTCCACCTTCTCATTTGCCAATTCCTGCCTTTTCTCTCCCATTGTCATTCCCCACCCCACGTCCTTTTACTTCTTTTGTGGGACAGTTTAAAACTATCTCTGCTTCACAGGTTCCTTTAGGCCAATGCCCTCAGGGCTTCTCCTTCTTCACCTTAAATGGCCTAAAAATAATAAAGCAGGTTTTCAACCTAAGAGAAACTCTAGTACTAGCTACCATAAGAACAATTTTTCCAGTTTTATATTAAGAAACTGTGAGTCATCCAAAATAAATAATGTATCTATGATTTCATCAACTTAAAAACACTCTAGCTTTGGCATGTTTCATAAAGTTGAGATTAAAACCCCTGATGATTAAATAATCAATTCCCTGATTACTTAAACTTCCTATAGTAATAACATAAATTATTTTCAAATCTTTTAGTTATTTTTGGTAACATTTGATTTGGATTATTGCTATACGTTAATGTGAGACATCCATACCTGAAATCCTCAAGTTTTTCAGCCTTCTTCTGGGCTCAGTTGTTACTTCAATACCCCCAATAAAATGCCTTGTGCCACCTATTACCATCAGCTTGTAGAAATTGCTCTCTTCCAAGATTTTGGAGGATACCCTGAAGACCTACATTCTCATTTGTCATCTTTCTCTTTGGAATTTCTCCACTACCTTCAGCTTCCCCCAAATGCCAATCACACAAGACTGCTGGATTTCCATTGCTTACTGCAAAGCACAAGATAACAAAGAACTTATAAAATTGAAATTAGACATTTGCTGAAACCAGACTTCTCTTCCAGTTTCTTGGATAACCACAGCATACGCAGGTCATCAGATTGTCCTCCTCAGGGCCCTGTGTGCCCCTCCCTCACCGGCCTCCCATACTGCTAAACCCTTCTCTTGAATCTTGCTATTTTTCCTCTAGTCCAAGAGCCCCCTGGATCCATTCCCTACCACAACCTTAATAAGGGCATTTTAACTAGGTTTTGTTTAAACTTCTCACATCTAGGTTGTGTGATAGTGGGGACTGAGGGGAAGGGAGTCTTAACTTCCACCACCAAGGACGTCCCAGACTCATTTGTGTGTTCTTTTCTAGATATTGTCGTCCTCCTCAGCTCAAATTGTTCCTAGCCACTTAAAATAACATTTTGTGTGTGTGTGTGTGTGTGTGTGTGAGGAAGACTGGCCCTGAGGTAACATCTGTTGCCAATCTTCCTCTTTTTGCTTAAGGAAAATTTTTGCTGAACGAACATCTGTGCCAATCTTCCTCTATTTCATATGGGATGCCGCCACAGTGTGGCTTGATGAAGGATGTTAAGTCTGTGCCGGGGATCCGAACCTGCGAACCTTGGGCTGCCGAAATGGAGTGTGCAAACTTAACCACTACACCACCGGGCCATCATATTAGGGTTTAGATATAAAGATTAAGTTTAAAAATCCTAATAAAATATTCAAGAAGACAAATCATTTTCCCATTGAAATCCTCCTGAATTTACTAACAAAATTTTTTAAAGAAGTGGAGTTTTTTCCTTAAGACTAGACTGAACACCTATTCTATAAAGCAGTGTATAGTCCACTTCAAGTAAAAGGTAACAGCTCTTTTTATGATTATTTGTAATTATAAGACCCTCTTTGAGGATCAATTTCTATATATTTGAATGCTTATTCTATGGCATGGCAAATGATTGGCAAATATTAAGAAGCTATGTCTTCTTTTCCAGTACCAAAGGTCTGACACTGAATCAAATCCTGGATCGTAGAACTGCTGTAAATTATGCTTCGTCTCAGGAAACTAGATGAAAATAAGTTCTGAGCTTCCTTGGTTCTAAGAAGGAACTTTAGAAGAATTATGGAAGAATACATATCATTCTAGATGACACTTAATTGCTTTTTCCCCCAATAAGTGTAAATATTTATATTCCATTATGAAAATACATTTCCTCAGAAAGGTAAGGAAGACTGGCTCCCGGCTGTGCGCTGGGGAAAACTTCCATCTCTGCTTCCCCTCCTGGTAGCTACCTGCCTGTAGTGTTTTCAAAGGCAGCTGGGAGTTTCTAGGGAAAATAACTTGAAGCATGTCTGGTGAACTGGATGAAGGATAGGAAAAAGGGAGTTGGGTGGAGGAAGGGTGCTGATGGAAGAAATTTTCCACAGGTAGATTTTTCCAGGCAAGAGAAAGAACTCAGCAGGAGCAAAGATTAAGGATAGCATAGTGCATTGGATTCAACTAAAGACATGAGGGTTGGAGCAGAGGAGTTTCCAGATCACAAGTACCTGCCCTGACCCCACCGGTCAGGAGTATGCTGGTGAAATAATGGGAAGAGCTGTCATCCAAAGTTGGGATGCCCTATGGGGCCTAAGAAAATCTATTGGTGGCTCCCTAAGAGATCATCTCCTAGATGAAGGGACTTGTTTCCCTTCCCACTGCGTCAAGGAGTCTGAGTCAGAATGGCGCTACAGAGGATGGAATGGTAGTCCATAGCCCAGTGACAGTTGAGTCAGCTGGGGAACAGAGATTAGCAGCATTTCCATTTTGCTGGTGGCCAGCATGGATAGGCACTCCACCAGCTTAAGCAAAATATGTTTGAGTAACAGCTGAATTCGAACTTGAAGAGCAACAGCCAAAAAGAGAGCAGAGAAGAAAGTACAGGCATTTGGAGACCTCCAGAGATTCATGCTGTTGGAGGGGGAAAGGGAGAAATTTGGAAGTGGATTGATTTTCTGTGATTACAAAGGTGGGAAGGGCATTAAGCTCGGAAGATTTAGGATTGAATGTCACTGTCACCCCACTTGCATTCACAAGCTGGTAGATTATAATAACACGCAGAAAGAATAGTTTCTACCTATGATCACTTTTTCATACGGGAGAATTTCACTCATATTAAAGGTACCATTTTGACAAATATGATTGTTGAAGATCAGACTTAGATTTCAATTATAACAACTCAGAAATAATTAGCTAAGTTTGAGAATCCACATTCTCTGTCATGGGTGTACAATAAGACAAAACTTTGACACAAACTCTCTGGAACACACTGACTTCGTCAATAAATCGGGGCTAATAATTCTGTGTCACAGTAGTATTGTGCAGATAATGAGAAAACTTTGGGGAAAGTGTCTAGCACATTGTCGGGCACATAGTATCCAATTCTTTGCATTCATTGCTCAATGAAGAAGGTTTCACCAGAAAATTAAACTGGTGGCAAAGAAAGACAACATACAACATTAGAGCAAAATCTACAGCACCATGCATGAGGAAAAGAGAGGACAGATTCTTCCACAAGGTGGGGTAGGGAGAAAAGCACCCTGAACTGAAGACCATGAGGGAGGGTTTTCATCCTGGCTCTGCTCCCAGCTCCCCTGTGTCTCTGGTTAGCTACTTAGCTAATCTCTCCCAGTATCAGATTGCTCCAGGGAAAAATGAGGGGCTCAGTCTCAGTAAGAGCTAAGGTCCCTTTTAACAATAACAATTCACACATTTGTAAGATATGATCATTTGTGTCGCTAAAACACTTGCTTTAATTATTTATTGTTTCTTAATGTATAGGATAGCAGTTAGGGGATAGCAATTATTATGTTTTGTGGTTTTAATTTTTTAAACTGTGGTTTTACAGAAAAAGCATAAGTGTGCTATAATCCCCAATTAAATCAACTACAACTGTGGGAAATTGGTTTGACTGGATGCACAGGGAAAAAGCACTCTCTATTCCTGATCCCAACTTACCTGAATTCTAGCTAAATGAGCAGGAGGGAGACTACAGACCCTCTTGGGAGCTGTCCTTGCAAACCCAAATATAAAAAGTAAGATTATGATAGTCATACTTTAAATTTGTATTCCTCTGTGTATTTTCTAACGGAAGAATGCGGAGTGGCCAGGATGAAGGCGAAGGGTGCAGAGACTAACATACAGCGAACATTGACTGAGTACATACTATGTGTCAGGTAGCATGACAAGCATTTTACATATGTTACCCGCTTTGTCTTTAGGTAAGCACAATAATTCTCATTGTACAGAAAACCAACTTGCCAATGTTACACAGAAGAGTCGTTGGGATTCAAAGCCAAGTCTGTGACTCCATTCCATGCGTTTTCTAGATTGTCGCCTGAAAACAGGAATGTAGGGAAAAGACATAAAAGTATTTGGTGCTTAAAGGTTTAAGGAAAGAGCTACTGGTACAGGGGTGGAAAAACTCCCCAGTTTGCAAAGTGTGCTTGGTAATGGGATGTTTGAACATTATTATGTAATTTTAACAAATTCTGACCTATATTTACCTGGAGATACATACTCCCGTATTATAAGAGTTTCTGGTTTGTATCATTTTTGCCTCATCAGAGGAGGCTGCTATTGAGTCACAAACAATAGGGATTTTTCTCCAATAGAAATTCATCTGGTGGCCAGAGGAGAACATCTTTAATCCCCTATAATGAGTTCAATAGCCGTCACAACATTTTATGACAATTTGGGCTTAATTTTAATTGCTCTATCAGTCTGTTGTGTAGCATAGACAAATGCATACCTTGTTAGTACAATCACTTTGTCTATTGGCCTTGGTTTTTTTCTTTCTTTTTTTTTTCTCTGTTTTGTTTTGTGGTACTGCTATCACTAGTCACCCAAGCTGGAGAAATGGGGCCATCCCCACTCCTTACAACCTCTATTCAACACATTTCCCAAATGTGTCTCTTCTCCATTCCCATCACCTCTGCTTAGTTCATGCCTGCATCTTCACTTCCTGGACCACTTCAACAGCTGCCTGCTGGAGCCCCCTGTCTCCGGACTTTTCTCCTCAAGCCTCTTTTCCACGTAGCCAAGCATCTTCTACTTAACCCAAGACTGACCAGTCTCTGCCTGTTTAAAACCCTCCAGGGGTCCTCATTGCCCAAAAAATGAAGTCCAAGCTCCTAGGGTGGCTTGCAGAGCCTCCCCGGCCTCATCTCACATCTCACTCTCTTAGCCATGACCTCCTGCAATGCTGAACTTCTTGTATTTTTGCTATGCACAGTTCTGTTGGCTGTTTCTCCCTCTGAGCCTTTTGCTCAAGCTGTCTCATTTGTCCAAAATGCCCTCTCTGCCCTCTCCATCCTTCAGCACCCCATTCTTTGCCTAGATTCTCGTTATTCTTTGAAACACGGTCCAGATGTCACTTCCTCCAGGAAACCCTGCCTCACTACGTTGTGAGCCCTCACCCTCTGTCCCAGACCATGGCAGGTGATCCTCCTCTCTGTCCCCATGTCTCTGGAAACAAATTAGGTATTTATTAAGTGTATTACTGTAACCATCATTGCCCTTACTACATTTTATTGTCATTTTCTGTTGATGTGTCTGTTGTCCTTCTTTAGAATGTCAGTTCATTCTTTTAAAAGTAGGATAAAAAAAGGTCAATGGCCTGTTAGTAAAACACACAAGAGATATGACCAGAAGGGTCAGAGAAAATAAGGCAAATGGCCCTTAAATGTACGAGAAGATGTTCAGTCCTGCTAATAAGAGAAATGTAAATTACTATGCTATCGTTTTTCGTACCCCTCATAAATCCAGAAGTTTGGCAACATGCTCTGTGGGTGAGGCTGTGTGGAAATAGGCATTATCAGACATGGCTGGTTGGAATACAAAATGGTACAACCATTATGGGGGAAAATTTGGCAATATCAAGCAAATTTATATATGCTTTTATCCTTTGGTCTGGGAATTGCCCTTCTAAGAATCTATCCCAAAAATAAGCTGCAAAATACATGAGAGGATGTGTGAAGAAAGCTCTACCTTGTAGCACTTTTTATAAAAGCAAAATATTGGAACAGCCCATATAACCATTAGTAGGACTGGTTGAATAATTTATGGTAAATCCATACATTAGTCTGTACAATAGGCTATATTGAAGCTGTATAAAAAAAGAGAAATATCTTTATACAATGCCATAGAACGATTACCAGATGTGTTAAGTGAAAATAGTGGGGTAGAAAAACATGTGTTCAGTTTGCTACTGTTTTTCTGAGAAAGAGGAGAATATGATTATAAATATATGTTTACTTATAGTTGTAACAAGTTTTTCTGTAATAAAAAGGAAGTAACAAGATGGAGATGACAAGGATAAAAGCTAGACTTCTCTAAATATCCCTTATTTTAAGGATTTTATTTTGGAACTATGTAACTATTTTATTTAATTATAAAATAATTTTAAAAATCTCTAAAAAAATGAAACAAAACAAAACAGATGAAATCAGTATTGAGTTTGGTGGAATAATCTTCCAGAGAAGAAGTAACTCTGATTTTTCTCCTCTATTTTCCCTCCCCTCCAGTTTTTGCCATCAGACTTGCTGACCCTGAGCCCACAACAGATTGTAAAGTTTATAACAGTCTCTAAAGCAAAGCAGAAGCTTTCATTTCCCATGATGGATTAATGGGAGGTCCTGGGCCAAAAGCCAAGATCTCCTTTATTTTCTGCTTATTTTACTAAAGAATTACTTTTCCTCATTCAGGTTCCTCCTTCCTTTCTCTTCTCAGCATCATGAAAACCACAAGTGACATACCCAATGGGCATATTGTCATCTTCCACTAGGAGGTTTCAAACTGGGATGACTTGGGAAATGGTGGTTCCAAGGACACAAATAGGGAATTTTCAGAGAAAAGATTTCAGCGAGGGATGGAGAACACTTGACTATACTAACGAGAACCAGGTAATCTCAGAAAGAGTAGAAAAGCTTCTCAGACTGCAGGGGCCAATATAGAGGTAAAGAAGAGTGCAGTGCAGGTCAGGGTCAAAGAAAATGACCCTAAAGACTGACTGTAGTTGGACACCCTGGGGAGAAATAATCCATTTCTGGTTAGAAGGGTTGAGCAGTTAAAATGAGAAGTGTTTCTGTACAATACATTTGTGCATATGCATCTATCCGGCCTGGCTGTCGCAGGTCGGGTTCTCTGGAAGTTGCGGGCAAGATGGTTATTTGGGATCTACACCTGTGAACAGAAAGTGGCAGAAGCAGGATTGGGCGGAGGAAGAAGCTGAACTGTGATGAGGGCTCAACAAAGCAGTCCACCAGCTGAGAAATTGTCCTGTAGCAGGCAGAAATGACTGGCCATTACACCCTCACCACGCTTAGTCATCTGACACAGGCTGCCCCAGAAAGCCTTGACCTCAGGCAGGAGACGCAGCTCTCTGCAGCTAAAGCAGACCCTGAAGGAGCCGGCAGCCGGGCGCTGCCTCCTGACATTTCCCGCAGCTGAGATACAAGCCCTTCCTTGAAGGGGGACCTGGGTGGCAGGTTTCTCTGCCTACCATACTAGCAAAACTCTCCATGGTTAATAGAGAGTGTTTTTATTTTAATCTCTCTCAACCAACAAAAGCTATTACATTTTCAATAAAGAACCCCATATATTTAGTGTTGAATTCGAAATTACTCTTAGAGTTTATATTCCATGGATTATCAGGTCGTCGATACTGTATTTCTGAGCAGGCTGGAATTAGCTATTTATTCATTTATTCATCCCACAAACATTTATTAAATATCTATTGCATGACAGTCTCTGGGAATTGAAATATGAATAAAGATGCTTTTCCCGTGGACTCCTGGGAGTTAGATTCTAGTGGGGAGGCAGACAAAATAGACAAACAAAGCAATGTGGTAAGAGTTAAAAAAATACAGGCATAAACAAGATACTATAGAAGTTAAAGGGGCGTGAAGGAGAAAATACTTAGCTGTGTCTCCAGGCATCCTCCTGGAAGAGGAGATGTGGGCTCTGTCTCTGACTAAACAAGAAACATTTGCACGGGAACATTATAGGAAGAGCAAATTATGTGAGTAAGGTCTCAGAAGAATGAAAGAGCATTGCACATCATGGGAACTATGAATAGATTGATTGATAGGACCGACGCATAGATTGCAAGTGGTTATATTTGGGGCTGGGGAAAAAATATATACATATATATATTTATCTTATTCATTTGTTAATTGTACTTTATCTAGCCAATGTTTCTCAAATGCAATTAGCAATTCTTTTCTTTTTTGTTTGTTTTTTCAAACACCCCTCTGCAGAACATTCTTTGGGAAATGTTGAAAGACAGTGTTGATGGAGCCAGCCAGGTCATCTGTTACATAAGCTTGTTTCAGACCCAGTACCTGAACAGGTCTGTTCTGTCTTCCTATTGACACATAAGGGAGAGGTATTATTGGATGCACTTCCTGGGAAGGCTACAGCTGTATCTGTCCATCCTTGGAGACTAGAATACGGAACTCTGTTAGAAGGAAGGAACACTCCATCTCCCTGTCATAAACCGTCCTTAGCAACCATCTACCTAGTTCAGGTCACAGACAGAGAAAGTAGAGACTGTACAGTCTTTGACTCTTTCTGGTGCAGACAAACTGGTTTGAGGAAGCCGAAGAAGATAGTCCAGTGACACAGTTGAGACCTTAGCCATGGCATCTGTATCTTATCGAGAGCCAATATCTACCACAGTGGGAAAACGGATGATTGTTACAGGTAAAGAGTTTTTGTGTATGTTTTCACAAGGAGATCTAAACTGTCTTTATCCCTCACTTGTATGATGCTCACATATGATACAGAATGGGTATGAAAATGAAATAGTCACATGTGTTTATCTTATACAACACTGCTACTCTAATCATGCACACTCAGTCTGGGCATCAACACCATGCTGCCATAAACTGGCATCACAGTTCTCACTGTATCTGAGCTAACTTTCACAAAGGGACATTTTTATGTCATAAAGTTTCTGTTTGTTTAAGAACTACTCTGAAGTTAATAAAAAGTATACTTTTGATCAAATTTTAATTATTAGTGATTTAAGCTTCTTGTATTTTTATAAACTTGCTGGATTAGGTTGATAAAAATTTGAGCAAGATGTACATTAAAACTAGTGTGACTGTTAGCTTGCATTTTGTTCCTTCAACTTGCTTTAAATGATTTGGGTGGTATATGTGTGTGGAATTACAATAAAATGTAATTAAATAGAATATGACTAATTGAGTAAGTCTATAAGAAATAAACTAAACTTCATCTTATTTCCTTTATATTTTTAAATCATGAGCATATTTTATAAGCTATACTCCCTTGCTTACCTGTAAATTTTCACTTAAGTCCTGAGAAACCTGGCTTAGACTATCTGCCATTCATTTATTTGTTTAATTCCAGTGTATACATATACAAGTATCAGAATTGTTAACCTGTACTCCATGGAAAAAACTTTATCAATGAGAGTACGGTGCTTCCTTGCAATTCCTTTTGCGTCTAGACTTACAGACTCTACTCATTTCCAAAGTTACTTAGGTCAGCACCTTTTCCTCCCACCCGTCTAAGTTCCTTCTTGGAATCCCCCAGCCTGCTAAATGATTTTTTGAAATGCTGCAGACATCAAGCTTTGCTCTTTGTGCTGTAAAGTCTATAAGTTTTGACAAATTCATAAGTCCATGTATCCACTATTATAGTATCATATGGAATAGTTCCGCCACTCCAAAAATCCGCCGTGCTCCAGCTGTTCATTCCTCCTTCTGTCTCCCCAAGCTCATAGCAACCACTGATCTTTTCACTGTCTCTATAGTTTTGCCTTTTCCTGAATGTCATACAGCTGGAATCATACAGCATGTAGCCTTTTCAGATTGGCTTTTTTCAATTGCCAATATGCATGAAGTTTCCTCCGTGTCTTTTCACAGCTTGATAGCTCATATTTTTCCATCACTGAATAATTTTCCATTGTATGGGTGTACCATAATTTATCTGGTCACTTGTTGAAGGACATCTTGGTTACTTGCAATTTTTGCAGTTCTGATAAAAGCTTCTATAAATATTTGTATGCTGGCTTTTACATGAATATGTTTTCAAATCAATTTGGTAAATACTTAGGAAAGTGACTGTTTGATCATATGGTAAGACTATGTTCAATTTTGTAAGAAACCACCAAACTGTCTTTGAAACAGTTGTACTATTTGGTATTTCCCCCAGCAATGAGTGAAAGTTCCTGTTGCTTTGCACCCTTGTTAGCATTTGGCATTCTCTGTTTTATTACTTTTAGCTATTCTAACAGGTATGTTGTTACATCTCATTGTTTTTTTAAATTCACAATTCCCTAATCACCAGTGTTCATATACTTATTTGTCATCTGTATATCTTCTTTGATGAGATGTCTGTTCATAATGTTTGCCTGTTTCGTAATTGGGTTTTTTGTTTTCTTACTGTTGAGTTTTAAGGTTTCTATGTATATTTTGGATACAAGTCTTTTATCAGATAAGTATTTTGCAAATATTTTATCCTAGTCTGTACTTGTCTTTTCATTCTAATGTAATCTTTCATAGAGCAGAAGTTTTTAGTTTTAATAAAAGTGCAAGTAATCCATTTTTTCTTTCATGGATTGTGTTTTTGTTGTATCTAGAAATTCATCGCCAAATCTAGGGTCACCTAGATTTTTCTCCTATATTTTCTTCTAGAAGTTTTACACTGTTGTGTTTTCATTTAGATCTATGATCATTTTGAGGTGATTTTTGTGTCAAACTTTTTATTTCTATCATCCAATAAATTTTCTCTCTGCCTAAAGCCAGTTTGGGTTGGGTTTTCTGTCACTTGCAACTGTGATTCTTCATTGATGCTTAAAATTTCTTCTACTTTATGTCAGTGTATATATATCCATATAATTCAAATTCTTGTCACCTTTGATAGACTTATGGTCTTTTATTATATTGATACGTAATAATTAACTTCACGTTCTCCCATACTTTATATTTAATTTCCAAATTTTTGCTGTTATAATGAAGATACATGAATAATTTTGCATAAATTATTTGTCCCTTTCTGTTATTTTCTTGAGATATATTTACAAAGAGTGGAATCAGCAGGTGAAAGATACAGATTGTTCAAGCCACGAACTTTGGAGAATTGCGTGAAATACTATGAACAATGTATTTGTTTTAAAGCTTGCAAATACTTTTTAAGACCACTTTTATTTATCTTTAATAATTGGAGAGGTATAAGGGCCAGCCCAGTGGCCTAATGGTTAAGTGTGGTACATCTTGCACCTGGTGATCCAGGTTCAGTTTCCAGGCATGGACCTACACCACTCATTGGTGACCAAGCTGTAGCAGCAACCCACATAGAAAATAGAGGAAGATTGGCACAGATGTTAGCTTAGGGTGAAGCTTCTTCAGCAAAAAAAAAAAAAAGAAAAAATGGAAAGGTATATATCAATCTTGTTTTTTTTTTTTTTGAGGAAGATTAGTCCTGAGCTAACATCCGTGCCCATCTTCCTCTACTTTATATGTGGGACACCTGCCACAGCATGGCCTAACAAACAATGTATAGGTCTGCACCCAGGATCTGAACTGGCAAACCCAGGGCCACCAAAGCAGAACATGCAAACTTAACTGCTGCGCCACTGGGTCAGCCCCTATATAAATCTTTTTTTGAACGTAACTTTTAAAAATTTTAATATGAATGTTTTTAACTGTATACCAATAAACTCCCACTTACTTGTCACTCATATTCAACAATCATCAAAATTTTCCACATTTGATTCATGTATCTTTTTTCTTTTTCTTTTGCTGAAATATTTTAAAGTGAATCGCGGATACTGTACTATCTCATCCCTGTATATTTCATTGTACATCTCTAAAAAATATGAACATTTTCTTATATAACCACATTACCATTATCACACCTAATAAAATTAACAATTATCCTTTGGCATCATGTAATAACTAGTCCATAATAAAATTTCCCTGATTGTCTCTAAAATGTATTTTTACGGTTGATTATGAGAATAAAGACCAAAATGAGGTCCACACATTGCATTTGGTTGTATTGATTCTTATAGTATCTTTTAAACTGGTGCAACCTTCCTTCTTTTTTTCTTGCCATTTACTTGTTGCAGAAATTGGGTCAGCTATCCAGCAGAAAGGTCCAATGTTTTGGGTTTGTCTCTTGCTTCCTTGTCACGTCATTTAACTTGTTCCTCTATCCTGTGTATTTTCTGTAAATTGAATTTGACTCTAGAAGCTTGATTACAGTCAGATGCAACTCTTTAGGAAAGCTCGTCTCTTGGATGCAGCTGTGCACACACAACACTCAAACTTTTAAGCAGTTCAAACAACAATTTCAATTCCAATAAAGCCCGTTACTTAGTACCTTTCTAACTTATTGGGACTCAGACCTCTTTCCTCTATACTTGCAAGCGTTTTTAATGGAAAGCTCATGTTCTCATAAAAATGTTGGCATAAGTCGTTATGTACCCTGGTTAGGCAAACAAAAAGTTGATTTAATCCATACCATACGTCAAATATTGTATAGGTGCAGTAAAAACATAGGAAATGTCTTGTCACCATTAATAATTAATGCAAAAACAAGAAAATGTCATGAAAAGAATTTTTAAAAATTATCTTGAATGCTCAGATGTAAGGAAAAACTAACCAGATTATAGAAGGATAAGAAAATAGCCGAGAAATTTTGTGGCAATTCTGAGGATGATTTTGGAGCACTTTTAAGAGTTTCATAGGATTTTTATTGATGTCTAATCTTGTTTTAAAATCAACTTTTTCTTCTTTTGCTGTAAGTGTAACACTAGTCTTATACTTATCATTGATAGCTATGGTTGTTTTTTGATTTCTTTTATTCCTAGTGGGACTCCATTATTCTATGAGATGATTCAAAGTGTGTATTTACTTAGTGTATCTTGACTACTTAACTAATTTGACCACTCATCAAGTTTTATTTGTCTATTAAATTTTAATATTTTTCCTTTTAAAATATATTTTTAAAACTAAACTTTTATCTTATAGATTTGAAATCCAGTTTAACAAATACAGATCAAATCCCTATTGAATACTAAAAACTTGGCCCTAAGCTTTGAACAATACAAAAATGAACATGCATAAGATGTTCTCTTTTTTCTACAAGCTTATGATTTATTCTTCTGGTTAGAACATTATAGGTTATCCTGTTATCCTATCTGTTTTATTTAAATATCCATCACACCATACTGTGGCATTGAAAGACACACAAATCCAATTCCAAAGACCTTGAGAAATAATGTAAAAGAAGTGGAAAAGGAAGAAAATTACTTTATACGGGACTCCACACAACTCAGCCATATGTTTTGTTTTGTTTTGTTTTTCTACTCATTTTTCTTTTGAATATCGTAATTAAAGCATAAATTACCTCCTACATTACAGATGGATCTTAGAATTTATTTAGTTTGCAATTCATAAAGGGGTAGAGATTCTTTTTGAAAAAACTGTCAGTGAGTCCAACTTTTAAAACGTTTTAAAAAGTGATATGTAACATATACTCTATCAAGTACATTAATCTAGTGTTCAGCTTGATAACATTTCACAAAGTGAACACATCTACGCATCTACTTTTTATATCAAGATAGTGAACATTTTCATTACCCTAAAAAGTTCCTTTATGCCCTTTCCCAGTCAATCTCCCCAAAGTCAAACACTGTTTTGATTTCTGTAATCCATGTTTTTGATAACTCTGAGTCTAATCTGAAAAGGTGAATTATCATCTGTATTTTTAAAACATCTTATTTGCTGACTTATTCTTCCGCATAAATTTTACTGTTAATTTGCTGTTTTATTACATATTAAGGAGATTTTATAGATAGGTTTTTTTGCATTACAAAGATCTTACTATGAAAACTAATACCATAAGCAAAATTATGAAGAGAGTTTGAGTATTCAAAGCACAGCTATGTATTTTTAAAATATCTGTTTACATACAAATGATATAGTTGGTTTATCCAGTTCCAGATTCTGTTTTAAAACTACAAAATTACATTTAAATGACACTTTTTTTATTGATATTTTTTCATGAATTCCCACTTGCTCCAAATTAAAGAGATTTATGGAATAAATAACATGGGATGTTAAGTTTAAAAGGCAGCATAATAGATAATCTAATTTATACCTATCATTTTTCAGATGGGAATACTGAGGTTCAGAGAGCTAAGCAACTTGCTCAAGGTCACACAGCCTTGATTAGAAGGATGGCGGTCTCTGCCTGCCCCTTGTTTTTATGATGTATTTACGTGCATTATATCCAGATTACTGACTAAATAAAAATATTAATGTATTCAGTTAGCCATCATATATCTACTAGAAAATCTGCTTGTGTAAACCAGGAAAATTGCAGAATTCCATCTTATAAAGGAGTAATCACAATATGAGATTTCTGTTAGAAATATATTAGAATTGGAAATATTCTCTAGGAAATGGCCAAAAACCAACATGATGAATGAAACCATAAGTGGTAGGAGAAGTACATAAATGTGTATGTAATTTTGAAAAGCATTGCTCCATTAGCCTGGGTTTCAGATCCATTTATTCATCTCGTTTTTTTCCCTGTGAAACTGTCACGCTAATAGTTATGTCTCAAATTCAATTATTTTAAAAATAGAAAATGACTTCACACTGAACTGCCAGTGGTTTTCTATTCGAAGAACAAATAAAACAGTCCTACTGAAAATTCAGCTGAAGTCTCAGAACTATAATTCATAAAGCAAATATTTCAGATTTTTAAAAACTGTCATGACAAAAGCTTACATGTTTTAATGGTACTGACACATGTGGTTGGCTAGTGTGTATTTTATTCTGTAGTCCTAGAATATGACTTGCCTGAATCAAAACTTATCTACAAGTGACGGCAGCTCCAAATCTATCCTACCTTACATTGCTGGCCATCTAAATCATCAACAATATGATTTTCAGGAAAAAAAATTAGTTCCTGCCATCACTTTGAGGAGCATCTAAAGAGGACTGCGAAGGGCAAGGCTTGCCTCATATTCCAGTTTTTGCTTTTTTTAGAACAATAAACACCTTTATTACATGAACTAAGATGGGAAGGAGAAGGGTTTATTTGCCTTTCTGGGTCTTGATTAAATTGTCCAAACTTGATACCTTGTAGCTTACATTAATATCACTTAATGTAATCAGAAATGCTCAAGATTAAGCAAAAAAAAGTTTTTTGTTGTTGAAACAGGGTTTGAAAAAATTAATCCTTTTGTCAAAGATTAGTTGATGGTTTACTGTGGGCTGGGCACTGTGCACCCTTCTAGAAAATAGAGATGAACATGAAGATCCTGCTTCAAGAAACAAGGACTGTAAACTTAGACATCAGTCTTCGCTTTTCCTCTTAACCCTTCCGACCTCAGTTTTCTCATCTGTAATTTGGGGATAATAGTTCCTATTTCATAAGGTTTTCTATGATGAGTTAACGAAATGAAAGTGCCTACATATAATATGAATTCAATAACTTTTTTGCACTTTTTTTTCGTTAAGGAGCTATACTGTTTTTTTTTTTTCTGGAGAAGCTGACTTTCTGGAGGAGGCAGTTGCTGGGAGAGGACACAAAAATCATCCTAAAATCCTATTTTTTCTTAAGAAACAACCAAGTACACTTGATTTCACAAAGTCAGAAGCCATGAGCAGGTTTTTTAAAGGGTACAGAGAGAAATAATCTAAGATTGCCGAAACCAGTGGTTTTTAAACTTTAATGTGCACGTTAATCACCTGGGGAGTCTTGTTAAGCTGGTTGGGAGATGCTTGAGGGTTTGCCTTTCTATGAAGCTCCCAGGTGATGCCCATGTTGCTGGACCAGGGACCATGCTTTCAGTAGCAAGGATCTAATTTCTTCTAGCTCCACCATTTACTTACTATCGTGACCTCAGAGAAGATATTTACCTCTGTGCGCCTCAGTTATACAATCTGTAAAGTGGCAATAATAGTAGGTACTTCGTAGGGTTGCTGGGAGTTTTAAGTGAGTTGATACATGCAGAATACTTAGAACAGCACCTGGTACGTGCTAGGCTCCACATATGTGTCAACTATTGTCATCCGACATAGATCACTAGCAATATAAGTAAACTGCCGGCTACTGGGCCCAGAAGATGAAGTTATTTGTGATGCTAATAAATAGAGCCCACACAAAATATATTTTTTTAACGTGATAACTATTGGTCTTTTGGATTTTCCTATAAACCTGATCTAAATAATGCTAAAGAAAACAAGTTCCATTGAAAAGATGTAGCTTTCCATTTGAAAAGAATGGCAGATTTTGGAATACTACCTATAAACCTCATAATTTACATAATCTTGGTTGATGAGAACTATATGGCATTCTCTAGTCAGGCTGAAGAGAAAGATCTCCTCAGGGTGCTCTGGGTGGGGAGTCTTTCATCACAGGCACCATCTTTGTCTGTTCACTCTGAGTCTCTTTCCCTTGCCTTTCCTCACTCTCCTGCAAGAGGAGAGAGAGCACAAGGAAGCACTTTACTCTTGACACCTGCTGCGTATGACCCTAGTCAATTTCATTCCCAGCAAGTGATAAAGGATGAGGTGCCTCACTGTCTTGCTAACCCCGGTTGCCAGCAATTATCTCAGAAAAGGGAAAACTTTTCACAGCCCCTATTAAAAGGCCCCTTTGACGGCAAATATCATCTTTTAGAAAAATACACTCCAGGGAAAAGTCCGAGACAGAAGATTATCCGTGCCTTTAAGAATAACAGCACTGGGGTTGGCCCCGTGGCCGAGTGGTTAAGTTCGCGCGTTCCGCTGCAGGTGGCCCAGTGTTTCGTCAGTTCGAATCCTGAGCGCGGACATGGCACTGCTCATCAAACCACGCTGAGGCAGCGTCCCACATGCCACAACTGGAGGGACCCACAACTAAGAATATGCAACTATGTACCGGGGGGCTTTGGGGAGAAAAAAGGAAAAAAATAAAATCTTAAAAAAAAAAAGAATAACAGCACTGAAAGAGACCTCAAATTATTTACCTGATCAAATCATTTATCTGGGGCAGCACTTTCTAAATAAAGGTAATAATTTCTGGAAATTTTACAGAACTGCAGAGAGGCATCATTTGAGGAGAAAGAATGAGCAGACTGATTGCTCCTGTTCTGTTTTAGGGTTGAACTAGACAAACATCACAAGGAGTCCTACCACCCCATTTCCAAGCAGAGTTTAAGCAGGACTGAGTTTCTCTGACAAGGACCTAGGACAGCCTTAGGAAATCTTCTGGTGGAAGAAAGGGGGAGATTTGATAAATATCTAAGCCTCATTCCTGGCAATCAAGTGAATTGCCCTAGGAATGGAAGTGGAGGGACCTGAGGGAAGACCTGGGAGCCCTAAGTGGCTGGAATAGCACTTGGAGTAGCAGCAGCTCCCAAGTTTACTAAACAATGATGAAAACTCACCACCGCAGAGTTGGGGGAGGGAGGTGGCTACCGAGGAAAAAAGAGACATGATGTGCCATGAAATAGCCAAATTCAGTTTCTGGGTCCTTTGTGAGATATTTTTTTAATTGAGGTCTCATTGGTCCATAACATTGCCAATTTCAAGTGTACATCATTATATTTCGTTTTCTGTATAGATGGCATCATATTCACCACCAAAAGTCTAGTTTCCAGCCATCACCATACATATGTGCCCCTTTATCCCTTTCACCATCCCCGACCTCCTTCCCCTCTGATAACCACCAGTCTGTTCTCTGTATTTATGTGTTCGTTTTTTTATCTTCCACATATAAGTGCAATCATATGGTATTTGGCTTTGTCTGACTTATTTCGTTTAGCATAGTACCTTCAAGGTCCATTCACGTTGTCACAAATGGCATGATTTTGTCCTTTTTAATGGCAGAGTAGTATTCCATTGTATATATATACCATATCTTCGTTACTCATTCTCCCATTGATGGGAACCTAGGTTGCTTCCAAGTCCTTGTTATTATGACAAATATCGCAATGAACATAGAGGTGCACATAACTTTTCAAATTACTATTCTCATGTTCTTTGGATAAATACCCAGAAATGACATTCTACTGCTAGTAATAGTAAGATCTCCCTGAAAGGGATTCTGAGCTTGCCATAATCCCAAATCTAGGGTACTGATTCTTGAAATGTAATATGTGTAAGAACCACTTATGGAGACTTTTAAGAATGCAGGATGCCCCAAATTCTGAGTTAGTTTTTCTGGAGCCCTTGAACCTGCTATTAAACAAACACACCAAGAGACTGTGATACAGATAGTCCATGTGACACATGGTAGGAACAGTAGACCCTAGGGCAATAGAAACTGTTCACATACTGTTCCTAGAAGCTCACATATGCTCCAATTCTATTGCTCTGTCAGGTCTGACTTACCTCTAGTCAGAAGAAGATCAAGTCTTGCCTCACAGCCATTGATTTTTTTTTTTTTTTAAGATTTTGCTTTTCCTTCTTCTCCCCAAAGCCCCTGGTACATAGTTGTATATTTTTAGTTGTGAGCCCATCTAGTTGTGGCATGTGGGACGCCGCCTCAGCATGGCTTGATGAGCAGTGCTAGGTCCGCACCCAGGATCCAAACCAGCGAAACCCTGGGCTGCCGAAGCAGAGCGCGTGAACTTAACCACTCGGCCACAGTGCCGGCCCCACAGCCATTGATTTTTAAAAGTAATTTAAAAGGTCACAATTAGAAAAAAAGATGAGAACATTTGTACGATTCAAATTAGTGTGCATTATATCATTCTGTAAATGATTATATAAAAACAAAATATGTTTTTCAGCCCAATGAATTATGACACTGATGACAGGATAATTAGGAATCTAAGTAGTCAAAACTCATGCAAATAAAGCTATCTGAAGTGAAGGGAGATTAGTGGATAAACGCTGGTAGCGGTCAGGTGAGATAAAATCTTTGTTCACAGGAAAGAAATAATACCTCCCACATCTCTTTCTTTTAGGGATTTCCAGACTCTTTTAAACTTTAATTTAAAGACTAAGTAGCTATCACCACCCTATTTTCACAAAATGGAAGCAGAACAAAGTAGACATGCTAGTCATGTGGGCTAAATAAAGAAGTTTAAAAAAAAACCCACAAAACCGATGATTCTATAATCCTAGGAACTGACATGGTAAATCACATTCTCTTTTCTGAGAATTGTGTATCCACTCAGAACACAGGATTCAGTGCTGAACTGCACTTCGCTACCCGTCACCACCCACACAGGGTGTGCGTGTGCCTGTGTGCACACAAGCTTTCACACACACCCTTTGACGTGTGGAAATGCCCTGAGGAGTGTCACCTCCTCTTGTCTGCAGGGATAAAAAAAGAAACCCACAATGCAAAACCCAGAAGACTATCAGTTCTAGATATCAGGGATTTCTTTTTTTTCCTCAAACCGAGCGTCTTAGACTCCCTAGAAATGGACCAAAAAAATAAAAGATAGGAGGCCAGCCCCCTGCCCCAGTGGTTAAGATCCCATGCTCCACTATGGTAGTCCAAGGTTTCGCTGGTTCAGATCCTGGGTGCAGACATGGCACCACCCATCAGGCCATGCTGAGGTGGTATCCCATGTGCCACAACTAGAAGGACCCACACCTAAAATATACAACTATGTAACAGGGGGGTTTGGGGAGAAAAAGCAGAAAGGGGAAAAAAAAAGATTGGCAACAGTTGTTAGCTCAGGTGCCAATCTTTAAAAAATAAAGAAAAATAGGGGCTGGCCCCATGGCCGAGTGGTTAAGCTCGAGCGCTCCACTGCAGGTGGCCCGGTGTTTCGTTGGTTCGAATCCTGGGCGCGGACATGGCACTGCTCATCAAACCACGCTGAGGCAGCGTCCCACATGCCACAACTAGAAGGACCCACAACGAAGAATATACAACTATGTACCGGGGGGCTTTGGGGAGAAAAAGGAAAAAAATAAAATCTTTAAAAAAAAAATAAAGAAAAAAAATAAAGAAAAATAAATGATAGCTTATCATTGACCTTGGCATATAATTACTCAGAAGATAAAGATTGAAATGAGAGTTTTCAGTAAATCCCCAATACTGTGATAACTCTCCCTGTGCTTTCCAGGGAGGAGAGATGCTGTGGAAATACTGTCTATATGTATGGATTGTTTTATGTGAGCGCTAAAAGTAGGAAGCTATTTACGTCAGTCTATGTATTGGCCAAGAACTCCATTAGTCATTGCTAAATAAATGGCACCCTGCTGCTACTCACCCGGAACGCTCTGAGGCACGATTGGCAGCATGGAGAGGCAGGTCATTCACAATCAATGTGGGAGATCGAAAGCCTCTGCCTTTGCGATTTTGGGTCTGAGGCCCATGGTCATCCTGGTGCATAGCATTTTTTTATGGTTTCCTCCAATTGGCAATCACAGTTTTAATGGCCGTGGCAGATGACTTTGGAAGATTGCAATATTTATTCACAACATCCAGCTTTTATTTCAAGTCAAACTGTCTCAAGCCTTATCTTCAAAGTTGGGTGGGAGTTTGTCCAGCCATTTTAGCGTGATGATGTAACAAAGGTAGACAAAAGGTATACATGTACATGTTCACTTCACCACTGTGAATCACCGAAAATAAAGACAGAGTGCCTTGACTTAAAATGTTTTGAAGTTGAAAGATACATTTGGGATTGAGATTGTGCCCAAAAGAAAATTATGTATTGTACAAAAGTTAGGGCCACCTATTAAAGCACAGAGTTCACAAAAGGTGGGGTAGGGTAGCCCCACAGACAAGTGGAAAGGAAATGACACCCGACCCACCTGGCCTGGAGGCAGAGATCCAAGGTCAGGGCTACTTCAATTTGCTTGCACTCACCTTCTCACATCTCAACTGGACACAATTGAGTAGATAAAATTTTGAGCAAGTGACTCCAACATAAGTCACCTTCAAAGACAACTTCTACCATAATGGTTATTCCTGCCGTCTGTTCATCAAAAGGGATCACAAGCATTTGGGTCTTCTACCTCCTCCCTTCACCAAATGACTGATATACTCTTAATCTCTGTCTACTCCCCACCCCCCCACCTCCAATCTCTCCCTATTTTCTTCTCTTCTACAAAGAAACTGAAGAAGAATGAGGAGCAAAAAAGCCGCACATACATAATCACAAATCCTAGTTGCTCTGTGTTTACATTTTCTAAAACTGCTACCAAAGGAGATTAGGGAATCTTGATTAGAGCTTTGAAATTCAGCTCCAATACAGAGCTGATTTGCGGTACTGCCAACGCCCAACAAGTAAATCCAACAGGCCAGATGACTGGTGTCCCAATCCTTGTACATTTATTTTGCCTCTTTCTGGCTTTCGTTTCTCTTGTTCTCCAGATTGAGACCGTCTTGTTTCAGTCACACCCACATTCTGTCTTAGGATGACCCACTGTCCCAGTTTACCCAGAATAAGGACTTTCCCGGAGACACTGACTTTTCAGTGCTAAAATTGGGATGAGTTGGTCACCCTAACTCTGACCCTTAGTTGCTGCCGTAGCCAGGCCAGCATCCTCAACCCCAACACATCTACTTCAAGTTGCGGATAGAATTCATTATCTGAATTCTGCACAAAGCAGGATGGGGAAGTGTTCATGACATCAGGGCACCAGGCAAGAGTTCCCTCATATAAAGGCCATTACTAACTTCCTCCCTTGCAGGCAATCAGAGTAAGATGAAAAGGTTCAGGCTGTTCCACAGATATGATTAGATAGATGTCCACCTCTACTTCAAGGAAATCTCGCACAGTTATAAACAGGTGACATTCACTGGCCTATTTATCTCTGTCTAATTTGGGACTGCTGTTCCTCTTGACTAAAGATGACTTGTATCAGACCATCTATTGAGTTCATTGTAAACCCAAGCAGAAGACCCCAAATCTATCCCAAATTGTTTCTAGTAATTCAAGATGGCCTCAAATTTTGCAGGGGGAGCAAGACCGGCATTTCGTGCCATCATACTGGCTCAGAGGGCAAAGAATATATAAAATCTTCTTTCCCCTTTTGTGTTTTGAACTTCTTTTTTCCTTGTTTAATGATCAGCTGTCCATGTATTTGTCCAGTTTCTATCATTAGTTGATATGTATTATCTAACATTAGAGTCAAATAAATCATGTAAAGTGCAAATAAGAGGAACAACATAAAAGAACTCTTGGCCACAACCTAAATGTGATGGGTTTGTACTGTGTCAGCTTAGCTAAACTGGAACTACATTTCCCAGAATTCCCTTCTCTGCATAGTTTTGGGTTAGCCTGGGCCACAGGAGACGTTTCCTTTGAGATTTGGAAGGGGGAAGTGAAGCAGCGGACATATTACTTATGTTGGTACGGGCCACCAGGTGCTGTTGCTGTTCATGCCGGCCATTGCTGACATGTTGGCCCACCTTGTTGGTGTGGGGCAGCTCTTCCAGGGTCTTCCATATCTCCTTCTTCAACTGCATTGACTTCTGGGCCAGGTGATGTTCAGCACCTGCTGCATGCTAGTCATCTGAATCATCAAATTTGGAGGCTTGGAGGCAATGAGAGACTTACTCGAGCCCAGCTAACCTTGTGGGTTCCAGTTTATCCTACAACTGTAAAGCCCACTTTCAGTCTGTCAAGAGCATTCCCAAGCTACACATGGAACTCAGTAGCCAGGACCCTGGATTTTCATAATTTATTCTTATTCTAGCCCCACACCTTCCTCCGTCTTGCCTTGCTGAACGTCTTATTGCCCCAAGACTCCTTCTTTACCATTTTCAGACCCACATTGGCTTGACCCATTGTCTCTGATCTATGCTTGTTTCCCAGCATCTGAATCTCTTTCCTGAACTAGTGGTGATGGACTGACGATGCATGGTGGTGATATCACAGGCAGAGTCTTTCTTGTGAAGCTGCCTATTTGGGCAGCTCCAGCTAGGGGACCAGGACATCTGGGACTCACCTTCTTTCTGATTCCACTTTCAAAGGATAAGGAGACAGGACATCGTCTTAGCATCAAGGGCAGCCTAACACAGAGTATGCTACTGGGTATCTACCCAAACAACTTGAAATCAGCAATCCAAAGTAACATATCTTGAATCCAAAGTAACATAACTTGAAATCAGCAATCTAAAGTAACATATACACCCCTATGTTCATTGTCCCACTATTCCCAATAGCCAAGACATGGAAACAATCCAGGTCCCATCAACTGATGATTGGATAAAGAAGATGTGGTGTATATATATATATATATATATATATATATATATATATATATACAATGGAATACTACTCAGCCATAAAAAAGACAAAATCATCCCATTTCCAATAACACAGATGGACCTAGAGGGAATTATGTTAAGTGAAATAAGCCAGACTAAGAAAGACAAACACCAGATGATTTCAATCATATGTGGAATATGAACAAACATGGACAAAGAGACCATTCAGTGGTTACCAGGGGAAGGGGGTGGGGGTGGGGCACAGGGGTTGAAGAGGAGCACTTATGTGGTGACAGACAAGAAATAATATACAACTGAAATTTCACATTGCTGTAAACTATTATGAACCCAATTAAAAAAATAAATTAAAAAAAGTTTGTAGAAAGAAGGGGTGAACGAACTGATTTACAAATCCTTGGGAAGTGCACAATGTAGGCATTTTCCTTTATCATTCTGTTCATAGGCACTAACTTACACATTTGACTGATTGTTCTTCTATCCAGAGAGTCCTTCTGGATATCTTTTTATCCCTAAACTGGGTCAATAATTATCTCAGCAAAAAAGACCACTGCAGAAGAAACACATTTTTCACTTTTTCTGCTTACTTCTTTGCCTGGAAGAGATGTGTGTTGGTGGAAAGGAGAGGAGTCCTCCACAGCGTCGTCTTCCTCTCTCATCCAAAATTTCTCTAGCACTACTTTCTCAGTGACTTACAGGATTTGTTCACTAATACAGACTGCTGAGACTCCCACCAATCTATGCTGTATTCACCCAGGCCTCCCTCTCTCATTATGCCCTACAGAGCTTTCCGGGGTAGTGGATACTTCTGTTCATGCTCCTTTGGAGGAGATAGAAATTGGCTTTTTAGCAGAAATGGAAAAGTAAAGGTATTGCAGATGCATTGTGGGAAGCAATGGGAGGGAATCACGTAGCTTCAAAGGGAATGCATTTAACCCCCTCCTCTTTCAGGGGCTCAGCTGCTGCTCACTCAGTGTCTCCTTGTGGGGGGCAGGCTACTGTAAGAAAGGAAATTGAGAGCACGGTAAGACCTCCTACTTCAGACTTTTGAACTGGCAGACAAGCTCAAAGTCGCCAGGCTGCAACCGCAAGGGGTTACCGAAGAAAAAGTAGGAAGATAAAACAGGAAAGATGACAATCTACAAAGCCCCTTTAAGAGAAAAGAAAAAAGATAGAATTAATCCTCTCCCTTTTTCGTTAACTAGAGGATGAGAAACTAGAAAAAAAGATCTGTTATTTTGCAGTTGTTGCCTTTTCCCCGCTAGTAATTAACATGAAAAAGTAATACCTGAGGGAGCAAAGGTACTGTTAGTTTGTAATTTGTGAACACTGCCATGGTAAGTGGGTTAAGAGAGTCCAGCTATCCATCCACGTTTATTGTTCTCCCTCCTTCATCTGCTGTAAGGAAGAGTCAGCGCTTTAAGAGGGCGAAAACCATGAGGTTTTCTATATGAACCTATACATGTCGTAATGGTCTGATTAATGGACGCTGGCAGTGATTTTGGAAATCTGCGTTACAGTCCATTTCTCTTACACAGATGGTAGGAAAATTTAACAGATTCCCGTCCTCACAGTTCACAATTATTCGATTGTATACTTATATTTTTAGAAATTACAAATTCTAATTTTTCAAACTTGTGTGTTGGCTTCATTGATCTGTCCAAGTCCTGCTCAAGACCCACATTTTCCATGACTACTTCTCACTCATCATGCCCTTCCTTGCGTTTCTTTTTCAATGAAAGAAGCAGCATCCCTAGCTTTGCTCCAAGTGCTCCATGTGTAAGATGACTTTCTTAGCTAGAGTAGAAGCTCTGAGGGATGGGCCAAGCCTTATCCTCTGCCTCATCCTCGTCCATCAACATAACATCGCACATGTAGTAAGCAATATAATTTTTAAACAGCCATAATCTTAATCATTCTAATTGCACAAAAATCTAGGGGTTTTTTTGTTAGTATTTTAATATATTTTATTTATATTTATATATAAATTACAGTGCAAAGCAACACATAAAGCTGATTTCTTTATTTGCTCTGACTCTCTTCTTTCTAGTAAGATAGACTACTTCTCTTTCCTTGGTCCAGCAAAACTTGAAACTTCTGTATTTTACAGTATTTGTAAGGGCGTGAAGATAGATACCCAGAAGTCACACCAGTGTTGCTGGCCTTTGCTTTACAAAACAGTCTCAGTAATATTGAATTAAATTTCATTTCTAAATGGTTTGCCACACTTGAAAAATAATTCTTTCTAAATGGCAAATTATTAGCTGTATTTTAAAAACTGAATTCTTCTGCAATAGCATAATACTCTTTCAGAATGTGTTGCTGAGAGGTCTGCACCTGACTAGTTTGCACATGACATTGGATTTCTCCCTTCTTTTAGTAAGAGAATTCTTTCTGTAGCATACACATCACACGTTTCGCTTTCTTTCTTGCTTTCTTGCTTTCTCTCTCTCTCTTTTTCTTCCTTCCTTCCTCCCTTCTTTCCTTCCTTCCTTCTATCCTTCCCTCCCTTCTTTCTTTCTTTCTTGCTTTTTCTTCCCTTCTTTTTTTTGAGGAAGATTAGCCCTGAGCTAACATCTGCTGACATTTCTCCTCTTTTTGCTGAGGAAGATTGGCCCTGAGCTAACATTGATGTCCATCTTCCTCTACTTTATATGTGGGACGCCTGCCACAGCATGGCTTGATAAGCGGTGCATAGGTTTGAGCCTGGGATCCGGACCAGTGAACTCCAAGCCACCAAAGCAGAGCATGCAAACTTAACTGCTATGCCACTGGGCCAGCCCCCACACATTTAGTTCTTTATTCCACAAATATTTATTGTGCATCAGGGCACAGGCATACCCTGTGTTTGCATATTGGTTGAGGAAGGGAAAGAGACCAAAAGCAAAAAAAACCTGGGACTTTCCAATTCCGCTAGTTTAGCATCAATTAACATCTAACAATATTGTTAAATTATTTACATTCCTGTAGGGCTTGGAAGTCCCCAGACTGATTTTTCCATCATTCAGTAAATACGTGATTTTATTACCATCACTGTGATGGCAACAAATGAGAAAAATTAAGTTCCAGTTCATACTAAAAATTTAGGAGATTCTATGAAAAGGTAGCTGTAGATGATGAAATATAAATCTTATAAATTTGTAAAGGCAATGTAGAAAAAAAAGCATAAAACAAAGAATGAGACTACTGGTTGACAGACTGATGGCACATCATGGC
This sequence comes from Equus quagga, assembly GCF_021613505.1. Lineage (NCBI taxonomy): Eukaryota > Metazoa > Chordata > Mammalia > Perissodactyla > Equidae > Equus > Equus quagga. The sequence goes on along the minus strand of NC_060269.1, from coordinate 45,367,560 downwards.
AACGTAGTAAGTATGTGTGTTTAAATGTATGTCAGGAGAAAAAGATCCACTGAGAGTGAGTGCCATTTGGGGTCACATACTAAAGCATGAATGGCGTAATCTGATTGCTTTTTTCATTTTTTCTTTTAAAAATATAGTAAGATAAACATAACATAAAATTGTAAATTTAAAATTTAAAAAACATAAAATGGTGAATACTTAAAAACATACAGTTCTGGGGGCCGGCCCAGTGGCGCAGTGGTTAAGTGAGCATATTCCGATTCAGCACCCTGGGGTTCACCGGTTCAGATCCCGGGTGTGGACGTGGTGTTGCTCATCAAGCCGTGCTGTGGGAGGCGTCCCACATATAAAGTAGAGGAAGATGGGCACAGATGTTAGCTCAGGGCCAGTCTTCCTCAAAAAAAAAAAACCCACAGAAAAACCTATACAATTCTGTAGCATTAAGTACATTTACCCCATTGTGCAACCATCACCACCATCTATCTTCAGAACTTTTTCATCTTGCAAAATCGAAACTCTGTTCCAGTTAAACACTAACTCTCCATTTCCCCCCTCCCAGGCCCTGACAACCGCCATTCTACTCTCTATCTTGACGAATTTGACTACTTTAGTAGTCTCATATAAGTGGAATCATACAGTATCTGTCTTTTTGTGATTGGCTTATTTCACTTGGCATAATGTTCTCAAGGTTCATCCATGTTGTAGCTTGTGTTAGAATGTTGTTATGGACTGACTTGTTCCCCAACCCCCAAAGTGGCTGTATTTCGACACAGTTCCTTTAAAGAGAGAATTAAGGTTAAATAAGGTCATAGTGTGGGACCCTAATCCCATAAAACTGAGGTCCTTATAAGAAGAGGAAGGAGCACCAGAGCTCTTTCTCTGTCTGTGTGTGCAGAGGAAAGGCCATGTGAGGACACAGACAGGAGGGCCATCTGTAAATCAGGGAGTGAGGTCTCACCAGAAACTGACCCTGAAGGCATCTTGATCCTGGACTTCCAAGCCTCCAGAACTGTAAGAAAACAAATATCTGTTGTTTAAGCCACCCAGTCTATGGTATCTTGTTACTGCAGCCCCAGCGGACTAACATATGTACACACCACATTTTGTTTACACGTTCATCCGTTGATGGATGCTTGTGTTGCTTTACCTTTGGGCTGTTGTGAATAACGCTGCTATGAACTTGGGTGTACAAATATCTGTTCCAGTCCCTGATTTCACTTCCTTTGGGTATATACCCAGAAGTGGAATTGCTAGATCATATGGTAATTCTATGTTTCATTTTTTTGAGGAATCATCACAGTATTTTCTACAGCAGCTGCACCATTTTACATTCCCACCAGCAACGCACAGGTGCTCCAATTTCTTTGTATCTCTCATTATAAAAACACTTAAATATGATATTTTGGTTCCCGTGAGGAACCTGTGACCACTCAGTAATAACTGTAGACTTGGGACTATTGACTACCCATTCAAACGTATCAAGTTAATTTGCTTTCCCATAAGCAGTAAGGTAACAGTACACAATACTGCTTTTGACAGGGGATTCAAAATGAATGGGAGCATTTGGTGCCATTTTGTATCAGCCTTACTTCATCAAAAGTTATTTCAAAATTCTGTGGTGCTAGGCTAGCCATGGTTATTCATGTTAAAAATGAAAAAGTCACCCTTCCTCCCACAGTGCTTGCGCCCATTCAACTACAACATCCTTTCAAATCTTTCCTCTCTGGGTAGTCTAAAGCTATCAGATTAGACGTCATCTCAGAGCCCACGCCCTGAATTGAATTATGGTGTTTGTGATCGTGATGTTATTTGCTTTCAGCTCCAAGTTTTATAAAATCACGTAGCTCATAAATAGAGATTAGGAATTTGTTTCTCCACATAGCCTGTAAACTCTGTTAATACTCTCTGCTAAGTAGGATATCTTTTAAAAATCTTTCTTTACAATTATTTTCAATTTTTATAGATTTAAGGAGCCATTTGAGGAATAATTTTCATAAACATAAAAAAATTAAAGAAAATTGCAAAAACCCCAAATTTTGTAGTACGCTTTTCAGTATAGTAGCAATACCCTCCACATACTTCAACTACTCCAGGATCATGATTACAGCTTTTAACTATTCTGTACTATTCTTAAAGTATCTCCTTCTGCACACATTAAAGGATAGGGATATATATTTCAAGTATTTAGTATCTGTTAGGTATTCTAAATGCTCACTAGGAGTCATTTACAGTGATCGCAGCATCTTCCTTTTTCAGGCTACATCAGCCGAAAGGCAGACTGAGGGAGAATTCCAAGTTAAAGTCAATATTTAACTGATACTTCACTTGGACTTTGTATTCTAATTTCAAGCTTTGATGTTTAATAATTGATTGAGGGAGAGGAGTAAAAATTAGCTCCGTTTTGTTCAACAGTTTTCTCAGTGATTTGAATCAAGAGAAAGCAGGCTGTCAGGTTATCAGAAGGCATAAATCTAGGAGAAAGAGAGTAAAAATGAGATGACAATTTGGGTTGTAAAAGGTAATATTTTAGAATTAGGGGCTGAAACTAACAAGATTATAATTTAACAGGAATAAATACGAACCTTGTACTTAGGATTTAAAAATCAACAATACATCGTGTGATTGGTTGGTGTGGAGGTTGTAGCCGACTGTAAACGCAAGATGAGCCTGGAGGTTAGTGTGGTTGCCCACAAAGCTGACACAATCACAGATTCTGTGTTCAGCAAAGAATCAGATGCTGCCCTAATTGGACCACACTGTAGCACTATTTTTGGTTATGAGTGCCACATTTTAAGGGAGATGTTAATAAATTGAGGAGCATCCAGAGGCAAGATGGTGAAGAGTCTGAGAATCATGGTACATGAAAACACCTAAAAAAGCGGGGCAGCCGAATTTGCAGAAGAGCCTAATGTGAGGCTTTCCCGGTACCTGACAGGCTGCCCAATGAGAGAGGGATTATTAACCAGGATTCAGAATTCAGACCAAAGTGTGACTGGCACAGGAAGGCAGATTACAGTTCAATATAAGGAAGAATAATTAGACATGTCCAAAAATAGAATGTCCTTCTGTTGCTGGAACTATTTTGGCCATTGGATGAACACCAGCTGTGGGAGGGAACTCTACCTAGGATACAAGGTTGTACCTGCTGACCTCTAGAGGCTGCGCCAATCTAAAGCCCCCCAGAACACACTGGAAACGTGCACCTCTCTGCCAATACTCTGCATGCAATAACTGGATTTAGGGCTGTATTAATGTGATTTCCAAAGCTAACTGGCAACACAAGTGGATTAATATATACACCAATGCAACAGGGCATGGATTTATTTTAGCACAGGAATTTTGCCCATGGTCTCTTACTGCAGAAGCCATCAGAAATCACAACCAGTAGCACTTAATGACCCATTCTCAGAGCCTCTGAGTAGCAGCTGAAACGGAAATATTTGAAGATGAAATTACCTTCCTACCTTCCCATAAGAGTGGCAGCTTAGTATTCTTTCTGGAGTCTAAGAATATATGAGTTACAATTTCAGAGGCCATAATCAGATGCTTTCAGGAATCAAAACGTCACCGTCATTAGTCTTGGTACACTAATATATGTTAGAAGCTACTTGGCACTTCTGCTTCTTCTGAAACAACAGCAATGGTCTAAGGCAGTGGTTCTCAAACGTTAGCATGCATCACAATCACTTGGAGGGATTGTTAAGACACAGAATGCTAGGACCCACCTTCAGAGTTTCTGTTTCAGGCGATATGAGGTGGGGGCTGAGATTTGGCATTTTTAATAAGTTCTCAGGTGATGCTTATGCTCTTTCCACCTCTGCATTCAATGAAAGCAGATTGGTAGTTTGAAATTGGGCATGGTGGAAATGTTTACACCACAGAAATTAGTAAGTGGGAAAACCACAGCTTTGAAAACTGAGAGACAGTTGTTGACTGTTTACCAGTAAACCACTGCGGTAGACTGAGAGCTGAAAGAAAGTATTGGATGATCTAATGTCTAATGCAACATTGCTCAAATTCACTTCCTTCATGGATTTAATGAATATTTCTTGAGTCCTAGCCAAGTAACCACAGCAATAGTTCTTCAATTAAAATGTGTTGAAAAGATTTCATAAGAATGGTGTACATGAAATAAATGTACTCTTGGATTAAAGCAGACAATGAAAGATGGTTTCATATATTAATTATTTACTGTAAGAAAAAGTCAACATTTGATCCATTTCATAAATGTGTATTAAAATTATAACATGAAAATGCACTTAGACCAGTGGTCATTAAATAAATGTACATATCAGTTCATCATCATCTAACATTCACTGACTGTTTAAAATATATCAGGCACTGTTCTAAATTCTTTACATGGATTATCTCATTTAATTCTTATAAAAATGTGTCACAAAGATATTGTTATCCCCGTTTTACAGATAAAAAACTGAGTCACAGTAACAGGTATATGATACTTGGTATCAAAGTGTGTATGGTATATCAGGCAGCCATATATCAGGTGATCTCACAGGTAAGGTCCTGGAAACCTCAAATACAGCATTTGTTAAAGACAGTTTAGTGACAACAACCACCTTATTATTATATAATCACTATATTCTTAAATATATTTTTAATACATATTAGAAGAAAATACTGCTAGCATCAATGCTTTCATAAAACAATACTAGAATAACACCGGCATTTCAGGGAAAACCATGTTAGACATTGGCTTGATGGTATCAAACCATGATAGCCTACCACCCTAACTCTCCTCTTTTGAGCTACTCCTCTCAGAAGCAGATTCCTTGGCCCTCTTTTTAAGTTGGGTGGACACTATCATCGGTTGCCATTCTGGCTCCCTAATTTCTATGCTTCCATGAGGTTGACCTACCTATACTTGACATATTTAAATTTATACATCATTATTTGGCTATTATCTGTCTATGATCACTCTGACTTAAAAATCTTCTGTCTTTAAGGTTCTTTTTGATCACAACTAGTGTAGACCCTGGGGATTTCTATTTGTTACCACCCAGTATTGCCTACAATTCATCTTTCACGCTCAGTGCTTTGTTGAAAGCCATAATATGACCTAAAATGAGTATTATGTGGAGTGAAAACTTAGAAACTCTCGAGATGTCAGCGTGTGAAACATATCCTGTAGGGAGTGTAATCTCGCTTTAAAAGGGATCCAGCTGTGAGCAATTAGCTATAGAAACCTGGGGGGCAGGTTTCAGGGTTGAGTAACAAGTTAAACATTGCATTGACAGGGCGTGGTCACTTAGCCACACGTTATAGCCACTAGCTTTTCCCCTGCATAAACACAGTTGCTCAAATTAGTTTCATTTTCGTCTTCTGAATAGACCCTTCTAGACTGCCTCTTCCTGACTCTTCAGCAAGTTATGTGCACTAAAAACCACACCCTCTCTAACAAACATTGCAACAAGTTTTCCGAATCTTAATGAGCCACATTTATCATTAACCACTAGCTTAAGTATCATAGAATTTCACAAGTTTCCAAACTGTAGACCAGCACTGTTCAATAGGAATATAATGCAAACTACATATATAATTCAAAATTTCCTAGTAGCCACATTTAAAAAATTAAGGCAGGTGAAATAACTTTAATAATATACGTTATTTAATCCAATATATCCAAATTGTTATCATTTCAATATGAAATCAATATTGAAAGTTATTAATGAATGAAATGTTTTACATTCTTTCTCTTGTACTAGTCTTTGAAATTGGATACATATTTTCAACTTACAGTACATTGCAATTTGGAGTAGATGCTTAACGCGTCCTCGATAGCTGCCTGTGGCTACCAGCTACTGTATCGGAAAGCGCCGCTCTAGACTTGTTACAGGTCAGATTAATATTTTCTTGGAACATCCAACTATCCAAACATCCCAGTCGATGAGTTTTTAACTAAGTTTTGGAATGAGGTATCAATTAAACACTCTTGACTTATACCTTCCATGCCAGGTCATCGTTTATAATTAGGATGAATAATAATGAGTTATTTATGGTGAAGAACAGCTAGAAACTTACTGTGTATAAATAAAAATGAGTAAATTTATTAAAATTGTGATATAGTGCAAAAATAGCACAACCGTGCTAAGTGCTATAATTCAATTATTTATAATCAGATAGGGCCTGCCTAGGCCAGGAATCTAGGAATTCACAGAATGGATTCTTAGTTATTTTTAATATTTAATGAAGAAAACATAACAAATATAGAGTAGGTTCAGACTGTCTCCCGTTCATCTTCCCAATGGACTCACAAGGTGATAACTTAGTGATCCAGTCTGAATCTCTTTTTGATGCCCAACGTTTTCTTATCTGGTTAAATTGGAATATTCTTGCTCCCATAGGTCATCGCAGAGCATTGTTATTTTTGGCTTTTAGGTTCTGAGGAATGGTAGTTTAAGCCCTCTTAGCTGGATGGTTAGTATTTATGGTAGCTGCATTCTCTTTAGAGAGGAGTATTTTTCTGTCTACCTTGACACTAGGAGGGAGATTGTAAGGTCTGTTTGGTGGAAAAGGAATCTTTCTCTTTTAGCATTAAAATTTAGCAAATTAAATCTGCTCTCCATCTGTTTGGCACCATGGTATTTCTTGTGTAATATCATTAAGCATTTCTCACTGCAGTAGTTCAGGGCTTTGCATTTAATCATCTCAGGCCTAATCTTGTATAGGGCACAATAGCATTAGCACAGAAGAAGCTATGGGCCTGGCAGAAGGTGATTGAAATAACAGAAATGGCTAGAAGCTATATGATATGGTAATAGGCATCAGGCAACTACTATGTGCCAGGTACATGTTTAGACATGGTATACATGTTCCACATACAATCTCTCTCTTAATTCTTACAACAATTGTATGAGGTTATTAGATGTGATTTCATTTTTCAGGTAAAGAATGTGAGCCTGAGAAAGAGAAAATCTTTCCAAGAAGGTTACAAATCTATTATGAAATAGAATTCAGATGAAGTATGGTCCATTCTCTTTTCTCCACACCACACTCTTTTCTTTCCTCTCAATAAAACAAAACAAATGAAAAAGGAAATGGTTTGCTGTAAACCAGTTGCAAACCACAAGAAATATTGAATGCAAGGCAGAGTGTGAATTACACAGAGAGAATGATGTGAACTTGGTGGAGGAAACAAAGCTCTCCATCATTTACCTGTGCAGCAGAGAGGAGGGAAAAATTGAAGAAGCAGTGAAAACAGTGGTTTCCTCAGGTGATCATAAATATGCTGCACAGAAAATGAAGTTTTAGAGGAGCAGTGGAAGTTGAAGAAGTGGAAAGGACTGAATGTATAGAAGTGATAAGTATGACTAAGAGACCAAGGGAGAAAGAAAAAAGTAATTCTGGTGACCCTTGATTGTACCAGTGGCTTTCAAACTTTCCTGACTGTAGCCCACAGTAAGAAATACATTACATTTTACACAGGGACCCAGTTAGCTAACACTGTGTATGTATGTATGTATGTATGTGGATAGATAGATAGATAAATGGTGACATATATAGTTAGTGATATATATATCGTATCACTAAAGCAAAGGTGTAAAGGCAGTTGAGTAAAGAAAGGACAGTGTTTTTAACAAGTGGTGCTAGAAAAATTGCATATCCATACACACAAACCATTGAACTTCAATCCACATCTCTCATCATATACAAAAATTGACTTGAAATGGATCATAGACCTAAATGAAAAACATAAAATTATAAAACTTCTGAAAGAAAACATAGGAGAAAATCTTTGTGACCTTGCATCGGGCCAAGATTTTTTCAACACCTGAAGTATGATCCACAAAAGAACAAATTTGTAAATTGGTCTTTATCAAAATTACAAACTTCTACCCTCCATAAGACACTGTTAAGAGGATGAAAATACAAGGACGGACTAGAAGACAATGTTTGCAAAGTACACATTGATGAAGGACTTGTATCCAGAATATAGAAATAACACAAAAGTCTCAATAAGAAAACAACACAATTGAAAAATGGGCAAAAGATTTGGACACTTCACCAAAGAAGTTATACAAACAAATAAGCACAAGATGCTCAACATTATTAGTCATTAGAGAAGTGCAAAATAAAACTGCAATGAGATACCGCTACACACCTGTTAGAACAGCAAAAATTGAGAAGACCAACTCTACCAAGTATTGGCATGGATGTGGAGAAAGTGGAACCTCATATGCTGCTGGAGGGACTACAAAATGATACAAGCACTTTGGAAAGCAATTTGACAGTTTCTTAAAAAGATGCTGTGTGATCCAGCCATTCCATTTCTAGGTATTTACCCAGGAGAAATGAAAGCATACGTCCACACAAAGATTTGTACACAAATGTTCATAGCAGCTTTATTTGTAACAGAAAAACCTGAAAACAACCCAAAATCCACCAACAGGTAAATGGATAAACAAATTGCTGTATATACATATAACAAAATACTATTCAGCAATAAAAAGGAATGAACTATTGGTATATGTTATAATAAAGATGACCTCAAAATAGTTATGCTTAGCGTAAGAAGCCAGACAAAAGAGTGCATACCGTATGATGTATTTATATAAAATTCTAGAAAGTGCAAACTAATCTATATTAACAGAAAGCAGACAAATTGTTGCCTGGGTGTGGGAAAAGGGCAGAGAGTGGGAAAAGGGAGGACTTACAAAGGGGTATGAGGAAACTTTTGGGAGGGATGGCTACGTTCTTTATCTTGATTGTGGTGATATTTCATGGATAGAGTGGCCATATTTAGCAAGTACAAACGTAAGATGCCCAATTAAATTTGAATTTCAGATAAAGAATATTTTTCAGTATACATATGTGCTAAGCAATGTTTGGGACATACTTATACTAAAAAAAAATTATTCATTTTATTCCTTGTTTATCTGACATTCAAATTTAACTGAGCATCCTGTATTTTATCAGGTAACCCTGTTGGTGTGTGTATGTGTATGTAAAACTTAACAAATTTTATACTTTAAATAGGTGCAGTTTATTGTATGTCAGTTACACCTCAGTAAAGTTGTTGGAAAAAAAAAGAGAAGAAGAAATTGAGGTTAACCAAGGAAGATGAAGTAATTTTCCCAAGTCTTTCGAGCCGGTGGCCACAAGGCCAAGACCAAAGTCCCAAATGCTGTTCTCCCCCTCTAAGTGCTTCTTCTGTTATCACGTCGATTCTAGAAGAAAATGTTTGCTCGCAGGGTTGGAAAAATAGATCCCCAGAGTGAGGATACTCAGATAAGGACTGGCAAGGAAATTTAAATTAATTTATAATTTATAAATCTCTGCTCTTGTGTGGCTTTGTGAGTCTAATATTTCAACCATCCACAAATCCATTTTAAAAGCCAAGCGCTGCAGCATAGTGACATACATTCTTGGAATAAATAGTCATTTTATTTCAATCCTCTTAACTATCTAGGAGCACAACCGGTCCCTTGGCTGGCTAAGTAGAGAAGGGAAAATGTGTAAGAAAAGGATACAAAATGTGAAGAGGACCTATCTGGTGATTGCTTTTTCCAACTAAATATTTCTCAATAATCCAAATAGCAGGTTCACATGGGGTTTTTTTTTGCAGCATACTTTTAGCCATTTTTACTTGTGAATTAAATAATTTACATGATTGAGAAATACCACTTACTAGTCTAAAATGCCCTGGTCTAAACTGAAGTCACTTACTGCCATTTAGAAATAGACAACCCTTTCCCAATGGATTGTTTATCCAGGGAATAGAGTAGGAAATTGCCGTCCTTCAGCTAGGCTAACAAGTGTTATTTTAATAAGTAACATTTTAACTTGTCTGTAATTGTGATGTGCCTTACTATCAATGTCTACATTTAAAGTGGTAAATTTCTTTTCTTGTCTCTTTTTGAAGCAAAGCTGGTATTAAGTCAATAGTACATTTTACAACCCACAGCACGATAACTCGGGTAGAGATTTCCACCCAGTCCAGTGTCAACTACGCTCTTCTCTATGAATTAGGAGCTAATTACCATCATTACACCCTCTCAGCTCTTTCCAGTGTGGGTAAAACCGGTATAATTCCTACCTAATGTTATTATTTCCAATCTATCTGTATAATTTAGCATCCCACTCCACTTTTCTATTTTTTATTTGCACTAGCAGTCTAATTATATTTACATCTCCTCACAGGTCACTTATGAAACTCTAATAATAAGCAAACCAATGATCACAAAGCCAGAAATGAGACGGGGCCAAATTAACACCAGCAAAATAGAATAAAGCAAGGGTCTCTACTGGGACCTGTTGTACAAATAAACTCAAAGCCTTTTGTGCAAAATTGAGCATTTAAATGAAATACTTATTTTTGCAGTAATGTAATCAACTATTTGACTCTAACAGATAGAAAGGTTTCTATGTAAAATATGCGTGGAGGTGACGGCAGATAAAAGGCAAATGTGAGAGAGATTCTAGATCAGCGGTTAGTAAACCACAGCCCAGGGGGCCAGATCTGGCTTGACATCTGGTTTTGTACAGTTAAAAATGGTCCCTAATTTTGTAAATGGCTGAAAAAATTAAAAGAAGAATTATATTTTGTGACACGTGAAAATTATGTATAATTCTAATTTCAGTGTCCGTAAATAAAGTTTTATTGGATAAGGGCACACACTAGTTTACATATTGTCTATGGCTGCGGTTGCACTGAAATGGCAAGGCTGGAGCTGTGACAGAAATGGTATAGTCTGAAAGCCTAAAACATTAGCTCTCCAGCCCTTTACAGAAAAGTTTGCTCACCTCTGCTCCAGATCCAAGGGTTTGACTAGAGAGGAACACCGACAGCTGCTCTCTCTCCGTTGCATTTTGTGAAGATGAGTTCTGCTGGAGCCCTGGCTTGCCTTGATTCTTTGTATTGTTTCAGTATAAAGCCGTGTCCTCACGTTTGATAGCATAAATGCCGAAAGAATTATAATTTAGCACGTGATCAAGAACCAAAGGAGAGGAAAGTAGTGACTTTTTAAATAATTTCATGTGGTCTTCAAAGTAGATTGTAAAGCAGTGAGAAGTGGGATTCTATGTGTGTGTGTGTGATTTTTTTTTTCTGTGAGGAATTTTTCCCTCTATGGTTTGTAGCAGATAATCCAGAAGCCAGGACAGCCTTCTTCCCTTTTTTTTTTTTTTCTTTGAGGAAGATTAGCCCTGAGCTAACATCTGCTGCCAATCCTCCTCTTTTTGCTGAAGAAGACTGGCCCTGAGCTAACATCTGTGCCCATCTTCCCCTACTTTATATGTGGGATGCCTACCACAGCATGGCATGCCAAGTGATGCCACGTCCACACCTGGGATCCAAACTGGTGAACCCCAGGCCGACAAAGCAGAACGTGCGCACCCAACCACTGCACCACTGGGCTGGCCCTGCCTTCTTCCTTTCTAGAGAGGCTGCATTTTGTTTGGGTGTGTACCCTGGCCTCACATGACTCAAGATCAAACTCTGATTCATCAAAGCCAGTCACTGAAATCTCAGTCCTCCTGTCAGGGCCTGGTTTCAGGGAGAGATGAATGACTCAGCCCTGGCCAATAAAATGAGAGGAATTCACCTGGGATTTTTCTAGGAAAGGCTTCTCCACTGATGAAACACACATACCTCCTCTTGGTCATTATGGTTTCTGCAGATACCTGGAAACTGACAGCCTCTTTGGAATCTCAAGGGGAGTTTGCCTGCAGGCAACCTGGTACTCTGAGGATGCTGAGCACGTAGACAGCAAGCACTTGTGTTTCTGAAGACATCGTTGAGCTACTGAATTAAGCAACCCCAGATTCCTCCTACTCAGAAGATCTTACTAGACGACACAATAATTTTTCTTATTATTTAATCCATTTTGCAATGAATTTCCTGTTACTTTCAGTACTCTGATGGGTTTTTATTAGTTTTACACACACAGATGTTGTTAATATCCTTTTTCATGGGAACATCTAAAGTCTTATCTCCACGAATGGTAGAGTTTCTATAATACAATTGACTATTTTATGCACATTTACGCCAGGAAAATTCCAAGCCAAAAACCAAAATAATGAGACTTATTTATTATTATCTACTTAGATTTCCCCTTCAGGTGAGATGAATATGTGGAGAATCACCTGGGTGCAAAGTTTTGTCAAAATGACTCAGTCAGGTTTATTTTCCAGGTAAAAGCCCAGAGATGTTTACACAACTTTTGATCCTGCCTTCTCTCTGTACTCACCAGGGAAAACAAGGAATTTTATATTTTTGAATTACCTCAGCAACTTTAATGATAAAGTAGTCATTTATTCAACAATTCTTACTAAGCATTTGCTTACCGTATTGCACCGCTCCAGCATGCTATGAAAGTTACAAAGCAAATGGAAGGCAGTTCAAGTCTCCGAAGGGAACTAACAAAGGGTGACTTGACATGCAGGGAGAAAAGACACACTCAGGAGACACCTAGGAAGTCTAAGCATGCACTTGAGACATAGGTCAAACTGGACTTTAAAGTTCCAATGAATAATAGTGTCTGTCATGGTTGCAGACAATGCTTCCTAAAGGAGAAAAACACAGTCTTTTGTAGCTTGTATGGTGCGCTAGTCCATTTGGGGCTGCTAGAATAGAATAACATAGGCTGGGAGCCTTCTAGACAACAGAAATTTATTTCTGACACGTCTGGAGTCTGGGAAGTTCAAAATCAAGGCATCTGGTGAGGAGCAGATTCCCTGTCTGGAGAGAGCCTGCTTCCTGATTTGTAGATGGTTGTATTTTCGCTGTAACCTCACGTGACAGAAGGGGTGAGGGAGCTCACAGGGGTCGCTTTTATAAAGGCACTAATCTCATTCATGAGGGCTCCACTCTCATGGCTTAATCACTTCCCAAAGCCCCACCTCCAAATTCCATCATATTGGACCTTAGGAGTTAACACATGAGTTTTGCAGGGACACAAATGTTCAGTCTATAGCACTCGAGAAACCAGAAAAACAGAGGCCATGTCATACTAATCTTTGTTCACACTGACCCAGTGCCAGGCACACAGTAGGGTGCCATCAGTATTAGTAGAACCATTGGTCGAATACGCATAAGTATCAAGTGAGTTCTCTAATCTTGAGAACTCGAATTTCAACTTATAATTCTATGTGTAATTATTGTATAAATTACCCTATTGACACAATGACCCCATGAGTTTATTGGAGGCAGTTTGAGTTTATTAGAGGCTTACTCTAATGCTTTCTGATTGTCCACAGGATGCTTATTGTTTGAGAGAAGAACAAATAAATGTGGCAAGGATGTTTCTGCCTGATGTTTATTTGGCTTTTTCAGAAATTTGACAAACTGAATCTTTCAGTTCCTTCAGTGGTTAGACCCACTGCATAAATGCACCCACTAGATTGAAGTGCAGTGTTTAAAAATTTTCCAGTCCATGCGACTGTTCTGTGGTAACTGTCAGAACTGGAGAATCCTATTCACCTCAGCAGTTGCAGTAATCAGTCTCTAACATTGTCTCCTCTCTTCTTCCCGCTACATGCATATGTGAGATGTGTCCATTAGAGTTCATTTCACAGTGTCATGCTCCCACCACCACCTTGTAACCTTCGTCTTGGCTTGATTCTCTTGACGAGCCCACCTGTTATGCACAGCGCATCTGCAATGGCCAATGTATGCCCATATTGTCAACAGATTTTCAAATGTATTTATTAAAACACAAATGTTCATGTTCCATTTGATTCCTGTAGATTTATTTTCTTGGTATGTTTCATTTTGATCACTGAAATGGAGAATTGGCCTCACGAGACAATGAAGTAATGTATACTATGAACTCTCATCCCTCTCTCTGCTCTTAACTACAAAAAGTAAATGTTGTGGGTCAGCCTGGTGGCGCAGCGGTTAAGTGCACATGTTGCACTTCGGCGGCCCGGGGTTCACCGGTTCAGATCCCGGGTGCGCACATGGCACTGCTTGGCAAGCCATGCTGTGGTAGGCGTCCCACATAGAAAGTAGAGGAAGATGGGCATGGATGTTACCTCAGGGCCAGTCTTCCTCAGCAAAAAGAGAAGGATGGGCAGCCGTTAGCTCAGGGCTAATCTTCCTCAAAATAAATAAATAAATAAATAAATAAATAAACAAAATAAAAATAAATAAATGTTCTGAACATGTAGATACAGAGATTAGATTGGTGGTTACCAGAAGGGAAGGTGGGGAGGGAGGAACGAGAAAGGGGTAATAGGGCACATGTGTACAGTAACAGATGGTAATTAGTCTTTGGGTGGTGAACATGATGTAGTCTACACAGAAATAGAAATAGAAACAGAAATAGAAATATAATGAAGTACACTTGAAATTTATATAATGTTATAAACCAATAAAATAATAAATAAATGTAATGAAAAGCAGTTCTCCCTCTGACCTTATGCTTAAGTGTCATATCATAAAGTCCTGAATAGGAGGATTTAAGGCAGTTCTGGAAGGTAGATTGCTCATTAGATAAGGTGCTTGCTTCTCTTTCAATATGACTTTATGCACTTTCAGTCTGATGATGGAATTCCTTAATTCACTTATTCAACAAATAATTCACTCCATCGCTTCAGCATTCAACGCATATTTCTTGAGGACCTACTATGTTCAAAGAACTGTGCTGACAATTAAGAGTTTATAGAGATAATATATATACAATGGAATATTATTCAGCCATGAGAAAGAAGGACATCCTGCTGTTTGCGACAACATGGATGCAACTTGAGTGCACTATGCTAAGTGAGATGAGTCAGACAGAGAAAGACAAATACTGTATGATATCACTTATAAGTGGAATCTCAAAAAGCCAAACTTGTAAAAACAGAGAGCAAAATGGTGGTGACCAGGGGCTGGGAGATAAGAGAGATGTTGTTTAAGGGCACAAACTTGCAATAAGTAGCAAATAAGTCCTGGAGATCTAATGTACAGTATGGTGAATATAGACAACAATATTGTATTATAATCATCAAACTTGCGAAGAGACTAGATATTAATTATTCCAACCATTAAAAGGAAATCGTAATTGTGTGACGTGATGGAGGTGCTAATTATCACTACAGTAGTAATCATACCACAACATATAAATGTATCAAATCAACATGTACGTCTTAAATTTACACAGTTATATATCAAATACTTTTCAATTAAAAATGTTTTTAAGTTTACAGAAATAAATAAGATATGCATTTACCCTCCAGGAGCTTACAAATAGAGAAGATTCAATATGTATAATATAAAAAAGAAAATAAAATTAAAAGAAACTACTGTGAAGACAGCATGCTGAGTATCTAATTTTGACTTGGGAGGATTGGGGATGTTTTCCAGAAAAGGCAGCACTCACAGTAAGCCTTGAAAGATGAATTTTAATAATGAGGAAAAGTAAAGGGAGCTAAGAATCAATAAGGAGGCTAGAGTCAGATTATGAAGACACTAGGCAGCAATCCTAAGAAATCTGGATGAAAAAATTTATTGGCGCTGGAGAAAACCATCTCATGTTTTTAGAAGAGCTGATATTTTATTTTATCTGAGTTTTAGATCACTCCTGGCAGCAGTGGAGAATGGATTGGAAAGGAGAGAAACTAGAGCCAAGACTAGGTAGGAGGTTATGGGGACAATCCAGATGAAGGATAATGAAGGGCCGTTTACTTGTATCACCCGCCCTTCAACTAAAACATAAGCTCCATGAAGGCAAGCTCTCTGCGTTATTCCCTGTTACGTGCCCAGCACTCAGAACAGTGCCTGACATATAGTTCAATCAATGTTTGTTGAATAGACGAAGAAATAAGTCAGTGAAAGAATGAATGAATGAATGAATGAAATGAAACAATGGAAGTGCAGAGAAGAGATCAGAAACAGACAGTTGCCTCAGAGATGAAATTTTCTCTTTTTCTGTGGACACATGCCATAGCTGGATCTTTTTTGAGTGTTGGCAACAGATGAGATGTGTTGGGAAACATCCCAGACTCTCCTGTCTGTGTCCTTTCCAGCTTCTGTGGCATCTGCTTCCTCAGTGTCCACTTAGAGGAGAGGTTGGCAAACTGTGGCTCCTGCATCACCTTGGTCCTGCCACCTGTTTTTGTCAGACTTGTGAGCAAAGAATAGTTTTTACATTTTCAAATGGTTGGGGGGAAAAGCAAAAGAATAGTATTTTGTAACACAAGGAAATTACATGAAATTATAGTTTCAGTGGCCAGGTCCATAAATAAAGCTTCACTGGAACACAGCCATGGCTGTTTGTTTCCAAACTGTCAATGGCTGCTTTTGCCCTACCATGGCAGAGTTGAGCAGTTCAAACAGAGATTATATGGCCCAAAAAGCCGAAAGTATTTACTCTCTGGCTCTTTACGGGAAAAGTTTACCAACCCCTGATATAGCAGAGCTCTCAGGAAAGGATTTGAAGTTTATTCATAACGAGGAATAAATAGTTCATCAGTGAAAGTTTCTAAAATATACTTTAAAAAACATAATAGGTAAGACAAAGCATCAAATTAAAACAAAAAACAAAGTGAAAGGAGGAAAAGACTCTAAGAATAATATTAGTTGTATATTATGTGCCAGATTCTCAGCTAAGCATTTCTTTTTTTAAAGAAAAAAAAATATATATTTTAATGTAAAAATAGGTGAACTTAATTTTATTTAATTTTATTTTTTCTCTTTCAACTAAGTTTCTTATTCTTTTTCGTAATATTTTATTGAAGTAACATTAGTATATAACACTATATAAATTTCAGATTTACAGCGTTATAGTTCGATTTCTCTGAAGACTACACCATGTTCACCACCCAAAGACTAATCACCATGCATCACCACACATGTGCCAGTCACCCCTTTCACCCTGCTCCCTCCCCACTTCCCCTCTGGTAACCACCAATCCAATCTGTATGTGTGTGTTCGCTCGTCGTCGTCGTATTTATCTTCTTTTCATGGGTGAGATCATACAGTATTTGACTTTCTCTGACTTATTTTGCTTAGCATAATACCCTCAAGTTCCACCCACGTTATCGCAAATGGCAAGATTTCATCTTTTTTATAACTGAGTGGTATTCCATTGTGTATATACCACATCTTCTTTATCCATTCGTCCCTTGATGGGCACTTTGGTTTTTTCCAAGTCTTGGCTATTGTGAATAATGCACTTAAGCACTTCTTTAAATAAAATTGATTATCTCCTCTCCTTCCAACAAAGTTGCAAAACAGACGTCTCTATTCTCATTTTATAGAGGAGGCACCTAAAACTCAGAGGCTGAATAACTTTCCCTGGATCACAAAGCCAGCACAAGACAAAGCCAGGATTTGAACCTATAGTAGTTTAGCTTCAAAACCACATCTTTAACTGTCACTTTAGAATTACAGACACAAATGAGCAAGTAACGTTGGGCATGCATATAGGGGAGAGGCTAAGTGGGATCCTTGAAATCACAGTTTCTCCAGGGCAGGAAGATGGAGAAAATGTGGAACCATGAATCCTAGTACAGGTTTTTGTTTTTTCTGAGGAATATTGTCTCTGAGCTAACATCTGTGCCAATCTTCCTGTATTTTGTGTGGGATGCTGCCACAGTGTGGCTTCACAAGCAGTGCTAGGTCTGCACCCGGGATCCAAACCTGCAAACCCTGGGCTGCCGAAGCAACATGCGTGGACTTAACCACTATGCCACTGGGCCGGCCCCCTGTGCAGGTTTTAGTGGAAGTACATCTTCTTCCTGCATCATAAGGTGACTATCACAATAGAGGGAGAGTTGGGGCTGATTGACCAACACTGGGCATCTCTGAATAGGCATTACAGCTGGGAGTCGTCCCACTAGAGCTGGTCTTCAGATATGAAAGAGAACTCCAAAGGAGATGGGCAAGTGAGGGTTTGGTAACCCAGGAGCTGCCCACTTCATTGTCGGCAAATGAGGGCTGGAGTTTTGGGGAAGGATGAATGATCAAAGAAAACTTTTCGTAGGATGAAATAAAACCCCTGAGGGATGCAGCAGTTGAACAGAGATATTAATTGTTAAAGGAAAAATAAAGAGACTGTAGATTGGATGCGGATTGGAAGTTTTACTTTTAAGCAGGGAATCAGATCCAGCATAGAGTCTAGGACTCTGGAGGACGAGGTTTGGGAGAGGAAAAATGAGTTATATAAAATCAAACACCCATGGTACTGTCTCCTTAGGGAAACCACATTTCTGTGTGTTGCTGGTTGGGTAGTGATATGGAGACGTTTTGGTTAGGTAAGCACTGGGCTGGCTATAGGAGATCTGCTGTGAACGTGGGGCCCACCTTGGACTATGACATCCCGCTGTCTCTGCTTCATAGACAGGTGCCTACGTCAGCTGTGTGGCCAGGGCAGGGTCTCCCCAGGAATCTCCTGTGCCATGCACATTGCATCACACTATTTCTAAAGCGCAGATGAGGAGATGGGGGTTAAGAAAAGTCCAGTGACTTAAGCCACAGAGAATCTCTGTTAGAGCACACACACCACCACCCCCTGCCCCCACCAAACACACATTCTTGGTTTGCAGAACACGTGCACTTTCCACTACACTGTCTAAAACTAAGTGCTTTTGACTCAGCTGTCAAGTAATAGCTTTTTAAAAAATTTATTGCAGGCCACAGAGCGACTAAGAAACTAACTACAGATATGTATCTGCTCTGATGGTTATGGTAGTATGTAGTGGCAACAAAATTTTAACGACGATTGAAACATTCCACAGACGATCAATATTTCCCCACATCTGTTGGTGTCTGTAGGATGCGTTTATCTGACCCAGTGGGAAAAATAGATCCATGTTTAGATAAGTTTGGGAAAGGCTGGGTTACATAATTGTAAACAGGTTTATTTACCATAGGATTTCTCAGCACTTTTTAATATGCTTTTCGTTCGCCATGAATATCTAGAAGACGAATGTAGCAAGCAGTGTTCCCAAACGTACTTGACTCTGGAGCACCCCCACCCTCACACACATACATCTCAGGGTGCACTCATGGCGGCAGCATTTGATGAAACGTTTGGGAAAACACTGGCCTGAACACATACTGAAATTCCAGCAAGACTAACACAGTTCTTCTGTATTTCATCCTGTTTAGGGGAGATTGCAAAAATTTCTCTATGACAGGAGTTTTATAGGTGAGACCTCAACACCTGTCATATTGAGAAAAAAACAGTTTTCCATGCTCTGGCTGTTCTAGGCTTTACCAAAGTAGTTCTACCTGAGTGAAAACCTGAAGCAAATAAAACTGAAGCTACAATATATCCATCCAGGGAAATTAGCTGCAGTGAATACGCAACACATTGTGGGTAGCGAAGGCGATTAGGAAGCTGTGAAAACATCTGCCAAAATCATGTGTCTGAAGAGCGATTTCTTGCTTTTTAAACTTCCTTGGGAAGCTTAGATTACTCCTCTAAGCACAGACTTGTTATCACATTGACCATTGCATCAGAGGAGCAGGTCAAAGCCCTGGTCATCTGTGTTCTCTGCAAATACTGAGCTCCCTGATCCAAGAGCAAAAGGAAAGGAGCCACAGAGCCAGGAGGGGCCAGGTGACATCATGACCACAGCACAGCTTCTGCCTCCAGGGTCTTTGGTCAACTTTTGGTAATAGGAATGAAGCTCCTTCTTTATGTCCCCAATCTGCCCGTATAATCCTGCACCCATTTCCCATTTGGGCTCTTGGATTTCTGAAAGTCTTCCTGGGCCAGCAGTTCATGGTCTGTTTTTGATCTGTACCATTATTCCTGCAAATCTTAGCTCCCCTTTATGCCTTCACATCAGCAACTTTCAATACCTTTATTTAAGTGATCTTTTCCCAGACCACCTCTTATTTTTTGCTCATTTTACTCACTTCCACAATTCACTGATCCCTTTTTGTTCGTTGTCTTACATTTAAAATACCAATGTTTATTAAATACCCCTGCCTTGGGTCATCATCTGTTATAAGCTATCCTTTTCCTCTGACAGTCTTCTCCATTTTCCAAATGCTTCTGATACATTTGGGGAATTTTCTAATTCTCTTTTCAGATTTTGTCTACCTAGATAAAACACCGCAATGTCTGAAGGCCTACATTCTGCAAATGTGTCATGAGTGAGGATTTTTTATGTATAAAACATGTCTGTATTAAGTTGGTTATAAAGAGAGCGGTGTAGTGGGGCAATTGAGAGCCCACCTTGTGAGGCAGCCCATCAGGGAATAAAGAGCTTGTTAGCTGTGACTGTAGACAAGTAACCAATCTTTCTCTGCCTCATTTTCCCCACTTATAAACTGGGGGACTACTACTACCTATCTCATTTAGTTATTATAAGGATTAATTGAATTAACATATCTAAAAGGCTTATAACAGCACCTAGAACATAGCAAATGCCATATAATCATTAGTTATTATTATTTCCACCGTTTAAAATAAGAAAAGCATCTTAGAATAAAATGTGGAGACTTTTTTGAAGTATTTTTTTCTGTCTTTTTAAGGCCCAGATTATAAAAAGGATCATCTACCTAAAGTTCACCGGGACACTTCCTATATAGGAGAAAAACGTCCGGCATTAGAAAAAACTGGAGATCTCAGATATTTATGGAGGCCTGCCTCTGACAAAAGCTTCTCAGTGAGATATAAACATGAGTATGTTGGTGAAATTGGTTGGAGAATACCAGAATATGATTTTATCAACAAAACAAGGCTGGAGACTGGCTTTCACTTCAAGGTATGGCTCTTAAATTTATGTTCTTCATAGCATCCTGTTTTCCGATTTGAATTTCTTCTGAGTTTGCTGCCATAGGAAATGTCATGTTCTTGATCTGCTGTTGAGATGTCATGGAATTTGGGTTTCTCAGAAAAATAAACGTGTGAATAAATGTACTTCTACCATCATTCCCTTTTAGTCCCTTTTATGCATGAGCGGAGAGGTGTGAGGAAAATGAAGCCATGGGTGATCCAAAAGCATTTGTGTTTGGTTTTGGAATGCGTTCAGAGTCACATTTCTGCTGCGACATTCACACACACTCCCCCAGCTTAGCACAGCTCTCCGAGTGGGTGGTGTGAAAGAGGAAGCCTGAGCTGGACAGCTTCCACAAGCCTAAGACACGAGTCCCAGATCTTTAAATCCGCTGTGTTGATAATGCCTTTGAATCAGGTAATCCAGGGCATGTAGTCAGAGGTTTCTTAGAAACCTGTCTTATTTCCTCTCGGTGATATGAACATGGGCATAAGCCCATGCAATCTCTTCTGAAACAGAAGAGAGCACCACTGATTTTAGAAGTAAAATCTGAGAATTCAGACTTTTTTCCCAGGCAGGCCTTGGCATTATCTGAAAGTTGAACACTTGTCAGTTATGTAATAACCGGATTTCTTCAAATTCTTAAGGCAGTGTAGTACAGCCTCATACAGTAAATGTTAACAAAAGAAAAACACTTTTTCTGGCCCAACCTACGGCAGTGTAGGAAAGCAGCTGGGAGCTCAGTCTTTGAAGTCAGACAGACCTGGTTCGAATCCTGACTCTGAGTCAGGTCTAGCTCTGTGACCTTGAGCTGGCGAGCTCACCTCTCTGTGTCTCCACTCCCTCTTCTTCCACACGACAGTGTTTAGTGTGCCCACTTCATAAGATCATCTGGATTCCTATCCTAGTTCTGCCACCTACTAGTTGTTGGTGGCCTTGGGCAAGTTCCCTAGCCCCTGGACTTCAGTTTCTTCATCACGAATCTAAGTATCTACCTTATCGGGCTGCTGTAAACATTAAATAAATTAATTTATGTAAAGGGCTGGAAACAGTGCCTGGTATGTATCAAGCACTCTGCGTGTTTAATATTGTTATTCTTATATTGTGCGTATTTTATGTAAGAACACAGGGAACACCCTGAGTGAGATACCTGGCACTTGGTGACATCCAATTTCTGCTATTAGTAATGTGGTTGTGTATTTAATGTTACTCAGTGTCAGTTAAACAGAATGAACGCTCAGGTTCTTAAACTGTGTCTTATTCCACTTAGAAAATAAAGATGAAGATCAGAAATTTGGTTAAATTTCCAAACTGGCCCCCAGCAAGGAGGGTACAGCCCCAAAGCAAGGCAGCTGGTTAGAATAGAGTCCAGAGCTTTCGTTGGTTTGTTGCTTCTCTTTGGGTGATGCTCTCCTTTTGTACACAGCCCTCAATCTGTCTGCCCATCTTGGCTGTGCATAACTTCTCTTCCTTCTTATCTTTAACTTACGAACTCATTTGTCTGCTCAAATGAAGTGCATTCAGGCATTCCTTGGTTTTTGAAGCAAGCTCTGAATCCAAAAGAGATGTCGGCCACGACTTAGCCTTCCAGGAAGGTATTTATTCCATTTCTTTTGTTCATATTTCACAGACGGCTTTAATTCGCTGCTCTGCTCGGTAATACTGTCCTCTTAACCCCTGCAGAAGTCAGTGTGAGCCAGACAATGATTTTCTCCCCCAACTAGTGGCACACTCAGAAGCTGGTCTTGTTTGGCACAAGCTGTAAGGGCTGTTGCTTATCATCCGTGCACTTTCTTGGACCTAGCATTTTGACAGTAACTGTTTTCAAGCATTTACCTATCTCAGATAACAACCTTAAACAATATCTTAAAGGGTTCCTTGGACTTACAGCTTTATAATGAGAAAAAAAGGTTCACTGAGAATGACTATACATATTAGCAAAAACCGTACATAATTTACTCACCAGTTAAGGCCTTAAGTGTTGTCATCGAGGCGGCTAATCTTCTCCTCCGCATCCAGAGCATGACTCCCTCTATCTCCAAAGCAGAGGGCAATATTAGTTTTTGAGTCTAGCCTCAGACTTGGATTCCTTATCAACCCAGTGCTTCAGGCAGTTCTTCTGATCAATAAGACTCGGCAGGAATTGACATTTGAGCTGATACATACACATACATTCCATGCATATAAACAAGCTCCTAATTACAAATAATACATGACAGTTTGTGGCATTAGCTCACGTGCCTCCTCACTGAGGAGCTGGTAATTTCCTTGGTGTGCTATAACTTAGGGAAATGCTTCCATCCACGTCCTGTTCTTTCTCTGGCTCTCTGTCTCTAGCGGATCTTCATTACATCCCTCCCTCGCCCGGAATAGTCCCAAACAAGACGGCACTTTGTTCCAGTCTAACTTCAGAGACTCCTCAGTGTCTCTCACTGCAATTGTTCAGAACTTTGATTTTAAGCACAAACCTTCATCTAGTGGATTTTTATAGCCTGAACGTCTGCTCTTCCTAATTTACTGCGCCAGGTTTGCATAAGACTGGCAGCTTAGGAAGCTCAGGCGTCTCTAGTAGATTCTTGGCAAAATGCCTAGGGCAGTTGCTTCCTACCTGGGAAGGGTCTCTCCTATTTGGAGCAGTAGGAGGGGTTCTCTAGATCATCTAGATTTTGGTAGAAAGATAATAGCTTCCAGGCTGAATGACACCTGAATACTTTCCCCACATCACAGATGTCAGTAAAAATCACAATATCGGGTTTCTCTTCTGGATCTTTTTGTGTTTAGTTATTTCCTCCTCGTCCTTATGCGAGCTACAATGCCATAATAATACTTGTGCATATAAACCAGTAAAGACCACTGCTTTTGCCATTATCTCCAATTTAAGAGCAGCTTTTTGTTTTGTCTCTTTATGGATCTAGTCTCTACCAAGCTATATGCGTTGTTTCTGCAAGAATCTATGGAGATCATTGAAACAATTCCTTTGATTTCAACCCCATGCTAAACTCAGGAGCATTTCTAACTGCTTCTTAGCTGGGCATCTTCTCCTCTGACCTTTCTTTAACCTAGACTTCAACAGTGTCAGCTGGCTTCCTGATGCCCATTTTGGGCTCCCACACTCTGACCTCACGACCAAATGATTTAAGTTATTTGGTTTTCCCACAGAAACAATATTGTACTGGACTTGATGACTAACTCTCCATGGGTGTGATCCCAAAGACAATATTAAATCAATGAATCATAACATATAGTAGAACCAATATATCATATGGTATAACAACTTGAAAAATCTATAGAAGGTAACTATGGGAATCCATCAATATGTTTATATGTGAAACAACATAATATAATAAAAAGTAAAATCTCTGATGCTTTGAAATTTCTTCCTCATTTTCACTTGCCACATATCCCAGCATTATAAAATACAGGGGGCTTCTTTGTGACAGTTTTATGGACATTTGAACAGACTTCTGATGAGACGTTGAGTTTTCTGACGTCTGTCGAGTAAACTGATCCACGGCTGGTTGCTTCATTAGACATTTTTCTCACTGTGAATTTATTTAGAGAAAGTAAACATAAAAAGAGCTATCATCGACTATTTAGTATATAAGTAAACTATACTTTATACTATGTGAGTAAACTTTACTATCCATTTTGCAGATGAAGAAACTGAGGTCTTGATACACGAGGTTTTTTACCTGAGGCCACACAGCTAGTAAACGGTGGAGCCAGGATTTCAACCCAGGCTGTGAATTCAAGGACTTAGTGAGAGTTCAGTGTATATGAGACAAAATGATAGAAAATGAAGTGAGAACGTTAGACTGGAGTCACTGTGTAAAGCGCACGTCTGTGTTATCATTTTTCTGTAAGGCAGGGTCTGGCTGAGTCGATTGCCATTGCCTTCTTTTATAAGGCCTGCATCCTTTCTTCAGGGTTCTCTCAATTTTCTCCCAGCTTCCCATTCTACATCATTTGCACACCATACACCTCATTTATAATATTAAAATGAATTATTAGTAAACACCCACATATTTGATATCATAAGAAATAGCTTAGTAATAGTTATCTTTGAATTTTTATTTAATAAGCACTTTAAGGTGTTTCAAAACATATCATCAAATACAATCTTTGGCATTATGGGAAAAAAGAGAAGACAGTGGGGTCCCACCAGACTATATCTTCTTTCCTTGTCCCAACCTGACCCCGTGTGTTCTTCCAAACTGTCCACCTTTACACAACAATGTCCTGGAAAATTTTCAAATTCGCCTGAAAAAAAGAAGTATTGCCAGCGTGAAGTTGATCAGCATGTAGCCCACCAGTCACGTATTTCAGTATTTCTGGGTGTTTTTCACCCCAAATTTCTCATTTACCTTTGGGTTCATTTGGACGAATCACAAACAGTTGCATTAAAATTCCTGAGATCTCATGCTCCTGCTCTCCAGATGTTACCATCAATATAGAAGATTTCTTAAAGATAATAAAGCTTCCTTTTTCAACCAAGTTATAAAAGCAAAACAGAAAATAGCTTTTCTAAAATTAGGCGCGTCTTGGGATTGCTGTTCTTCCCCAGAAAGGCGTGTGTTTAGTTCTCACTTTATACTTCTTAGAGTTATTTGCATCCTAACAGTTTGTGGTTTAATATAAAAATAATTACATTAGCACCTTTCATCCTTCAGTGCTGTATAAAGTAATGCATTTTCTGATCCCACGGGAAGCTTTTAGGAAGGGAGTGCCACACACTGACCATCTGGGAGGGAGGAGAAACATTGGCCAAGGAGGCCAAATGACCCTCCTTTTTCTTGAAAATAATATATTAATACCATTCACCTCCTTGTACACAGATGTTATATTTTCCCCATTTTACAGAAGTTATCTTCATAGGATTCCTCAAATAAATTCAAGGAACTAATTTCCTTATAAAATCTTACTTGTATCTGAACTTCCAGAAAATACATTTTATGTATGATGCTTCCTTCCTCTAACAGACCATGGAAACAACAAGGGAGGCGTGGCTCACTGATTTGCTCTCTCTGTACTGTGCTCAAGGTAGTTCCGTGAAGAACAACGTGTTTGGAATGGGAAGCGTCTCTGCTGGTAGCCAGGAGCACTGCCACTCCACATGTCACTGGGCCTCCCAGCCCGGGGACCCAGCTCCTCCGCTAAACACAGGGCTTTGTGTTTCTTGTTGTGCTGACTTTATAGATCATTATTGACAAACTGGAAAAAAGTACATCCTAATTTTCCCAT
This sequence comes from Equus quagga, assembly GCF_021613505.1. NCBI lineage: Eukaryota > Metazoa > Chordata > Mammalia > Perissodactyla > Equidae > Equus > Equus quagga. The sequence goes on along the minus strand of NC_060269.1, from coordinate 45,341,643 downwards.
TTTTGTTAGGATGCGGAAATATGAAATAGAAAAAGGAACTCGGTGTAATGTAGCTTGGTGGGTGCTTTTATTCCTTAATGAAGGAAGGCTGAAAAAATGCCACGGTGGGTACTAAATTCCGTAGGACTTGACATGACATCTTGAGTATGTGTCTAAATGTAAACATCAACTTTTGTTTTTTTTTAATTATGCTTCTTAAAGTTAGTAATTAAGCATATGCCATAGATTATCAACAAGTGTTATTTGATGAGGATAGGGAGATACAAAGCTAAGAAAAGATTGTATAAATTAGAATGAGGTCTAGTAAAGCTGTGGTTTGGCTCCATAGCCAGATCCTTTAAATTATGGTCAAAGAATTCTGAAACTTGTGTGTGAGCTAATATCCCAAGCACAGGTGGCTAAAATACCAGGACATCTGTTTTCTAAATCCAGCATTTATCCTGGCTTTTAAAGATCTTTGGGAGAAATTCTAAAATCATTATAAATTTAGGGTTATAGTTTTCCCTGCTGTTCGTATACTCCTAGAGTACCTCAGGTGTATTAGCAAACATGTAGAGAATGCATGGCAAATGAGAGTAGCAATCTGGTGATATCCATTCTTTTCCCAAGATTGAACCTAGGATAGCAAGAAATCTTAATAGAGCAAATTAAAACAATTCATTAAATATAGGGGCCCCATGTGCTATGGTCCCAGTCATGTCTCTGGGTACAAAAAAATATGGCACTAAAAATAAATGCTGTAGGAGTCCACATAAGCTCCTTCAGCTGAGGAAGAATTCATAGAAGTTTCTTTGCGTTGTTGTTGAAGTTTTTAATGTGACTATTGTCAACCGTTGGACTGTACAATCCCAGCCACATTCCCAAGAGCTTTAAGCAACTTGAAGTCTGAGATCGGTTCTATTGAACTTTGTACTGACATCAACTCGACTCCTCCTAGTGCTTAGCGCTGCCTAGATGATTGTCAATAAATGATGGGAGATGGGGACAGAGATAGTTTCTCTGCTCATGCAGTGTCTTTGTTAAGAGACCAAGTTGCAGACGAGGAGAAACGAATTTTTGTTTGTTTGTTTGTTTTTTAAGATTTTATTTTTCTCCCCAAAGCCCCCTGGTACATAGTTGTATATTCTTCCTTGTGGGTCCTTCTAGTTGTGGCATGTGGGACGCTGCCTCAGCGTGGTTTGATGAGCAGTGCCATGTCCGTGCCCAGGATTCGAACCAACGAAACACTGGGCCGCCTGCAGCGGAGTGTGCGAACTTAACCACTCGGCCATGGGGCCAGCCCCGAGGAGAAACAAATTTTTAAGTGTGCATTAGATGGAGACTTATTCTACTCCTAGCTGATTCAATAGTCATTTGAAAACTATTTACCATTTATTTTTTTTACTGAAACGTAGTTACACTGTTACTGTTCACAATGCCTGAGCTACCACTCCTAGTGTAATTCTATGTTGAAAAGCTAATTGGACAATTAACTTGAGAGCAGCACACTTTTTAACCTTTGAATTAACATCACTGCTGACACATTAGAAAACGCCAAGGGTGAGAACAGTTGCAAAACAGGTGCTTGACGATATTTCAGAAACTGTGCACTGAGCGTGAATGGAGACTTGGGAAGCTCTTGTGTAGCTTTTCTGTAGCTTGAATAGTTGAATCTGCTCAGATTTCAGACCCTGGTAGGGATTGTCAACAACTCTGGATAAAGGGCTGATAGCAGGATGATTGGTTACTCATCACACATCCTAACAATTCCCGACAGAATAAGTTCTAGTCTTGCTTTCAAAGAAATCCTAGTGTATCTTGAATTATAGAATGACTAAGGAAAACATTTATTTCCCTGGAGAAGTACAGGGAGAAAATAACAGATATTTGCCTTCTCACTGAGAATAAATGAGGCAACTGGTACTCATGATGCTTTTCAGGGCAAATCTATGCTTGCGGCCTTAATGAAAAATTGAAAGTGACTTACAAGCAAAAGTAGCCAGTTGAAGAATTTTCATTTTCCTCCTTTTCTCTCTTTGTATGCTAGGCTGCCTACTATTTTTTATAACATCTCAGTTTTCCCATCTATAAAAAGAGACTCTATTAGTGTTCTGTTGGTCATAGCAAATTACCACAAATTTAGCAGCTTAAAGCAACACTCGTTTATTTGCTCACAATTCTGTAGGTCCGAAGTCCTGGGAAGGCATGGCTGGGTTCTCTGTTCAGGTCTCACAAGGCTTAAAACAAAGCGTCAGCTGTGGCTGTGATCTCATCTCAGGCTTAGGGTCTCTTCCAAGTTCATGTGGTCGTGACAGATTTCAGTTCCTTGTGGTTGTAAGATTGAGGTCCCATTTCTTTGCTGGTTGTTAGCCAGGGGCCATTCTCAGCATCTAGAAGGTGCCCACATTCCTCACCACATGGCCCTCTCCGTGTTTAAAGCCAGCAACAGAGAATCTCCTTCACGTCAAATCCCTCTCATGCTTCAAATCCCCTTTGCCAGGAAGAGCCCAGATCTTTTTAAGAGCTCACCTGGTTAAGTTAGGTCCACTGAGGATAATCTCCCTTTACTAAAGTCAATTGGTTTGGGATCTTAATTAGAACTGCAAAATCCCTTCACAGCAGTACCTAGATTAGTATTTGGGCAAATATCTGGGAGAAGGTGTGCACACCAAGCAGTGAGAATCTTGGGGGTCATCTTAGAATTCTGCTACCACAGAGATAACGATAATACCTTAGAGGGTTATTAAATGGATTAAGTGAGATATGCCTGTAAAGAACTTAGTATAGTATCTAGTTTCAGTCCCAATAAATGGATCTATTATTACTAATGTCTATAAATACTAGATTTTCTTGCCTATCTGGATTTTTTAATTATATTACTATCAGCACATTAGAAACATAATGGAATACGTTGCTCATTATTTGGACACTCCACAGAAAACAAAAGTACTGGGGTCATAGTCAACAAACTCACAAAAACCGATGTTTAGTCTATTTGCTGAAAGTTGGTGTACTAATTCAAATTATCTAAAAACACTGCAATTAAAAAAAAAAGACGACAGGATACAATTTATGTTGGTATTCAAGCCCATATATAATGTAGCATAAAATGAAGTATGTGCCTCTGCATTGTTCGTTTTTTGCTTTTTAACAAGAAAAATTCATCACAGAATCCATGCCTTAAACACTGACATCTTTCAGAAAGAGTTGTTTTGTTTCCACTCATGCTCTGAATATAAAATGAATACTTCAAATGCTGCATTCACACAAAGGCCTTTATGCCCCCTTTCTCCCTTCAATAGTTCCAGTCTAGAATAGGCAACATTATGCAATTTAGTGATCCAGCTACAACAGTGGGAATGCTTCTCACTGGCTGTGGGAAGACACCTAAGGGGTTAACAGTAATATTTTGCAAATTGAGGCATGGAAAGAAAAGTTCATTAGCATAAGAAAAGGTAGCCTTAGGGGATTTTCCACTCAAATGTTTGGTACTAAGAGCTCTCCATTACCAAGGAGGAGGGTAGAGAAGGGAAACCCTGGTGTCCATGCATTCTTGAAATGCATTGCCATTGTATGCATTCTCCTGGTGAGAAAGACCTCATAGCTATAGAGATGGAAAATGCTTCTTTCTAGTAAGGAAACTCAAGGATAGATATCGTAAGAGAAGCATCTTGAGTGAAGTATAGCAACAAAGAAAGAGGATTCCTGTGATCAATCCCAAAAAGAAGATTTCCTAAGTGTGTCAGGACTAGACCAGAAGTGATTTCATATTAAAAGCGAAAATATTAAGCAACGATTTTATTTTATTTTATTTTTTTGAGGAAGATTAGCCCTGAGCTAACTGCTGCCAATCCTCCTCTTTTTTATTGCTGAGGAAGGCTGGCCCTGAGCTAACATCCATGCTCGTCTTCCTCTACTTTCTATGTAGGATACCTACCACAACATGGCCTGCCAAGTGGTGCCATGTCTGCACCCAGGATCCAAACCCGCGAACCCCGGGCTGCTAAAGGGGAATGTGCGCACTTAACCGCTATGCCGCTGGGTCGGCCCCTAAGCAACCATTTTAATTGTTTACTAGAATGAACCCCAAATATCTGTGATTAATTTAACTCAAATTCATCAGTTTTTAACTCATTTCAGAAATTGTATCTAATTCACAGTATCTGAATGTGGTTGGCAGGTATTTCCATTTTGTTAATGTCTAGACTTATTTAAAGATTGCTTAATAGGAAATATCTAATTTTTTTTTAAAGATTTTATTTTTTTCCTTTTTCTCCCCAAATCCCCCCAGTACATAGTTGTATGTTTTTCATTGTGGGTCCTTCTAGTTGTGGCATGTGGGATGCTGCCTCAGTGTGGTTTGATGAGCAGCACCATGTCCACGCCCAGGATTCAAACCAACAAAACACTGGGCTGCCTGCAGTGAAGTGTGCAAACTTAAGCACTTGGCCACGGGGCTGGCCCCAGGAAATATCTAATTTTGGGTTATGATTATTTTTGCTAGTTTAAAACATTCAAATTAACTGTAAAAGAGTCTCACTGACTTCCTTAAAATAGAGAATATACTAATCAGTTGTTACCTGTTTCCATGATGATGTTGAATTATTTGTTTTTGTTTTTTGGGTTTTTTTTGCTGAGGAAGATTGGCCCTGAGCTAATGTCTGGGCCAATCTTCCTTTATTTTGCACACGAGTCGCCACCACAGCATGGCCACCAACGAGTGATGTAGGTCTGCATCAGAGAACCGAACCCAGGCAGCCAAAGCAGAGCATGCTGAACTTAACCACTAGGCCATGGGGCTAGCCCCTTCAATTAGTTTTTGAATCAGTCTTTCATCTGATTCAAAACTGACCAACTGATCAGTAAAAAAAAATGATCTTTTTGATTCTGAATTTCATTAGATTTAACACCACAGTGAACATATCTGTCCAAATAAATCATGATGGATTTCATTAACAGATTAAGATGGAGAAAGGCCAGCTTATTTTAGATAAATTTTTTATAGCATTATACACTGACAGCTATAGGGGAAACAAGGAGCACAAAAGAATCTGTTCTTTGTTTCGAAGAAAAGTCTTTTCAGGGGCCAGCCCAGTGGAGTAGTGATTAAGTTCATGTGCTCTGCTTTGGCAGCCTAGTGTTCATGGCTTTGGATCCCAAGCATGGATCTGTCACCACTCATCAAGCCACACTGTGGCTGCATCCCACATAAAATAGAGGAAGATTGGCAACAGATGTTAGCTCAGGGCCAATCTTCCTCACAAAAAAAAAAGAAAAGAAAAGAAAAGAAAAAGAAACATCTTTCCAGTTAGGATGATGCAATTTTTGATTATTAAAAATGGGAACGAAAATCAAAGAAGATTGCCCAAGTCCTAGAAAATTTGTACAAAAGCTGATAAAATAATTTATAAGTCAATTGATAAGGTCAATTTTCAGGGAATCACATGTCAGAAATCAACTGAGAAATAAAGTTATACCATAATCTTACCATTACACAGTCATGAGTCGCTTAACAATGGGGATGCATTGTGAGAAATGCATCGTTAGGCAATTTCATCCTTGTGCAAACATCATAAAGCGTACTGACACAAACCTAGATGTCTAGCGTACTACACGCCTAGGCTGTATGGTCTAATCTATGGGGCCACCATGCTATATGCTGGTATAAGTCCATTGTTGCCTGAAATGTTTGCAATGCATGACTGCATACAGATGCTCACTTTTCAAATTTTCTATGGAATAGTGGGTCATACGTGCATTTAAATCTTGTTTATACTGTCCCTTCCTTTATTTATTTTACAAATGGACATTAAAAAGCTGGAAGTGATCAAGGTTTCAGGTCTTCATCACTGAGACGATGACTTAAGTAAATAGATCTGCTTTCCCAACACAAGTAACTCTGACGCACGTGATCAGGAAAGTCATGCTAAATGAAAGCCTGAGGGAAAAGGAAGAAAAAAGGCAAGAGAAAAAAAAAATAGTGGGTAATTCCTGTGATGTTGAAATTGTAGTATGACCGCTACCTTTTGAGATGTTACGAATATAGAGCATCCCACATCAATGTAAGTAAAAAATGCATTCAAAACTGAAGTGAAATACTTTTGATAGTCCATATCATTGTTTCCCAACCCTAGTATGGAAAAATTCAACATAAATTTGACACCTCTATTTCCACGCTTATGTATAAGATGTACCATCCATTGGCTACTTCTTGGGGAAAAGGAGCCAGTATATGGAGGTCATTTATTCAGTGATAACAGACTATGTCAATGTACATGAGAAGCTGTGGGGATTACTTTTTTTATGTGGGAACTGGTTCTAAGCTACCAAATATTTATGAATATTCTAAATTATGCTTCCTGAAAGGAGTATTCAGAGCTACACTTTACCACAGGCTGTCTACAATCCAGCTCTTTCCTACGTCATTGCCACCACATTTCTAATTCTGTGGGGATTAGGTGAAGTGGGAAGAACTAAAATGTTTGAGTCTAAATGATAAGTGGTAGTTTAGAATGCCTTCTTATTTAGACACAGAATCATAAAGATAGAAAAGAGTTCTGAGGTCGCGGACTATACTTTTCTTGCTACCTAATCCCCGTCCTTCCACAGAAAGGGAAAGTAAAGCCCATAGGATCACATTTATCTTAGTCTTGTACTTTTTCCTCTCAGTTCAAGAATTGGAAGACTATCTTCTTTTAACTGAATTTAGCATTTCCTGTTTCATTTCCCAATCTGACTTCCTTTTTGATTACGAATGTGGACTGTTAGACATCTTGATGCCAATTTACCCTGGAATTAGAGTACATTAATTTTCTTCCTTTTACAGTATGGAGAAGTAAGTGAAGCTGCTATTGATAAAATAAGCCACAGACACCAAAACCCATGGTAAGCACCTGCTAATACACTTTTAATTAATTAATTAGTGTTTCCTTCCTAAATTAATATCGGTTAATTTTTGTAACTTTTAAGTATATTACCACTTTCTTTTTATTTCATGTAGATTTCTTTGTAAAATTGTGAACTTTTATTCTTAATAAAAACATAAAGTTTTCTCTATGTTTTAGGTGTTAATTAAAGGGAGGAAAGAGACAAAGCAAAGATAGAGTAAACAACTGTCAGAATATAGTGGAGAAAAAGAGAAACCGCCTGTAGCTACTAAGAATAGCAACTGGATGTGTAGAGTAGCTTTAACTACGTAAATAATTCTCTCTGTGGAAAAACAACAATATAATTTTTTTGTCCAAAAAAAACTCATTTCATGCCGTTGGCCTAGAAACCATCATAATGGGCAATCTTGGTTAATAAACGTAATCCTACCGAAGTCACACAATGACCTGAATTCACGCTATCATGAGGCAGCCTCTAACCTAAATTAAATACGTCTAGCTCAAAGTATGTTAAAGTATAGGAAAAGAGCAAAACCTAGGCTTGTCGTCTAGATATAACACATAATTCAGATGCCTAAGAGGGAAAGGATTGATCAGCATTGCTCTTACAAGACTGCAGATTCAATAATGACTTTGTTATCCTTCAATTTTTGGAAGTGAGGATTTCTGGAGCCTATTTCATCTCATTTTTAATTGTTGAAGGACACAGCTATTACCATGTGCAAAATTAACGAATTTTAGTCTCTCTCTGATATACCACCACAACATAAGCTGCGCCAAAAAGAGACAAGCCCTCAGATCCGATATTAAAAGCTTATTAGTTACTACAACAATGCCAGGACAACAAAAGTTCTCACTGGGCAGTTCTTTTAACTTATAAAGCATATCCTATGTTTAAAAACATGGAGAAATGGTTAGAATATATTGCATGCAAAGCACATGTTCTCATTAAAATATTCTACTTTGTTCAGATACATTGCAGGCATCTATTTACAAATGCCCTATCAAATATTTCCAAGCAAAAAAAAAAACCCATTAAAGGCCATTGAAAATCAAAGAAACTTCAACAAGCATTGGCGATATGTGTGAAAATTTGCTGCATTTATTTAAATATAAAAAACTTGTTAGAAAGTATCTGAGAAATATTGAAGCTTTGAACATTTTCCTTGGGTGAAAGAATGTTGGCTGTATTCGTTTCTAGGAAATATGATGTGGATTATACCAGGCCATGAGGTCAAACATTTATGAAAAACACCTTGTATTTAGGGAATTGTGGATTCAGTTGGAGAGATATACGTACATAAATTACAAAAACAATCTGCATGTGTTGAGTGCCAAATTCATAAAGAACACAATTATAATTAGAAAATTTTAACTAGAAAAGTTTAAAAATTTTTTACAGTATAATGATGCCCCCCTAAATTTGCCTGTAGCCTCTGGCCCAGGTCCTATTTTTAACTAATCTGATGCCAATAACCTGAATGCTGCCTCAGTCTTGAGACTCTAAGCACATCTACTGCTTAAAAACCTTCCTGCCCCACTCTTGGGCTGAGAGGATGTTCTTAAATAGGATGCTGACTCAGACAGGCCCAGGTGTGCTCCACTCCCTTGCCTTTTCTAGGTGGTACTGAGCCTCGTGTCCTTCTTGGGCAAGGTTAGTGCTTCGCCTCCCAATCTGTTTTCAAGTTCTGGCCTCCTCCGTCAACAGCATTGGCTCAATAAATCTAGTCCCTCCTGTGGTCGAAGCAGTGTTGATTCTGGGGTCACAGTGGTGAACAAGACAGGCCAAGCACATGCCCTTCCTGAAATTTGTATTTTAGGAGAGGAGAGAGACGTTAGGCAACTGTACAACTTTTAAAAAACAGTATACTGTTTTTCAGGCTTGTTAATAATCTTTTTAAATGACAAATATAGTTCATACTTGTAGCAACAAATCAAACAACATAGAGGTATATTAAAAAGTTAATATCCTGCCCTAATCCATCCAGTTCATGATAAAACATTTCATTACAAAGGGTGTTTATGGGATGTAAAGAGAAGGTTTTACTAGGGGCATCTACTTGGAGTGAGGGTCAGAGAAGTGTTCACCAAAGAAGTAATTATTAAGCTGACTTTGAAAAGGCGAGTATAAGACCCTTTCTGGCAGAGGGAATGGCATGAGCAAGCCCCAGAGGAGGGGAAGAGCATATCCAGTAAGGACCAGGCCAGCTGCACTCTAGAAAGCAATGAGAGGGAAGCAAGATGAGGGTCAGATTTTGTAGAACCTTGTGGCTGGGTTAAAGAATTTGGACTTTAACTTAAGAACAGGGAGAATTGATTGGAAGGTTTAAAATAGGAAGCAACAAGATTAGAATATTTTTTTTAATGATCACTCTGGAATGTTGCAGTGTTGTGTGGAGAAAGAATTGAAAGGTGACAAGAACAGCTGGAGGAAGCTGGGTAGGAGACTTTCACTTTCAGCAGGTCTATCTTGAGTTTTCAGTGTGCTTTGCAAACAATCTAAAATAAATTTTGATTGTAAAGGGCTGTGAGAAGGAGGGAGGATTTGAGTTGAGCTTTCAAAGAAACATAGGCATTAAATAAATGGGGAGAAGAGAAGATGAGATTTGCTGTAATGATGGGGAGTATGAATGTATTCAACAATCTATGGAGGAGATTTTAACATTATCTTAATTTTACAGGTGAAGAAATTTGATTTCAGAGGCTAAATTACATGACCAAGGGTCACAGAGCTAACATTTCAGTCCAAGTTGACTGATTCCATTGATCTGGGTTGGGATCTGGGCTTGGACATTTTTAAAGGCTCTCCAAGTGATTCCGACATGCAGCCAGGGTGGAGAAGCACTAACGAAGACTGGGAAAAGAAGGGGACTGAGCCTTGGGGGGGATGCCCACACTGAGGACAGGATGAATGAGAGCCACTGAAGGAGCAAAGGAGTCTTAGAGGTAGAGCCTTTAAGACAACAGACCGCTATAAAAGGCAGGGAAGAATTTTGAAGAGGAGGGTTTAATATAAGGAAATGGAAATCAAAGAAAACAATAACAGACAAATATTTGTAAACTGTCTGTGGTCTCAGAAAAAGCACTGTAGGAAGAGTAGAATGATTTGAATCAATACAACCAGTGCTCAAGAATTTTTGTCTGCTGACACAGTGGAGGCAGGAGTCTACCCTGTTTTTGAGACCGGAAGTCCAGTAGAGGACAATTACAGGATTTCCTCCATTCTGAGGCATACATTTTAAATTTTGACTTTCTCGAAATCAGGATGTGTTTTATAATAGTTGTTTACAAATGTAGTCTACAAATGTGGTGTCTTTTTTTCCTCCCATGAAAAGCTGATATTAAATCAATGGTGTGTTGTACAATTTATTGCATCTTAAAACCAATAAAGATATACTTCAACAAACATGAAATGAAGACCTGCCCTGTGCCAGATGCTAGAACTTAAAAATTACTAAGCAGGGGCCTTACTCTCAAGCAGCTCACAGACTCTCAGGAGAGAGATGTAAACAGAAGATTTCAATACAATAGGCATGGATGGAGAATGATTGCAGTAACTGGGTGTGGGTTAACCCTTTTCTTTTTTTCTTCTGAATTAAAGGAAACATTCTCTTGTTTTAAATAAGCTTTTCTAGGTATGTGATCCAATGACTAACTCATTTTCATACGGTTTCTCCTGTTTGCAATTGGATGTTTTCCAAAACAAACATACAGTATTTCTAATTTCAACAAGAAGAATAAAAAGCAGAGATAGGAAAGGGAGGAACAGTTTACAGTCAAATTAAAAGAGGTCATAAGAGAATGTACTGCAAACAGTGAATTGGCAGGGATTTTTGTTTTAAGCAAGTGAATTCTGAGAAGCTACACGGCTTTACTGAAGATTGTGGGGCATGGAGGCATCTTGTTTTCTTTTTTGCTTCCACACATTTAACACAGTGCTTGGCATACATGGGCACTCGATACATATTTGCTGAATCAGGTATAAAAGACAAATCCCACTTCTTCTTGTACTCATAATGGCACAAATTGGTAGAGTTCAGGTCAGAGAAGCTGGAGGAGTTCAAGAAATGAGCACTTCCTGAGAGAGATGAAATTTAAGCTGAGTTCAGAAGGAACATTTTAGGAAAATCTCTGGCTGCCTACTCGGGTGAATTTTTTATCCATACAAATGAGAGACTTGCTGAGATGATGAAATCAACAGAATTACTTACAGGCAAACATCATTCAAGAAAGGAGCTACTGACATGCCTCTAACCTAATGTCATGACAAAGTTGTCTGTCAACCAGGGCCCTTGATATTTGCCACTTATTGGACAATTTATAGATCTGTCTTAGAAACAATGTCTTAAGGAATATTCAAGTTCCTGTGGACAGCCATTGTAAGCAGATGGTGGGGGGAGGGAAGGTTGGTGTCAAGGAGGCTACAAATTCCAAGGTAAGGACAGTGAAACTGGATGTCAGCCATGAAGAGAAGAGCAACATGAGTTTTAAAGGATCAGAATTAACTCCAACATCCCCTAACTTTTCATTTACTTCAGAGTCACAGACACACAGCTCTTTTCCGAGTGTTGGCTCTCCCAAGCTGCTTTCTTGTTGTCTCTGTTTTCCTAATCATAGGATTTGTTAGTCAGCACCCATCCTCAAGAGGTGGACAGCATGGCATTTTGAAAGAGGGCTGAATTGAAAATCAAGAAAGCTGGTTCTCTAGGAGTGTATCCTTCCCAAGGATATAATAAAGGAGACATACAAAGGTTTAGCTAAAAGAAAGTCTAACAGTGTTTGCAGTAATACAGTCAGAAATAACATAATGGCTCAAATAGGGGATTATAGGCAGTTATGAAGCGGTATCTATACAGTGATTCAGCACAAGGGCTCTGAAGACAGACTTGCTGAGTTCAAGCCCCAGCCCCACTACCTGGTAGCTGTGACCCTGGACAAGTTATTTAAACTGTCTATGCCTCAGTTTCCCAATCTGTAAGCCGTTGGTAAAAGAATCTACTCTACTGGGTTGTTGTGTAGATGTGTTATTGCATATACAGTGTCTCAAACAACACTTGGTAAATACAAGTGCTCAGTCAATAGTGTGACCATATAATTGATCACCCCAAACAGGACACTTTTAAGAGTGAAACAGAAAGCTAACTGAATGGGTCACCTGCACAATAGACTAAACTAAAACTGTCTTGAGCAAATCAGATCACTCTATTAATAAATGTTATCTATTAGATAAATAAATGAAATACATTGAAATAGTGTAGCAAAATACATCTATTAAAATCCATATTATATTGTTAGATAAAAATCATCATAATAGAGATTCACTATAGGATATAAATCCCATACGATATCGCTGAGTTAATCTCCCATAAGTAGAACTAAAAGTTCAAGAGATAGAAAAAAAGAAAGAAAAAAAAATTGAAAATAAGAAATCAAGATTAAATTAGACTAACATCTGACTAATAAGAGATCTAAAAAGAGATCAGAGAAAACATCAGTAAGGAAATCAATTATACAAGAAAATTTCTCAGAAGGGAATTTCCAGATTGAAGGCTCCATCAAAGCAAATTAAAAAGAAACCTACATCAAGGCATATCACTGTGAAACTTCGTTAGGCTGGAATGAAGAGACAATTCCAAAGCCTTCCAGGGGAAAATTAGTTTATATACAAAGGATCAGGAACCAACAAGGCATCATACTTCTCGACAGCAGTACTAGACTCTAGAAGACAATGGGGCAATGACTTCCATGTCTGACAGAAGGTGACTTTCAACCCAGAATTCTGTACCTAGCCAAGTAATCAAGTTGGAAAGTAGGAAAAAGATGTTTTTCAGGCATGCACGTCCTATAAAAAATGAACCTCAAAGCGCTTTTTCCTAGGAAGCAACTGGAGAATATAATCTAGCAAGACAAGGGGATAAATCAAGGAAAGAGAAAGGAATACCATCCAAGAAACAAGAAACCCAACAAAAGTGACAGGCAAAGGAGATTCCCAAGACTATGTTAAAGGAAAGTATCGGGAATGTGGCCATGCAGGGGTCTAGAGAATTCTTGATTCAGATAGGAGCAGGACAAATGGGGGCTCCAGAGAGAGTGTTTATTGTGTAAAACATTGGGTTAAGTTCCAGAAGGAACAAATGAGCTAAAAAGTGATTGCTGTTGTAGAACAGAACTTTGGGGCAGGGGAGAAGGAAAGAAGGAGTGTATTTATTATAAGCATTTTAGTACTATGTATATGGATTATGTACATGTACCTAAATCATTTCATTAAATTGAGAAAACCCTGGAATTATGTACAATGAACAAGCATTTTATTTTTATAAAAGTCAAAATTAATTGTAAAATGGCAGAAATGGCAATAGTCAACTAGAATTTTAGTAGTTAGGGCTCTTAAATTGAAAAAATTTCTGCCTAAAACCAGGATTACAGAACCAAAGAAATATTCACTGACTTGAATAAACAGGGCTTTCTGTTTATTCAGAAAGGTGTAAGGTGTGCCTGTAATTGGCATTAGTTAGGTGGTGTGTAGAAAATTGCCTATTTTATTCCATAATGAAATGCTGCCAAAACCATTTGTTAAACTAGCACAAGTTAATGACAGCCACTATTTAAAAATATATTGGTACATAAACGCGTGCTTTTTTTCTTGGAGTTGTTTTCTTCAAAACATCCATAAATCTTGACAGCTTTCTATTTTTAAGGCCGTCAGTGTCTGGCACATTGGAGGGATTTCCATGAGCATTAAGTAGCAAAGTTCTGCAATTTTTGAGCTTATCAGCATCCATTCCTACTTTGGCCTTTTAGGTGCCTTACCTGGAAACTGTCTTTGTACTCTCTTCCCCTTAGCCTCCTCCCCCAGCCTCTTCTTCAGCTAAGTGTTGAGGGAGGAGGCTCTCTGGAAGCTGCAGGTGTAGTCAGGTCAGTACAGAGCTCCCGCAGTTGTCACTGTTGCAATGCCACATAGATAGTTGGTGCTCATTTATCCATTAAGTAATGATTCAACTGCCAACTACACGCCAGGCACCACAGCTTAGCCTGGGGATTCAGGAGTGAACAAGAAAGACATAATTCCTGCCTTTCTTATATTCTTTCAGAAGAGACAGGACAGAAACAGCCCAACATATGCTTGATAATTTGATTGTAGGGGGTGCCATAAGGGAGAAACGCAGGATGCATGTAAACGTTTCTTGCTGAATGAATGAATATTCCTCATCTCAAGATGCAGCACTTAAAGCAAAAGGATAAGATGCAACTGCTTTTGAAAGAAAAGCTAGCTAAAGGAGACAGCGCTGTTATTCTTAAGAAGAAAACTTAAGAGGCTATCACTTGATGGCCAGGTGGGGAAAAATTCAGTTCATTTCAGAATGTGGCCCTTAACTGCGAATTACTCTCTGTGTAATTTATGAAAGATACTGACGGCTGAAGTGTGTAAGAAAGAGGCACCTTCAGTTCACTGGCCTATCATCTATAATTTCTCAGCATTTCAGATGTCAGAACTGTAGCTCTTAGAACTTGTTTCAGGGGACCAGGGTTACCGAGAGAGCAGCTACCGGACCTAACAAAAGGGTTTATGGCAACAAAATCCAAGCATGGACTGCAAACTAACAGTAAACAGATGAGCTAAAATTTTAGGCCTAGGCAAATAGAGTTTATATACTAGCAAGAGCACAGAAAAACAAGGACAAGGCGTGTTACAGCTGTTCGGATTGTTTTTATTTCACTATCATCTATTCAATTTTGTAAAGCAATGAACACGTCCTGATGATGGTACAGGCGTACCTCATTTTATTGCACTCCATGGATATTGTGTTTTCTACAAATCATAGGTTTGTGGCAACCCTGTGTCGAGCAAGTCTATCAGTGCCATTTTTCCAACAGCATACTTTTGCTCATTTAGTGTCTCTATGTCATATTTTGGTAATTCTCACAATATTGCAAACTTTTTCATTATTATATTTGTTATGGTGATCTGTGATCATGATCTTTGATGTTACTATTGTAATTGTTTTGGAGCGCCAAGAACTGCACCCATATAAGATGGTAAACTTAATCAATAAATGTTGTGTGTGTTCTGACTGCTCCACCAACCGGCTGTTCCCCATTTCTCTCCCCCTCTTCAGGCCTCCCTATTCCCTGAGACACAGCAATATTAAAATTAGACCAATTAATAACCCTACAATGGCCTCTAAATGTTCAAGTGAAAGGAAGTGTCGCACATCTCTCACTTTAAATCAAAAGCTAGAAATGATTAAGCTCAGTGAGGAAGGCATGTGGAAAGCCAAGATAGGCTGAAAGCTAGGCCTCTTGCACCAAACAGTTAGCCAAGTTGTGAATGCAAAGGAAAAGTTCTTGAAGGAAATTAAAAGTGCTACCCCAGTGAACACGTGTACGGTAAGAAAGCAAAACAGCCTTACTGAGATATGAAGAAAGTTTTAGTGGTCTAGATATAAGGTCAAACCAGCCACAAGATCCCCTTAAGTCAAAGCTTAATCCAGAGCAAGGTCCTAACTCTCTTCAATTCTCTGAAGGCTGAGAGAGGTGAGGAAGCTGCAGAAGAAAAGTTTGAAGCTTGCAGAGGTTGGTTCATGAGGTTTAAGGAAAGAAGCCATCTCCATAACATAAAAGTGCAAGGTCAGCAAGTGCTGATGCAGAGGCTGCAGCAAGTTATCCAGAAGATCTAGCTGAGATAATTCATGAAGGTGGCTCCACTAAACAACAGATTTTCAATGTAGATGAAACAGCCTTCTATTGGAAGAAGACACCATCTAAGACTTTCATAGCTAGAGAGGAGAAGTCAATGTCTGGCTTCAAATCTTCAAAGGACAGGCTGACTCTCTTGTTAGGGACTACTGCAGCTGGTGACTTTAACTTGAAGCCAATGCTCATTTACCATTCCAAAAAATCCTAGGACCCTTAAGAATGATGCTAAATCTACTCTGCCTGTGTACATTGAGATGTACAATGAGATGAATGTTGATTCTATGCCTGTGGACACAACATCCATGCTGCAGCCGGTAGATCAAGGAGTAATTTTGACTTCCGACTCTTGTTATTTAAGAAATACATTTTGTAAGGCTATAGCTGCCACAAATAGTGATTCCTTTGATGGATCTGGGCAAGGTAAATTGAAAACCTTCTGGAAAGGATTCACCATTCTAGATGCCATTAAGAACATTCATGATTCATGGGAAAAGGCCAAAATATCACATTAATAGGAGTTTGGAAGAAGTTAATTCCAACCCTCATGGATGATTTTGAGGGATTCAAGACTTTAGTGGAAAAAGTTACTGCAGATGTGGTAGAAATAGCAAGGGAACTGGAATTAGAAGGGGAGCTTTAACATGTGACTAGACTGCTGCAACCTCATGATAAAACTTTAATGGATGAGGAGTTGCTTCTTATGGATGAGGAAAGAAAGTAATTTCCTGAGATAGAATCTATCCTGGTGAAGATGCTGTGAAGATTGTTGAAGTGACAGCAAAGGATTTAGAACATTGCATAAACTTAGTTGGCCAAGCAGCAGCAGGTTTTGAGAGGTTTGAGTCCAATTTTGAAAGAATTGTAGGTAAAATGCTATCAAACAGCATCACATGCTACAGAGAAATCGTTTGTGAAAGGAAGAGCTGACTGCTGAGGCAAACTTCCTTGTTGTCTTATTTTAAAAAATTGCCACAGCCATTCCATCCTTCAGCAGCCACCACTCTGATCAGTCATCAGCCGTCAACATCGAGGTAAGACCCTCCACCAGCAAAAAGGTTACGACTTGCTGAAGCCTCAGATGATGGTTAGCATTTTTTAGCAATAAAGTACTTTTTAATTAAAGTATGTACATTTTTTAAGACACAATGCTATTCACACTAAATAGACTACAGTATAGTATAAACATAACTTTTAATGCACTAGAAAACCAAAAAATTTGTGGGATTTCCTTTATTGCAGTGGTCTGGAACTGAACTTACAATATCTCTGAGGTATGCCTGTAATTTCAAACATTCTTGTATTACTAACATCTACATAAGTGGTTTACACAGATCAACAATATCATTTAGCTTATATCTATATTACTAGTTGAAATGACAAGATAATAATCATCCATTCCATTTAATATGTATTACTTACCATCATCTGCTTTTCATTATTTTTTACTTTTTCTTTTAAGCCTGCTCATAATTTCAGGTTTCTATAACTGGAAGAGCAAGACTTTGAAGTTGGACAGAGTTAGGCTTACTTGCATTCTCTTATGAAATGTAGATGCCCTCTGAACCTCAGTCGCAAGGGAAAAAAGGGGAATGAATATCATGGGGTTCACTTGAGAATGAAAAGTCAACATGTGTAAAGTACCCAGAATGGACCTGACACACACAATGTTAGCTCCCTTCTCCATTATAAGAAAGTCTCAGAATGACCATAGCGTTAGCCACTTTCTTGAGGCTTTCTATTCATTTTTGAAAACTATCACCTCAAAGTAGGTGAATTCTAATTTTTTTTGGTTTCATCAAATTTTGTCCAAGGACAATGAACTGTTTTGAGGTATATTATTTGCTTTCTGCTTTAAAAAAAAAGATCATTAAACATGTTTTTTCCTTCCTACTCCCTGGTAGAGTTCAAACCATTTCAAAGAATTTGAGCTTGGAAAAATTTCAGCTTTTAGTAGTGGTAAAATTTATTATCTATGGCACATAATTTCTCATTGATGTCATCATTAGGTCCATGACTGCTGTGTTTCCCCAACTGTTCACTGAGCAGAGCGGTGACGAAGAGAGCTGCACTGCTCAGATGTGTTATTTGAAGCCTATGAGAAACAATTCCAAGAGCCTCAGTAGCAGGGGTGCTTTGAAATTACTAATATTCAAAAGGAAAATTTTTGTTCAGCATTTGCATTTTTCTTGGAACTAATTCCAAATTAAATAGTCCCCTCAATATTCAAGGAAGAGAAAAATACCCTTTTCTGACTACTTTGGTTTATAGTCCTTAATTAGACTACTCACTTACTGAGTCAATAAGTTAATAAATACTTTTGGAGCACTGTCCTTTCCATCAAACAGCTCATAGTGTAGCAGGGAAAATGGAAACAGTATGGCAAGAGCAGGGATTTAGCTACGCCCCAGGTGTTATGCATGTAACCCAGCCCAGAGGTGAGCAGAGGAGGCATGGGAGGCTCTCTGTGGAGGAGTCTGAAAAGGTGACGTTAGCCAAGGAAGGATGGGTAGGCACGCGGGGAAGGAGTGTTTCAAGAAGAATGGCTGTCAGTTGTGAAAGTCTAGAAGTGATCAATAGCATGGATTGACGCAATAAGTGTTTCAATGCTGCTGGATCCCCAAGTGTAACAAATGGTACAGAGACAGGTGAAATCAAAAGCTAGACTATGAAGGGTTCACACTTGAATTCTGACCTTTAGAGGATGGGAACCCCAGGAAGGAATTAAATGTTATCTACTCACCCTTTTTCACAGTACCCAAAGTGATAAAGTCAGATTTACGTTTTGGATAAAGGATAGACATGAGGGAGGCATTACTACATACAGACAGACCGGGCAGGAGTCTGTTAGCCAGGCCCATGAGAATGATGGTTATCATTCTCCTGGGAATAGGAGTCAAGATGGACGGGAGGGAACAGATTCTAGAATTATCAAGGAGTAAAACTGGCAGGACTCAGGTATTGGATATGGGGGATGAAAGCAATGATGGAGGCAGTGACAACTTCTAATTTCTAGTTTGAGTGAATAATTTGATAGGGGACCAGCTCAGACTGAGCATAAAAGGAGCATCTTGTTTATCAAGGAAGAAGGTGATGAGATGCTGAGTTCAGATGGATTTGAAGTCCCCGTGGGGGGCTTCAGATAGATAAACATGTGAAGCTAGATGGAAGTACTGTGCTGAGGAGCCTTTTCTGTCATCATCTTTAGGTTGTACTTGAAAATATATGAGTGGATGAGAAGAGAGATGGCCAGATAAATAAGAGCAGAATTGGAGGGAATTCAAACTCTGTTTGAAAAAAGGAGAAGAGCTGTGAAAGAAGACATGGCAGAAAAAGAGAACCGGATCTTCAAAGTTAAATAAGATGTGAATTGAACAATGTCCACCTTGGTGATCAGAGTCCTTGGTGAGAAGAGAACAAATAGGACACTTTGGGAGAAGGGGAAGGAAAAAAGGGACGGAAGCTCAACAGTGGATTGAGGTGTGAAGGGGAGGTGAAGTGGAGTCAACAAGTACAAGCTATGGTTTTGAAAAATGTGAGTGAGAAAGGGAAGAAAATATGAGCAGTAACTAGAGGAAGATGAAGGGCCAAGTGTAGGCTTTTTGAGGATGTGAGAAACTTTTTCTAGAGAAGGGCTGACTGCTACAGAGCAATATCCTAGGGTAAGTGGTGATGGAGTTGTGGGTTCAGGGGCACAGGTGAATGTGGAGGCCCTGGATGGGAAGAAAGGCTCCTTCATTCCCAGAGACTAAAAGGAAGGAGATAGGATTTCTTTGTCTGTGGAGGTGGGGATGTACTTGTACATGTAAGTGTGGAGTGGGTGTTGAAGGAGCTTAGACCTGAGGGCCTCAGTGTCCTCATGAAGTCTTCTGTGTGTGCGTGTGTGTGTGTGTGTGTGTGTGTGTGTTTAAGGTGGTAAAACATATACAACATTAAATTTCCTATTTTAACCATTTTTAAGTGTACAATTCAGTGGCCCATGAAGTGTTGTACAAGGCTCTGCACTGTAGAGGACCGATGAAAGTAATGGGAATGAGATGGAGTAGGGGTCTTGAGGAAACAAGGAAGGTTTGGAACAGCTGCTGCAGGGACTGAGAAAGATATGCACCAAGGAGAAGTAAAAAGATTTCTGGGTTTTTGTTTTTTTAGATTTTTTATTTTTTTCCTTTTTCTCCCCAAAGCCCCCCAGTACATAGTTGTATATTTTAGTTGTGGGTCCTTCTAGTTGTGGCATGTGGGATGCCACCTCAGCGTGGCTCAATGAGCGGTGCCATGTCCGCGCCCAGGATTCGAACCGACGAAACACTGGGGCCACCTGCAGCAGAGCGCACGAACATAACCACTCAGCCATGGGGCCGGCCCCAAGATTGCTGTTTGTTAGCGTACAGAAGGCCCACCTGAGGTTGGAGGCCATGTGTTTATATCAGCAAGGTTATTCAATTATTCTGTAGAAGAGTTATACACCATGATATAGGACCCAAGAAAAATTGGAGATAGGGCAACTTGGCTAAACTTTTAGAAAAAATAAAATTATATCTATACCTCACAACATGCAATAAAATCAATTGCTGATGGACTAAAGAATTAACTATTAAAAAGTGAAACAGTAAAATATAGAATGAAATTTACAGGAACATTCATATTATGTTTATATAGTCTGAGGGTACAGAGGTTAGACTGTAGCATTAAAGCCACAGTTGAGGGTTTATGAGTATGTTATTCATCACTTTATCTTTAAATGTTGCCTCATGTTTGTAATATGATCCTCAAGAGCATCTTATGTTTATCCTCTATAATTTTAATTCAGTTTTCAACAGCATCACTTCTGTTCTGTATTCCATACAAACTATGGACAAGTGCAGTACCAAGGAAATAAGACATAGTTCCCACCCTCAAAGAGCTTACCCTATTGTGGGGGGAACAGACACATAAGCAGATCATCCTAATAAACTATATTAGGCTGCAGTGATAGAAATATTGAGTCAGCCAATATTTGTTGATTACTTATTTCTATCTGGCCCTGTGCCTGGAGCTGGGTTTAGAAACTTAACAAAGTGTAACAATTAAGTGCAAGGCCTGTTACTATAGGGAGTATCTTGGAGGATGCAGCAGAAACATATCTGGGAATCTAAACCTTGAGGAAGGATCAGGAAGGCTCTACAAGGTCTCTTGATCTTGCAGGACGGGTAGGAGTTAGTTCCTAGAATTGCTGTATTTAGATTCCAAGATGCTATCATTTTAGAGATGGAACTTCACACGTTCAGACGAATGACCTTGGAGCACAATTACCACATATTTGACAAAAACTTTTCATTCCTAGCCTCTACAGCAATAAAGATGACAGGGTTAATACTGAATGCTGCAGCTTATTTTCTGTCTAGCAGCCTAAAGGCTAACTCATTAAAATTCAATGACAAATTACATGGTGGGTGGCAGAACAAATGTTTTCTCCACTGAGCAGAGCTAAGGCCTTCAAGACAGTTTCTCCTAGAATCTAAGTCACTCTTTGCAGCTGTTCAGTAAGACATAATTCAGGCATCGCTGCCTCCTCCATATCTATCAGGACACCCAACCCTTTCTCTGGGTTAAATGCATGTGGCAACAACAAGGAAAAAAACAGGAAAGCAATACTGACTCCACACTTGGTTTGATTTTGGAATCGTACATATCTTATCTGTCAGACATACCTTGTATCTTACTTCTTACTTAGAACATAAATTAACTTCTATTTAAAATGAAGAAAACAACTAAATGCGTATCCAGTTGGTGATTTAACCCACAGAGAGTTAAAGCACAGTAATTTGACTATAAATCTATATGGGGTATGCTATCAGAACAAAAGAACTGAAAAAAGCTTCGTGGAGGCGTTGGTAGTGTTACTCTGACTCTGTTGTGGGTGTATTGTGGGATAAAGCAAATGAGCAATAATGTGATGTTCTTATTCAATCATTCCTGATTTGGTCGAGTACCAGGATTCTTGGAGTGGGAGAAAGGAAATACAGATGTTAAGGTAAAAAGAGTTGAAAAGCAAACACTGAATTTGATTGGAAGATGGGTATGTACATAGATTTAATGACTGCGTGTGTTTACATATTTTTTTTCATGACTCTATTCACTATAAAGGCTTAGACATAGGAACCAACTCAGTAGCTGCTGCGCGCCCCTAGTGCTCAGACTCTGCTCTTCAAACACCTTTTCTGTTCAAAGGAATTGGGGCTTCTTGGAGAAATGGTTGACTCTGGATCTGGAGAAGGAAAGGGAAAGCATAAGCCTAGTATAGTATGCCCTACCAGACAAGGAAGCCATCCAAGATGACTACAGTCCTGTCTGAAGGACTTGGGAGCCAAACTTGAAGACATTCCCACTGGCCAAAATAGGAGAACTTGCAGAAAAGGGTAATAACTTCAATGGATTAACATACATGATACCTACATATACATATACATGAACATTCATGAGTCCATAATGTCACTTAAAAAACCACAACGACCTGGTCACATTGGAGGATTCCAATGAACCAAGCTATTATTTTGAAAATGAGTGAATAGAAGGAAAGAATCAAATATTAATTCTGCCCTTTCTAATACTAACTTTACCACTGCACACAAAATAGAAGATGACGTGACTTTAAAAAAAAATAAAGTAATCCAGCTAATACACAAAGAAGGAAGAATGGAATCAGACATTACCACTTCACAAACTCTAATGAATTAATGAATCTAGGCACTGATCATCAGTGGCTGCCAAAACCACAAAAAAAGAAATGATCAGATGTTATGCGTCTCTTGATGAAAGAGTACACCACTACGTGGAAAGCAGTTGTTATGGGCTGAATTTCGTCCTCCTGAAATTCAGCGTTTAAATCTAAACCCTAGTGCCTGAGAATGTGACTGTATTTAGAGACAGTGTCTTCAAAGAGGAAATTAAATTAAAATGAGGACCTTTAGGGTAGATCCTACTCTAATATAACTGATGTCCTTATACTAAGAGATTTGAACACAGACATGCACGGAGAAATGACCGTGTAAAGACACATGGAGAATATGGCCATCTACGAGCTGCGGAGAGAGGCCTCAGAAGAAACAAACTCAGCTGACACTTTGATATTGGGCTTCTAGCCTCCAAAATTGGGAGAAAATACATTTCTGTTGTTTAAGCCACGCAGTCTGTATTAGGCCTGATACAGCCCTAGCAGAATAATACAGTAGTCTTGCCAAAAATCCCAACCTGACTTGGATTAAGCCTGTAAATCCAACTAACAATGTATAGGAAATAAGATGACAGCAAAAAATGTTAAATGACAATGAGCTGTTGCCAGAAAAAATGTATTTTGGGAAATTTTATAGGACAATGGAAACAAAATTTTTATGGAAACAAACTTTGTTTCTTCAACAAATAGTGAGGAGAAGGATGAGGAGGAAGAAGAGGAGGAGGAGGAGGAGGAGAAAAGAGATGAAAGAGAGCCTATGAATTAAAAGAAACTTAAAAGACTTAGCAACCAAATTGCAAATTGTGAAACTTATTTGGATTCTGTTTCTAACAAACTGCTAAAAAAATCATAACATTTATGACACAACTAGAATTTTGATGGCTGAATGTATGGTGAAATTATTAAATTTTTAGGAGAAAAAAGTGGCATTGTGATTATGTTAAGAAAAAGAGTTTATATATACGTGTGTGTGTGTGTGTGCCTGTGTGTATGTGTGTGTATATATACATATATATATATGTGGGGTTTTTTGGTGAGGAAGATTGGCCCTGAACTAGCATCTGTTGCCAATCTTCTTTTTGCTTGAGGAAGATTGTCACTGAGCTAACATCTGTGCCAATCTTTCTCTGTTTTATATGTGGGGTGTCGCCACAGCATGGCTCGATGAGCTGTGTGTAGGTCTGCGCTTGGGATCCAAACCAGTAAATCCTGGACTGCCGAAGAAGAGCCTTAACCTCTACACCACCGGGCCAGCCCCCAGGCTTTTGTATTTTTGAGAGTCATACCGGAAAGATATGATGTCATGACAGGGAAAGGATTATGGAGTAGGATAGAGATGAAATAAGATCGGCTATAAATTGATAATGTTTGAAGTTGGGTAATAGGTACTTGGGGATCTTTAAACTATTTTGTCTATTTTTGTGCATATTTAAATTCCCAAAGTAACTAAAAATAAATTGTATCAGCTTTATCCTTAGTTAATGAAGGCCAAGAATTACTATTTGGATAAACAACCTTGTCGAAAACTCAAATGAGCCAATACTGTTATTGTCTCCCAGCTAACCTTTACTTGGATTGGTGCCAAGCAGCTGAAATAAATTTGCTTTCCTTTCTTTCTCTTGCTATTTTCTGACACTCACACAAGTAAGCAAGTGATGCCCAGGAAGCATCAGCATGAAGAGAAGCCCAGGACTTGGTATTTCAGAAGCCCTGCCTGAGCTGCGGAAATTGGCAATCTTCCTGGATGTCTTATATAAAACCTCCCATATCTCCAGCAACATCAGGAATTATATTCAATCTTCCTAATAGGTGACTCTAGACATTCTAATATGCTGCATTTCTGCTAAGATTTTGGACAGCTGCCTCTGCGGCGATGTGCACGAGTGATAGTCACTTCATATAAATCATTTTAAAATACTGAATGAAAGTCAATAAACACCTCTGTGTGGTTCCACATCGTGGACAAACCCTTGGCAACAGGAACCTTTTGGAGTACGTCCTTCTGCACAGGAAGACAACACATTTGATTTAGGTTGCATAGCCTGTGTAACGAAGCCCAGCTGGCGCCCATAAGGGCAACCAGCAACGTGCTGGTGACATCACCGTGGCAAGGACAGCATTTTTCACATTCTGGAGCTCGGGGAAGACAATCTGGCAAAGTCATGAAGTGTTCACTTAGGGTAATGCGAGATCTCTTTTGTTTCAATTAATTCTTTGCTTCAGCATAGTGGTAGAATCTTTAACAAGCCTTTCAAATAAAGTAGTTGTGTTTCCTATGAAATAAAAGCAATAAATCAAACCAAAATAATTGCAATCTGAGGTTTGAAGCATATGGTGTGTGTAAGATTACAGAAGTGCACAAGCCTTCAATGCTCTCCTTCTAGAAGAAAGCCCAAGAAAGTAGGCTTTTTCTACTTACAGGGAAAACATTCTTACATTTGGTTATCTCTTTCTGTCTTTTAAAAATAGCATTCAAGCCATGTTCTTATGCCTGAAACAGCTACACTGGCAATTTGGGAAGATTGCTCTTGAGATTTCCCAAACGCTTCTTTGAGAAGCGGTTTCCTTTTTATCCTTGAGACGGTATATTTCACACTAATGTGAATTACGGTTTGTTTATAAATTTAAATAATCCTAAACTTTGCAAAATAGTTTGTGCCCATAGATGTGCAGACCCACTTAATAAACTGGTTTTTGATTTGTTAACGCTGTGAAACTGATCATGGACATTTTCGCTATTTTGGAAAGGAGGAGACCACTGAGCAAGAATAAAAGATCCAAACGGGCACAAAAATTTCTCTCTCCATTTCATCATTAATAATTAACCTTGGAGGTTGATTGCAATCAAATAATCTCTTAGTAGCCATTTTACTCATTTGCAGGTAGAGGAGTAAATCAGTAATTGTTTTCCATATACTAATGTTTTGGTTCTTTTGCCATGTGTCCGTCTTATATAGACTTCTATAAGCTATTAGCTTCTGTGTGGTCTCCCAGGCGACCTGGTACTCTGCTGAACACATAGTAAGTGCCTGCTCAATAAACTCTGGCTGAGACTCTTGCTGTCTAAAGACAGGATCCACAATACAGATAGCTTCTGGATCTTTGAGGCTATAAATTACCTCAAATTGTTCTAATCATTCAGTCAAATATCACTTTAGATCTTTATCTTAAGCAGGTTAGGTTACAATTCAGAGGTAGAACCTCAGTTTCCCGAGCATCTTGAAGACTGAACATTAGGTAAGCACTGCACATGCCTTCTAAATAAATCTCTGTAAGCTCCTTTGGATAGGGGTTACTAAAAATTAGCCTTTTTTATAAGCCTATTTCTCTTTCCACTCAACAAGAATCTCCAGGGCAACAACTAACCTAGGATAAATTTCATTAACATTAAAGTTTTTCTCTATTAATAATTGCTAAATACAGTTGTGTACTCATTTTGTTTGTTCAAATATGTAATACCAAAATAGTTTCATGTTTTTAATCATCTCCATGACAGTTATTGATCCAGGATCAAATAAGTGTTATCTCAGAAGATTAAGATTAAATCTTTTGAAAACAAGACATGACATCATCCTGTGTGATTCTGTAGGGACAAGGACGGAAGGAAGATCAATGTTTAAGAAATAAGGTTGGACTTCACTAAATGGTGATATGGCTGAAACTGATCTGCAGCATCCCAAATGTCTTCACTTCCTCCTTTATGGTTCTACTCCTTCAATTTACGTTCTCTTGAGAAGGACCAGGTGACAAT
This sequence comes from Equus quagga, assembly GCF_021613505.1. Taxonomy (NCBI): domain Eukaryota; kingdom Metazoa; phylum Chordata; class Mammalia; order Perissodactyla; family Equidae; genus Equus; species Equus quagga. The sequence goes on along the minus strand of NC_060269.1, from coordinate 45,315,623 downwards.
GCTTTATAGTACCTCCCCCCAACTGTGTGCACTGGAAGCCTGGTCTCTGGTTGTGGAATAAAAGAAAGCAGCAAGGGAGGGTTTAAAGGACTGTTTTCTCGGCAGCTGGTGTCTCTGACATCATATGACATATGTGGCTGTTTGTGTTTGCAGTAACACCCACTCTGTCTATGTAGAAGGCCAATTCAGAAAAGGAAAATACAATTAAAAACATCTTTAAAGCTCTAATTATAATGCCTTAGGAGATTCTGACTTTAGATGTAGACCATACCGTAAATGCAGAAAGATCTTTAAAAAACAGGGGTCTTATTCTCCTGCAAATGTTCCAAAGAGAAAATAACAGAGAGAGAAGGCCTGTTCTCCCAGAAAGTGCAGATCCTGCCAAATGGTTTCTAAATGTGTTTCTCAAAAATTTCCATGTGCCCTCAATGGCTTTTGAGTACTTCTGGAAATGGAAAGAGCAGAAATCAATGACCCTGAGAAAGCAAACATTTAAGGGAACGAGCTTGCTGAGAAAGCAGGTACATAGCCATGCTTTTAAGTCATCATTTAGATACAGCACCACTCTTCACAGGTTAGAAATACACGGTTACATCACTTTGTGATGCTGCAAGTAAACTGCTGCAGCCCTAAAGGGGACTTTCCACATATTTCTCTATTTGAAAATCAAGTGAATAACTGTGTCTGGGGTATATATTAGGCAACCAGATTGACTCACTGGAACTTACACAGTTAGTGATTTGTTTCTTTAACTTTGGAATCTAAAAGACGGTAATTTTACCACTTATTAGAACTATTTTTAGTCAACCAGAGGGAACATAGAAGATCACTAAACAGTAGAAAAATCTTCGCTTCTGGGCAAGACCGATGCTGGGTGGTCAATCTCCAGAATAACAGGCTACTTTGATCAATTTAAGTAAACGTATTAATTTAAGCTGGTTATTTCACCAACATACTGAGAGTTCATTGAATTGTCTGGTCATGAATCGAAGTGGCTGCCCTGGCGTCTCCTGTGGGCCCAGCTTGAGTAATCAAAAGTTGGGAACCCAGAAGACCAAGCAGATCACCACCCTTAGCGGGGCCCCTCTTCAGCAGTCCAGAGTATTTTCTGTGGCAGAAGTGTCAAAACAAAAGTTAAGTTTGTCCCATCGGTTTTAGACAGTTACATAAGCAAGGACAAGCCAGTCATTTCCTAACTTAGCGCTAAAGTCTATTTTATCTTCTTACTCCATTTCTCTGCCATTCACGGTGCTGGGAAAATTTTGGTCATTTCCCAAATAACCAATGGTTTTTAAGGAAAATTTAGACATGTTTTATTATAAAAATAATACTGGCTCACAGTTTTAAAAATTCAAATAGCAAAAGAGATTGTGAATTTAAAATCAATTCCACCTCACCCCAAACCCTCGGTCACGTACAGTCACAGGGTATCTTGCTGCAGATTACTATGAAACCATTTTTTTGTATCTTTATAGAGGCAAGCAAAATTGACTGAAAATGTGTTCTATGTTCATGAACTCTGCTAGACACTGAAGATACAAAAAAGGAAGAAATGGTTCTTTCCCTTTACTCACAGATGTACTGGGGGTGAGAGTCAACATGACAATACCAAGTATAAGAGGGATGAACAATGTACTCAGGGGAACACAGGAGCCCATGATTGTGCCCCAGTGTTGAAGGTGGGGTGGCCATTCAGGAATGCTTTGGAGGAGAGATAACACGAGCTGCATTTTTAAGGCTGCTTGGGAAATCAAAAGGAGAGCTCGGAGGTGGAGCCAGGAAAGGCATTCCAGCCGTGAGGAATCACAGAAGCAAAGCCACGAAGGAGTGAACCTTCATGGTGTGTTGATGAAATGGCTGGTTGTCTGATGTGGCTAAAACATAGGGTATTGGTCCAGGGGAATTGCAATACAGGGGCCAGATTGTGTAGTGTCTTAAATTCCATACTAAAGATTTTGTGCTTAATTCTGTAGGCAATGAATTGTTGTTTTTCAAATTTTAAGTAAGGAAGTCATGTAATCAAACTTGTGTTGGAAAGAATACTTGGTATGTAATAGCTGTAGAAAACTGTTTACTGAATGGGTGGAGCAGAGACTGAAGAGAAAAAGACAAGTTAAGTGAGTTTGCAATAATCACAATGATGAGAACCTGAATTAGAGAGGTGGGGATGGTGAGACAGTTGAGAAAAAGACTCAATGAGACTTGGCAACCAACTAAATGTCGAAGGATGCGGGAGATGTGAAAGTCAAAGGCAATTTTGATATGTCTCTTTTGGGTGGCTGAGTATATGGTTATATCATTGACCAAAATAGGGAAGAGAGAGGAAAGAAAGGGTATTTGGTGAGGGAAGAAAATAGGGAGATGGGGAGATGAGTTGAGAGGCAGCATCTTATATAACAATAATAATACATATAGCCAACATTTACTGAATTTTTACTATGGGTTGATACTTTTTTAAGTATTATATAAGTATTAACTCATTTAATTCTCATATAGAGTAGGTATTATAATATTACCCCCATTTTATGGATAAGATAATTACATACGTTTAGAATCAGACAATTCCAAGTTGAAATCCCAGCTCTAGTCCTTTTTGTTTGTGAGGAAGATTCACCCTGAGCTAACATCTGTGTCAATCTTCCTGCCTTTTGTATGTGGGATGCCTCCACAGCATGGCTGACAAGTGGAGCAGGTCCACACTGGGAGCTGAACCCACGAACCCAGGCTGCCAAAGTGGAGCACATGGAACCTTAACCACTTGGCCACAGGGCCAGCCCCACTACTGCTTTTCAATAGTTTGATCTTGGATAAATTAATCAATCTAACCTCAGATGTAAAAAGCAGGAAATGGTACCTTTCATATGGGATTATTATGAATATTAGAGTTAATTCTTATGAAGCAACTAGCATAGTGTCTGGAATCTCATGTATCTTAATAAATGCTAGAAATTATTATTGTTATTATTAGCTATGAGTTATCCTGGTAATATGTTCAGTAAGAAGCTGAGAGTTTGCATTTAGATTGTAGAGTTGAAAGTAAAAACTTCATTGTCAGTGTGTTGATGTTGGTTGAATCCTTGGATATAAATGCTATTCCATGGTTTGGAGGTGGGTGGTGGTATATCAAGAGATGAGACTCAAGGATGATATTCTGGGGAATATCAATGATAAAGGAGCAAAAAGAATGACAGATTCTTCAAAAAGAAATGTAGCTGTAGTAACATGAGAAGTCAGAGGAGAGACATAAAGAGAAGAGCTTTGGAAGCCCAAGTGGAAAGGAATTCCAGGAGGAGGACAATGTTAACAATCACAAACACTTCTGGGAAGTCATACTAGAAAGTCTGAAAAGAGATGATCTGGTCTGACAGATAGAAAGGAGGTTGCTGTTGCCTGGGCTAAGAATCATCACAACGAAGTAATGGTAAAACAAAGTAGAATGCATTACTGAGGAGGGGTGAAAGAAGAAGTGGAAACATAAGGCACAATTTTTCTTTAAACAGTGAGTCTCCATTTCATTTTAAAATGATTAAATTTGGGAATCATTTTAGCAATGGTGGAGTAAGGACCTCCAAAAGTACACTCCTCCATAAAAGAAATAAGAACCCTGGCAAAAGTTGTCAAAATCACCTTTTTCAAAATACTGGGTATTACCCAAATCCTTCCACAATCCGTGGAGTATTTATTTAAGAAAAATGGCTGAATCTTGGAAAGAACAATGATCTTTGTGGCATTTCAAATTTAAATTAAAATTGTCCTATTCACGTCCTCTCTTGCCAGCTCTATGGTAGCCTCACAACCATGGTAGCTGTGAAAACGAGCAGTTTACTGATCATTGGAGGAGAAACACAGATTTGAAGCTCCCTGAAAAGCCTCATACTCAGAGAAGTGTTATATTTGATCCACCTTGAAAATTCCTGGAAAAGCTCCATTCTCAGTGCTTGTCATTATTTGACCCGACTCTGTGTAGGAACAGCTCTATCCCATGGGCATTCATCAACAACAATCAGCAACAGTTGTTTAATATCACAGCTGCCTGAGGGAGCATCACTAGTTGGGGCAAACAAGGAGCTGACCAAAAAACTTAAAAAGAAAAACTGGGAGATGAGATGTCCATAGGGGATTTTGAAATTCTACAACATATTTCTAGAAATTTAGAAAGCTGTGAAGACATGCAGGACTGCATACATGCCCAGGAAAGACTTGAGAATGTCCTATTCTCTCACTTTTGTCTGATCTTGAAGCTCCATATAAGCAGGAGATGGAGGCTAATATGGTGCTGTAAGCTGCCTGCCAGAGCATTGAAAGTATGCCTCGACACACACAAAGGCCAGAAGATACATTGATTTGAGGCATTTAAGGAAATGTCTGTCCAATCAGTAGCTGACCACTGAGCTAGCCAAGGAGAAAATTCAGGGGGCACACAAGACAGCCTTTAAACAATTAGTCTAGGCAAGTCATTAAAAAACAGCAACATCCCACCACCACCAAAACAACAAGCAGGAACAAGAACGAGCCCTAAGAAGGAGGAGGAAATCTCATTTTCAGAATTGACACTTTATATTAATTGAAATGCTGCATTTTCAACAAAAAATATGAGACAAACAAAGGAACAGGAAAGTATGGCCCAAACACAGGTGAAGAAAAGCAGTCAATACGTGCTGTCTCTGAGAAAGAACAGATGTATTTACCAAACAAAGACTTTCAGTCAGCTACTATAAATATGTTCAAAATGCTAAAGAAAACCGTTTCACTAGCTAGTCATGCTGTGCCACAGGATAGAATATAACATGAGTGTGACCAAGGTTAGAAGGCAGGTAAGCACTACCAGGGAAGAGACTAGGGCATGATTCAAGGTCACTGAGAACAGACAACAAGCACACCAGGCTCAAGTGGTACAGTGGTTACTTATAGCAAGAGGAGAGACTATACCCAAGATCTGGCTCCTTGCAATGTGTTAGTCCTCCATGGCTAATGGATCCATTCAGCAGCTGCCATGCTCAGCATGGCTGCACTTACCTCACATTGTGCCATAGTAGAAGCACCTCAACCCCTGCCTCATACAGTCTGAAATACAGGAAGTATTTGAAATATTGCAAGTATTTGAAAGTATCTGAGAAAGCTTACATGTGCCCAATACAGAGACAACAGGAACATACTGGCTGTGCTCTGAGTTCTTTGCATGCAATGCAATTTGTGAGCATGCCAGTGTGTCCTGTACTGAATGCAAGATTCTTATTGGGAACACAGGGGAGGTGTTGGGCTACATTTAGACCCTTCCCTCATAGAAACCATGTCAAAATATTAAAGGAAATTATGACAATAATATCTTGCTAAGCAATGAATATCAATAAAGAGATAAAACTTACAAAAAAGAAATAAATAAAAATTCTGGAGTTGAAAAGTTCAATACTGGGGCTGGCAATGTGGTTGAGTGGTTAAGTTCACATGCTCTCCTTCAGTGGCCCAGGTCTTTGCTGGTTCGGATCTTGGTCAAGGACATGGCACCACTCGTCAGGCCATGCTGAGGCAGCATCCCACATGCCACAACTAGGAGGACCCACAACTAAAATATACAACTACATACTGGGGGGATTTGAGGAGAAAAAGCAGGAAAAAAAAAAAGATTGGCAACAGTTGTTAGCTCAGGTGCCAATCTTTAAAAAAAGAAAAGTACAATACTGAAGTAAAAAATTCATGACAGGAGCTTAATAGCAGATTTGAGCTGTCAGAAAAGAATCAGTGAACTTGAATATGGGTCAACTGAAATTATCCAGTCTAAGAAACACAAAGAAAAAAATGAACAGAGCCTCTGAGGTTGTGTACTAATATAGCATAATGGGAATTCTAGAAGGACAGGAGAAAGAGAAAGGGGTAGAAAGACTATTTAAAGAAATAATGGTCAAGAACTTCCCAAATTTGATGAAAAAGTAATTGACACATTCAAGAAGCTCAACAAACTCTAAGTAAGATAAACTCAAAGAGACTCACATTTAGACATATCATAGTCAAACTGTTGAAAGGCAAAGACAAAGAGAGAATCTTGAAAGCAGTAAAAGAAATATGAATCATTGCATATAAGGGATCTTCAAGATAAAAGTTAAATTCTCAGCAGAAATTATGGAAGCCAGAAGGCAGTGGAATGACATATTTTTCGAAGTTCTGAAAGAAAAAGATTATTAGCCAATAATTCTATATCTAGCAAAACTATCCTTCAAAGATGAAGCAGAAATTAAGACGTCCCCAAATAAGCAAAAACTGAGATATTTTTCTCACTAGTAGATCGCCCCAAAATGAAATGCTAAAGGGAGTCTTTCAGATTGAAATGAAAGGACAATAAACAGTAATTCAAATCCACATGAAAAATAAACAAGCACTTGTAAAGGTAACTACATAGATAAATTAAAAAGTCAGTATTGCCATATTTTGGTTTGTAACTCCTCTTTTTGCCTATTTATTTAAAGACAATTGCATAAAACAACACTTATAAAACTGTGTTGATGGGCTTATAAATTAGAGAGGTATAATTGTTATGACAAGAATAACACAAATGAATAAGGAGAGAATGGAGTTACTTTGAAACAAGGTTTCTGTATATGATTGAAATTAGGTTGTATCAATCCAAACTAGATTATTTTGTAATCCTCATGCCAACCACTAAAAACAGAACAAAACAAAATAAAACCCTCAAAAACATACAATAAAAGACTTGACAAGAGAATTAAAATAGAATGCTAAAAATACTTATTTACCACAAAAGAAGACAGTAATGGAGAAATAAAGGAACAAAATAGACATAAGACATATATAAAACAAATAGCAAAATAACAGATGTAAATCCTACCTTATCAATAATTACATTAAATGTAAATGGACTAATGGTGAGAGACTGGATGCTTTTACTCTATGATGAGGAACAAGACTCTCTTCTCTCACCATGTCTATTCAACATTATAATACAGGTTCTAGCCAGGGCAGTTAGGTAAGGAAAAGGAATAAAAGGCATCCTTCCAGGAAAGGAAGAAGTAAAACTACATTTATTTGCAGATGACGTGATCTTATATATAGACAATTCTAAGGAATCTACATAAAACCTATCAGAACCAATAAATGGGTTCAGTAAGGCTGCAAGATAAAAGATCAATATACAAAAATCAATTGTATTTCTATACACTAGCAATGAGTAATCTGAAATGAAATTAAGAAAAAAATTACATTTACGATATAATCAAAAAGAATAAAATATCTAGGAATAAATTTAATAAAAGAAGTGCAAACTGAAAACCACAAAACATCATTAAAAGAAAGTAAAGGAAACCCAAATAAATGGAAAGATAGCCTATGTTCATGGATTGGAAGACTTAATACTGTCAAGATGACAATACCTTCTAAATAGATCTGCAGGTTCAATGAAGTCTCTCTCCAAATTCCAGTTGGCTTCTTTGCAGAACTGATAGGATGACTCTAAAATCTATATGAAAATGCAAGGGACCAAGAATAGCCAAAACAATCTTGAAAAAGAACAAAGTTGGAGGACTCACATTTTTCAATTTCAAAATTTACTACAAAGCTATAGTAATCAAGATGGCGTGATACAGGTACAAGGACAGACGTATAGATTAATGCAATAGAATTGAGAGTGCAGAAATAAAACCTTACATTTACGGTCATCTGACTTTTAAAAAGGGTGCTGAGACAATTCAACAAGGAAAAAAATTTTTCAAAAAATGATGTTGGGATATCCACATGCAAAAGATTGAAGTTCGACCCCTTTCTCACACCATAAACAAACATAGACTCAACATGATTATAGACCTAAATGTAAGAGCTAAAACTATAAAATTCTTAGAAGAAAACAAAGAAGTAAATCTTCATGACCTTGGAATAGGCAACTGTTTGTTAGATATGACGCCAAAGAACAAGTGACAAAAGAAAAGCTGACAAATGAGACTTAATTGAAATTAGAACCTTTTTATGTTTCAAAGGATAGTATCAAGAAAGTGAAAAGACAGCCCACAAAATGGGAGGAAATATTTCCAAATCTTATATCTCATAAGGGACTTGTATCCAGAATATATGAAGAACGCTTACAATTCAACAACAAAAAGACAAATAGCCCAATTAAAATATGTGCAAAGGGGATGAACAGACACTTTCCAAAGAAGACATACAAAGGGCCAAAGAGCTCATGAAAAGATGTTCAACATAATTAGTCATGAGGGAAATGCAAATGAAAACCACACCGAGAATGAGATACTACTTCACATTTGGATGGCAAAAATAAAAAAGACAGTGTGCTGATGAGGATGTGGAGAAATTGGAATTCTCATACATTGCTAACGGCATTGTAAAATGGCACAGCCACTTTGGAAAACACTTTGGTAGTTTCTCAAAAACTAAACATATGACCCCACAATTCTACTCCTAGGTATCTACCAAAGATAATTGAAAGTGTATGTCCATACAAAAACTTGTACATGAATATTTATAGGAATACCATTCATAATAGACAAAAGTGAGAAACAACCCAAATGTCTATCAACTGATGAAGATAGAAACAAAATGGCATAAATAAAGTGCAATATTATTTGGCGATAAAATGGAATGAGGTATTGATACAGCTACAACATGGATAAATCTTGAAAACATTATGCTAAGTGAAAGAAGCCACTCACCAAAAGCCACATACTGTATGACTGCACTTACATGAAATGTCCATAATAGGCAGATGCATAGAGTCAGAAAGTAGCTTGGTGATTGCCAGGGGCTGGAGAGGGGGGGAATGGGGGGTGACTGCTAATGGGCATAGGGTTTCTCTTTAGGGTGATGATAATATCTGGAACTAGTGTTGATGGTTGCACAACTTTGTAAATATGATAAAAAACCATTGAATTGTTTACTTAAATTGGATTTTATGGTATGTGAATTATATATCACTGTTAAAAATTACATAAAGCACAATTGCTGCATTGAAGGTTTAACAATCTAGATCTAGCGATAGGAAATCCATTTATTCAAGCAGCTGATATATACCAGGTACTCTTCTTGACAATTGGGGATGTTTCAGAAATATCTGACTGCCGTCCTCTTCCTTTCCCCAACAATTCAGTCTTAGAGCTATCGGGGGCAGCCTAGCAAAGGAATTGCTGCTCCAGAATGAGGAGTTGGGGAACTGTGGCGGTTCAAAGCAAAGTGAGAGGCATCTGCTGGGGGCAGCCTGGGGCGGGGTGTTGGATTCCAAATGGGGTAAGAGGGGCAAGCCTAAGGTGAAGGGGTTGGTGGTAGCAATGGGACATTGGTTACAGACAGGAAGACTGGTCAAACAAGTAAGTAAATAAAGAGAATGGGGGCCAGGTTTGCCACTATAGGACAAAAGAGTTACAAATATGGAAAGAGAGAAAACAAAACGAACCCTCTGATGAATCCTGTGTAATTTTGTCTGAGATGGCTGTGTGAGAGTGGCACCCCGATGATAAAAAAATCCCTAGCACCCAGATCTTGGCTTCTAACACCACCTTCCACTAAAAGGAACTAGAGTTCCCTCAAGAAATGATTATTCGAGAACTGGGGAAGGGAAAGATGAATTTGGAACATCTTTTTGTGTTAAAAAGCAAGGAAATGTTCAAAGAATAACAAGGCTATTTCAGAAGGACACAGAAGCCAGATTGAAAGGCTCCCACTAGCCAAATCTGGGACAACTTGGGCATCAAAATGAGTGTTATTAATGGATTATATTCCATTGAATAAAGTAGGAAATCATGAGTCCCTACTGATATAAACAAATTAATGAATAAATGGAAAGTTTGATATGGGATGAGATATTTACATAATTTCAAAGTATTTTCTCACAAAATACTAACAATAAAAAGGCAAAGGAATTTTACAAAGGAGAAGCCTGGCTGATATCACCTTAATCAAGTGACCTAAGTGAACCTCACCAGCAATGGGACAAGTCGCACCATGGCCTTTCTGTGTTATTCCCACTCAAAGATGCATAACCTGAATCTAATCAAGAAGAAACATAAGACAAAGCCAATTTGAGGGACATCTAAAACATAACTGGCCTGTGTTCTTCAAAATCATCAAGGCTGTGTGAAATTTACAGGAAGATTGAGAAACTGTTCCAGATTGAAGGAAACTAAAGAGATGAGAAAACTGAATGCAATATCTGATTCTGAACTGGATCCTTTTGCAAAATGGACATTACAGGGACAACTGGAAAATTTGAATGGTGTCTGAGGATTAGATGGTGGTAATAAAAACATGTTAATTTTCTGATTTCCTCTGATTTTGATGGTTATATTGAGGTTATGTAGAATATCTTTGTGGGAATTACACACTCAAGTATTTGGGGATCATGAGTATCGTGTCAATAATATATTTTCAAATGATTCAGGAAAATAAGCTTTTGTACTGTGCTTCCACTTTTCTATAAGCTTAAAATCATTTCAAGAAGCAACAAATCTGAGGGCCTGCCCTGTGGCCGAGTGGTTATGTTTGCGCACTCTGCTTTGGCAGCTCAGAGTTCTGCGAGTTCGGGTCCTGGGCGCGGACATGGCACAGTTCATCATGCCATGCTGAGGCAATGTCCCACATAGCTCAACCAGAGGCACTCACAGCTGGAATATACAACTATGTACTGCGGGGCTTTGGGGAGAAGAAAAAGGGGGAAAAGGGAAAAAATTGAGAAACAAATCTGACCTTGGGACCTACTTAACATAAGAATTAATAGTAAGAATATTACACTCTTAGTGTAATGTTTGGTTACATTATTTATTTGGGGGTTTGTGTTTACTGATATGTGTTTGTCACTAACACTAAACCATCACTGATGGCCCGGCATTGGTGTTCCATTTGGAGCCAAACCTTCTGCTCCTTGGTTTACCCTTTTTGACTTTCGTGGCTCATTTGTAAGTTCAATATGCTGTGTGTAAATCTCCATAGTTGACGTGGCTAGTATTTTTATAAGAACTTCAGAATCTTTGAATTACAACTAATTTTTAACTTTCCGTTGCTCCTGGTGATTCAAGATTCAGCAACATAGGATATTCTGAATTTAAAATAAAAGATTATAAAATATTTCAGCACTTAAATGAAGACTAAATACATGCAACGATTTTTCTTTTCTAAACTATTCGGCATAATTACTTCTATAATACATTATTTTTAAGAAAATATGGCACATTTGCATGAAATGGTTTTCTGTGAATCATTAATCAAGCTAATATGAACTATAAACAATACTTGTTCCATAGATTCTAACCATTAGCTATCTTGCCCTTTAAACTTTCTTGAGATTATTCCCTGCTATTAATCTGTACTTGTAATAACAAAACTCAGACAAACCAGACTGTTGGGATCCCTTCCTGCACACCTGCCACTGGTGGGAGGGGAAAAGGAGGCTGCAGGAGAGGGGGAGTGGAGAGGAGTGGGAAGGAAAGTAGATAACCTCCAAAGTAATTCAGCTCTGATCTTCTCCCTCCTGTCCTCATCACTCCATCCATCACCGATTCAACTATGTGTCAGGCAGGGTAATAGGCACTGGGGACGCAATGATGAATGAGACACATTCTGGGCTCTTTAAGCAGCACTGAGTTCAGAGGCAGACTGCTGGGCTAGAAATTTAAGTGTATTCTGATAGTTTCTACAAAAGAAGTCAAATACAGTGTGCTATCAAAGGAGAAAAACTGCTGCCTGACAAGAATAAGGAAAGTCTTCACAGAAGAGGTGACATTTAAAGCCTTGGCTGCAGTTTGTCAGGAAAGGAGGAGGAAGGGAGCTGTAAGCAGAAGGAAAAGTTGAAGCAGAAGGCTGAAGGTCTGAAAGCACGGCTTCTGGGAGCCCCTGGAGGGTTGGGGGAGAACACAGTGAAGCGCAGTGTGTGTCTGAGAGAAGGCAGAGGCTGCGGAGCAGACCAGAAAGGCCCATGTGGACAGACCATTTAAAAAAAGAAAACCGACAAAAAACAACACAGCAATAACAAACACCTCTGTGTTCTATGCTAAGGAATTTGGACTTTATTCTGAAGCTATGGGGTGTCAGTGGAGGTTTTGCTGGAGAGTGGCATGGTCTTCTCCCTCCCAACACAAGGATTCTGTGATTCTGGGGTGTGGGAAGGGAGTGTCTGACCCCTGCCCACTGCTGGGAGAATTGCCGGCTCTCTCCCTTCATTTAGCTCTGCACTAACATTACCTCCTCTCCGCCTGCCTACCCTGACGAAAATAGCATGCCCTTCATTTCTATTTCTTATCTGGCTTTATTTTTCTCCATGGTACTTCCTAAATATTCCCAAATATTTGACCTATTTCCCTGTTTATTGTCTGTCTCCCTTACTGGTATGATAAGCTCTAGCTAACAGGGACTTTGTCCTATTATTGCTGTCTCTCCATGCCTCATACTGTGCTGAACGTACAGTGAGTGTATGTTCTGGAATGAGTGAAGAGCAATACAGACCTGCCACAAATCTTGGTCCAAAGATTTGGGAACGCATAAAACTCAGATTCTAGGAAGGGAAACTCAGTGGCCAAGAGACTCTGAGCCTCCAGGTAGAGGGATGGTTGGGTAAGAAGCCCCAAGAAGATCTCTAGAGCAACAGCCTTCCACATGAGATGGTGAATCCTTACCCTGTGATCCTTTTTGTCTTTTTCCCCAGAGCTGACCCTTTGTAATGACAAGGCAGGACTCAGAAAATATTCTAATTTAGGGGTGTTGGAACCCAGGCAAGGATTTCACTGGAAAAAGAGAGTGAAGCCTCAATCTTTTCTCCAGCACATTTTGAAGCCAGAGACTGGAAACACGAAGCTGGTCTTTTCCTGAACTACCCTGAGATCTCAAAATGGGCAACCCATGTCCTGCAGAACTCGTGGGTCTCATGAGGTCTCAGCCTGAACATGCCATCTTCAACTTCCCAGCATCTTGCATGCTTGGCTCTGAAGGACATGAGGGGCAGTCATGCTACAGGGGCAAATTCATCAGGAGTTCCCTGAATCTCCAGCAGCTGGATGTCCAGAAACTTCAAACACTGGCTCATGGCTCAGGTCCTTAGCTTTCAAAGCCACCTGGCTAGAAGTCACTTCAAATACAAGACAGACAGACAAATCTCAACTATCGGAAAAATGGCGGCCTTGTTTCTAGATCTTTCCAATTTGAAAACCAACTAATTTCTTTCTCTTTCAGGCAACCAAAACCTTCTATTATGGACGCACTAGGAAAATACAGTCGTGCTTTTATTGCCTGGCATATGGGTGATTTTGAGCACACTAATCAAAGAAATTCCAAATGGGCTATCCTCGTTAGGCAAAGTAAGGCAGCATTGCCAAGAGCTTCCAGACCACCTAAGTTGCCACAGCTACCCATAAAGGAGGTATGATCATTTGCTTTTCTAAATAATCATAGAAAACAGCAAGCTGTTTTAACATATGAATTAGAGAATGCTGTTTAATGGTAATACTACTAATAATCAGCTTTACAGCTCCTTTTAACCAATCAAAACATCTTGTAATTTATATTGGATTTCCACAGTAATGTCTATTCTGTGGATAGGGGGAGGTTATTGCCATCTTATAGCTAAAGAAAACAAGAGGTTGTGGGGTTCAGTCCTTACAACTGCTTATTTATCATATGGTTTAACCTGGAGAGAATGGCCTTCTCCTTGATTTCCAAAACCTGAGAAAGCTCTCAATTTGTGAAATGGAGGTAAATTTACAACCCCTCTTAAAACCCTTATAGACCGGTGAGCAAAGTAAGAATATACCAGTTCAAATTCAAGGTGTTTTTCCCATTACTATCTATGAAATCTTGAGCAAGTTGCGTGATTTCCCTAAATGGTTTTATTAATAACTAAAATAGGAATAATAGTAACTGTCCTGAATATTTTGTAGAGATATCACGAGGATCAAGTAAAGAATGTGTAAGTATGTATTCAAGTCAACAACTCTTTCCTGTATAATGCACAGCAAAAAGCACTTTGTAGTAGTCCAGTGTTTCTTTTTTTTTAATGTTTTTTTTATTTTTTAATTGTAGTAACGTTGGATTATAACATTACATAGCTTTTGCTTTAGGAAATGTGGACATTTTAACGGTGTTAATTCTTCCAATCCAAGAGCACAGAATATCTTTCCATTTCTTTGTGTCTTCTTTGATTTCTTTCAATAATGTTTTATAGTTTTTGGTGTACAGATCTTTCACCTCTTTGGTTAAGTTTATTCCTATGTATTTTATTCTTTTTGTTGCAATTGTAAATGGGATTGTATTCTTAATTTCTCTTTCTGCTACTTCGTTGTTAGTGTATAGAAATGCAACCGATTTTTGTACATTGATTTTGTCTCCCGCGACTTGACTGTATTCCTTTATTATTTTTAAAAGTTTTTTAGTGGAATCTTTAGGGTTTTCTAGATATAAAATCATGTCATCTGCAAAGAGTGACAGTTTCACTTCTTCTTTTCCAATGTGGATCCCTTTTATTTCTTTTTCTTGCCTGATTGCTCTGGCTAGGACTTCCAACACTATGTTAAATAACAGTAGTGACAGTAGGCATCCTTGTCTGGTTCCTGTTCTTAGAGGGATAGCTTTCAGTTTTTCTCCATTGAGAATGATATTTACTGGGTTTGTCGTATATGGCCTTTACTATGTTTAGGTATTTTCCTTCTATACCCATTTTATTTAGAGTTTTTGTCATAAATGGATGCTGTATCTTGTCAAAAGCTTTCTCTGCAACTACTGAGATGATCATGTGATTTTTATTCTTCATTTTGTTAATGTGATGTATCACGTTGACAGATTTGCGGATGTTGAACCATCCCTGCATCCCTGGAATGAAACCCACTTGATCATGATGTATGATCTTTTTAATGTATTGTTGTATTCGATTTGCTAGTATTTTGTTGAGGATTTTTGCATTGATGTTTATCAGTGATATTGGCCTGTAATTTTCTTTTTTTGTGTTGTCCTTGTCTGGTTTCAGTATCAGGATAATGTTGGCTTCATAGAATGAGTTAGGAAGCCTCCCCTCCTCTTCAATTTTTTGGAAGAGTTTGAGAAGGATAGATATTAATCTTCTTTGAATGTTTGGTAGAATTCACCAGGGAAGCCATCTGGTCCTGGACTTTTATTTTTTGGGAGGTTTTTGATTGCTGTTTCGATCTCCTTACTGGTGATCGGTCTATTCAAATTTTCTACTTCTTCTTGGTCCAGTTTTGGAAGCTTTTGGATGTACATCATAATATATTTCGAATTCTGTGTAGATTACATCATGTTCACCACCCAAAAACTAATTATAGTCCATCCCCTCACATGTGAGCCTAATCACCCCTTTTGCCCTCCCCCACTCCCCTATGGTAACCACCAATCCAGTCTCCAATGCTATGTGTTTGTTTGTCGTTGTTTTTATCTTCCACTTATGAGCGAGATCATACAGTATTTGCCTTTCTCCCTCTGACTTATTTCACTCAGCATAATACCCTCAAGGTCCATCCATGTTGTCACAAATGGCCGGATTTCATCATTACTTATGGCTGAGTAGTAGTCCATCGTGTATAAATACCACATCTTCTTTATCCATTGGTTCCTTCATGGGCACCTAGGTTGCTTCCAAGTCTTGGCTATTGTCTACAATGCTGCATTGAACATAGGGGTGCAGGTATCTTTATGCCTTTACCTTTTCAAGTTCTTTGGATAAATACCCAGCAGTGGGATAGCTGGATCATATGGCAGATCTATTCTTAATTTTCTGAGGATACTCCATGCTGCTTTCCATAGTGGCTGCACCAGTTTGCACTCCCACCAGCCAGTGTACAAGTGTTCCCTTCTCTCCACAACCTCTCCAACATTTGTTGTTTCCTGTCTTGTTAATTATAGCCATTTTGACCGGAGTGAGGTGATACCTCATTGTAGTTTTGATTTGCATTTCCCTGATAGCTAATGATGTTGAGCATCTAGGCCTGTTGGCCATCCGTATATCTTCTTTGGAGAGATCTCTGTTCAGATCCTTTGCCCATGTTTTAATTGGGTTGTTGGGGGGTTTTTTGTTGAGCTGTATGAGTTCTTTGTATATTTTGGATATTAACCCCTTGTCTGATATATGGTTTGCAAATATCTTCTCCCAATTGTTAGGTTGTCTTTTCGTTTTGTTGATGGTTTCGTTTGCTGTGCGGAAGCTTTTTAGTTTGATGTAGTCCCATTTGTTCATTTTTTCTATTGTTTCCCTTGCCCGGTCAGACATGGGACTTGAAAATATGTTGCTCAGACCGATGTCAAAGAGTGTACTGCCTATGTTTTCTTCTAGAAATTTCATGGTTTCGGGTCTTACATTTAAGTCTTTAGTCCATTTTGAGTTGATTTTTGTGCATGATATAAGGGAATGGTCTACTTTCATTCTTTTGCATGTGGCTGTCCAGTTTTCCCAAAACCATTTATTGAAGAGACTCTCTTTTCTCCATCGTATGCTCTTGGCTCCCTCGTCGAATATTAGGTGTCCGTAAATGTGTGGGTTTACTTCTGGGCTCTCGATTCTGTTGCATTTATCTGTGTGTCTGTTTTTGTGCCAGTACCATGTTGTTTTGGTTACTATGGCTTTGTAGTATATTTTGAAATCAGGGAGTGTGATACCTCCAGCTGTTCTTTTTTCTCAGGAATCCTTTGGCTACTCAGGGTCTTGTGTTGTTCCATATAAATTTTAGGATTCTTTGTTCTATTTCTGTGAAAAATGTTGTTGGAACTTTGATAGGGATTGTGTTGAATCCATAGATTGCTCTCTTTTTCTCTTGGTGAGTCTAGCTAAGGGTTTGTCAATTTTGTTTATCTTTTCAAAGAACCAGTTCTTGGTTTCATTAATTTTTTCTATTGTTTTTTTAGTCTCTATTCATTTATTTCTGCTCTGATTTTTATTATTTCCTTCCTTCTGCTGATTTTGGGCTTTGTTTGTTGTTCTTTTTCCAGTACCTTTAGATGCGCTTTTAGATTGTCTATTTGGGATTTTTCTTCTTTGTTGAGGTAGGCCTGAATTGCTATAAACTTCCGTCTTAGAACCACTTTTGCTGTATCCCAGATTTTGGCATGTCGTATTTTCATTTTCATTTGTCTCCAGGAATTTTTTGATTTCTCCTTTGATTTCTTCATTGACCCAATCGTTGTTCAGTAGCATTTTGGTTAGTCTCCACATCTTTGTAGCTTTTCTGGTTATCTTCCTGTAGTTGATTTCTAGTTTCATACCTTTGTGGTCAGAAAAGATGCATGGTATTATTTCGATCTTCTTAAATTTATTGAGACTTGTTTTATGGCCTAATATGTGATCAATCCTGGAGAATGTTCCATGTGCATTTGAAAAGAATGTGTATTCTGTGGTTTTTGGATGGAATGTCCTGTGTGTATATCTACTAAGTCCATCTGGTCTAATGTGTCCTTTAAGGCCAGTATTTCCTTATTGATCTTCTGTTTGGATGATCTATCCATTGGTGTAAGTCGAGTGTGAAAGTCCCCTACTACAACTGTGTTATTGTCTATTTCTCCTTTTATGTCTGTTAATACTTGCTTTATATATTTAGGTGCTTCTATGTTGGGTGCATAGATATTTACAAGTGTTATATTTTCTTGTTGGATTGTTCCCTTTATCATTATGTAGTGCCCATCTTTGTCTCTTGTTACAGTTTTTGTTTTAAAGTCTATTTTGTCTGATATAAGTATTGCTACCCCCACTTTCTTTTCTTTGCCATTTGCATGGAATATCTTTTTCCATCCTTTCACTTTCAGTTTGTGAGTGTCTTTAGGTCTGAAGTGTGTCTCTTGTATGCAGTATATACATGGGTCTTGTTTTTTTACCCAGTTAGCCACTCTATGGCATTTGATTGAAGCATTTAGTCCATTGACATTTAAAGTAGCTATTGATAAATATGTATTTATTGCCATTTTGTTACTGTTTTTTCTGGGTGTTTTAGTAGTTCTCTGTTCCTTTCTTTTTCTCTTGCTCTCTTCCCTTATGGTTTGATGGCTGTCTTTAGTAATATGTTTGATTTCTTTTCTCTTACTTTTTTTCTTGCTTATTAAAGGTTTCTGATTTGTGATTATCATGAGGATCCTATGTAATATTCTATGTATATAACAGTCTCTATTGAGTTGATAGATTCTAGCTTGACCTCTTTCTAAAAGCTCTATGTTTTTACTCTCTTCCTCCCACATTTTATGTTTTTCAAATCATGTATAGTCTCTTGTTTAGTGTGTGTCTATCCATTACGCTCTTATCATTGAAATAGGCGATTTTAGTACATTTGTCTTTTAACCTTCATATTATCTTCACAGGTAGTTGATCTGCTGCCTTTACTATATTTTTACCTTTACAAGTGATTTTATTGCCTGTTTTTTTTGTTGTTTTGTTTTTTTGATATATATACATATATATATATATATATATATATATATATGTATATATATTTATCTTTATTTGTGGTCATTGCTTTCCCACTTAAATAAGTCCCTCCAGCATTTCTTGTAGAACTGGTTTCTTGGTGATAAACTCCTTTAATTGTTGCTTGTCTGGGAAGCTCTTAATCTCTCCTTCTATTCTGAATGACAACCTTGATGGATAGAGTATTCTTGGCTGTGGGTTTTTTCCTTTTAGCACTTTAAATACATCATGCCATTCTCTTCTCACCTATAGAGTCTCAGCTGAGAAGTCCATTGATAGCCTGATGGGCTTCCCTTTGTATGTCACTTGTGGCCTTTCTCTTGCTGCTTTTAGGATTCTTTATCTTTAATTTTGGATTTTAATTAAAATATGTCTTGGTGTGGGCCTCTTTGGGCTTATCTTGTTTGGAGCTCTCTGTGTTTCCTGAACTTGGATGTCTGTTTCCTTCCTCAGGTTAGGAAAATTTTCATCTATTATTTCTTCAAATAAATTTTCTGCCCCTTTGTCTCTCTCTTCTCCTTCTTGGACACCTATGATCCAAATGTTAGCACGCTTGATATTGTCCCAGAATTCCCTTAGACTGTTCTCATTCTGTGTAATTCTTTTTTCTGTTCTGCTTGGGTGATTTCCTAGTCTTTTGTCTAGCTTGCTGATCCGTTCTTCTGCATCCTCTACCCTGCTATTGAGTCCCTCTAGTGAATTTTTCACTTCCAGTATTGTATTCTTCATTTCTGATTGGGTTTTTTTTTTTTTTATATCTTCCAGTTCTTTGCTGATGAGCTCCCTGTGTTCATCCAGTCTTCTCCCAATATCTGTGAGCATCCTCATGCTATTTTGTTTGAACTCTTTGTTGAGTTGGTCGCTTGTTTCTGTTTCATTTAGTCCTTTTTCTGGGGTTTTGTCCTGTTCCCTTGCTTGGAAAGCATTCCTTTGTCTCCTCATTATGCCTCCTTCTCTGTGCTTATTTCTATGTATTAGGTGAGTCGGCTATGTCTCCTGATCTTGGAGAAGTGGCCTTATGTATGAGATGCCTAATGAGGCCCAGCAGTGTGCTTCCCTCTCGTCAGGAGACCATAAGAACCAGGAGTGACCCCTCTGTGGGCTACTTGTGTCCTTCTGCTGTGGCAGGGTTGCTCCCACTGCAGGTACCCAGGGAGTCTAGTCTTTCCTTCCCTGGCCAGCTGTTTGTAAATCCGGTTTGGGAGCCTCAGCACCGTTGGCTACAAAGCCTATCAGCACACTCCTATTGCAGTTTTCCTCTTAATTGGGTTGGTACCCAGTGTAGCTGGTTGCTAGGCTCAGGGGCTTATGGTTGTGATGGGCTCAGGCCTACAAGGCTGTTGTCAGTTCTCATAGGAGTGCAGCTGAGTGGGGCTGGCCCTAGGCATGGAGCACTGAATTGTTTCAGGCTTTGGAAGGTGGGGCTGATCCTTTTTATGGCTATTTGTGAAGCACAGGCCTGCTGCTGCTGATAAGCCTCACACCCCACAGGACCACACACACCATCAACACAGTCCTGGGCCATGCAAACTTCTCAACCCCCTGGAGTGTACCCTGACGCCGCACTGCAGAGGCCCCCACCTCTCCACCAATGCCCCCTACAATTCACCTGGTCCTCACACTGGCCCTGCCCCACAGAGGCAGACACCCTTGCCTGCCCGTAGAGGATCAAGACATCCAGTCAATGCAGGCTGAAAAGTAGCCTGAGGGCTTGCTGTTAGGTGGGGCCAGTCCCTAGGGTTGCCTGCCCTGGCTGAACTGGATTAAATCTGAGCTCTAGTGGGCGTGGCAGATCCCTGGGCTAACAGGCCAAGGGATGAACCTCAATGGCGCCCCCAGGGGTCTGTGTCAGCATGCCTGGACCAGTATTTCAATGTTGGTTATGACAATAAATTTCCATGATAGAAAAGGGAATTGAAGAGCTCAGATACATTCTGAGACTCCTGTTCCTTACATGAACTCTCTCCACACTCCTTTGAAGAATCTTGCCAACTCTCTAGAATATTGCTTACCCTCTGTCGCCAGAGATCTGATTCCTTGGCAATTAATTATATTTATTTGAAACGTTCTGTGAGGGAGCTGTAGAAGTCCTTCTTGGTGGGTCCTGACCCAGGGATGCTTTGCATTGAAAAAGGGAGCAGTTCAGCTGCTAACATTCCTATGTGGTCTGAATTTTGGCCTGGGTCCAAATGAGAAGATTTATTGTGGTATGTGGAGGAGGCTTAGATTAGTTACTTTCCATCACTGAACTAATTTTGTGTAGGATTAGAGTGATTATGGATTAAAAGATCCCAAATGACTCCTTCTATGATTCACTAAATCCAGTTGAGATATTTTTGTGCATTTAGAAAAAAATCTGCTAAAAGATTTTATTTTGAAATGATTGCAAACTTACAGAAGAGTTTCAAGAACAGTACAACGTGAACTCCTGATACATTCTTCCCCCAGAATTGTCAGTTATTAATTTTATTTGCTTTAATGCTTACTTTCTATATGTGTGTGTGTGCACAGATACACACACACACACACACACACACAATGGTTTGGTTTTCTCCCAAACCATTTGAGGGTAAGTTACGGACATGATGTTCCTTTACCTCTAAATATTTCAAGGTGTATTTCCTAAGGACAAGGATGTTCTCTCACATTACCGCAGTACAATTGTGAGATTCAGGAAATGTAACATTGATATATTATTATCTAATCTATAGTTCATAATAGAATTTTATTAATTGACCCAATGGTGTCCTTTTTTTCCCCCCGATCCAGGATGCAATCTAGGATCATGTATTACATTTAGTCCTCATCTCTCTTTAGTCTCCTTCAATTTGGAGCAGTTCCTCAGTCTTGCTTTTTTTATAACGCTTACATTTTTGAAGGGTACAGACCAGTTCTGTAGAATACCTCTCAATTTGGATTTCCCTGATGTTTTCTCACGAGTAGATTCAGGTTATGTGTTTTTGGCAGGAATTGCAGATAAGTGCTTCTATGTCATTGTCAGTGCACCATATGAAAGAGGCACCTGAGGTCAGTTTCACTCATAACTGGTGAGGGTAATCAATTTCTTGGTCACAACACTTCCCTTCCAGAAATAAACAAAATCCTATATTAATCAAAATAAGCTCTCTCTCTCTTTTTTCTTCATCAACTAGGCTTTCTTCTAAATATCCAGAGATACATTAGAAACGGGCTCTCCACACCCATTTTTCAGACCATCCCCTAGGGTTCTTGTGGATGATCCTTCAATAAGTACTCAACCCCCACCCGCACTTTGAATATAAATCCTCTTCAGTGGAAATAACTTGAATCAAGTGTTCTTATAAATTCAAAGGCAAATAATGAACACAACATGTGTAAAGCTTCTAACATAATGCCTCACACTTGCCACCCATGAGTGGCCACCATTACCGCACTTACCTGAGATGCCAGCACATCTTCCAGTCTTATGCTGCAAGAATCAGAAGTATGCACTGAAAGCAGCCTTGAAAAAGTAAAAATTTGCCAATGGTATTGAGGGATTTGGGGAAAATTTTGAAAGCATAAACCTATACACACTATCACACACTTTCTCATTACGACAGATCGCTGAAAATGGGGATATTTTACACTCACATTCTTCAGTCTGGATTTTGACTTATAAACCTAGGTTTGGATGGTAATTACAATGTTTCCCAAAGTACAATTTATGATACTTAACAGTATGTATCATTCCCGTATATACACATTTACCCAAAATACTCTCACAAATATTTTTTTAAAATCAATTGGGAAATTTCTAAACTGTTTCTTCTACTATATTTCCTCAAATTTCTCTTTTTTTAAAGTCACAAAATGTCCCTCACATCCTATCTTCTAGTGCATTTGTTATTTTCCTTTCTTGATCTTTAATTTTTTTCTTTACATAAATAATAGCTGTAAGTGTTGTCAAATTTATGTGTATGTGCCAGACACTTCTAACATCATCGATTTCTATTTCATTTCTTTTCTTGCAAACATTCTCATTGTCCCCCTTCATACCAATATATGGGTATAATCGCAGTGATTGATATGTTCTTTCCCTCATCTCTTCATTCACACTGAGTGAGGAAGAGTAATTCTCAAATTTTAATGTGCATATGAATTACTTGGGGACAGCATTAAGGTACAGATTCTGATCCAGTTGGTCTGGGATGGGGCTCGAGATTCTTTTTTTTTCTTTTGCTAAGGAAGATTTGCCATGAGCTAACATCTGTTGCCAATCTCCCTCTTTTTGTACATGAGCCACCACCCCAGCATGGCCACTGACAGATAGAGTGGTGTAGGTCTGTGCCTGCGAACTGAACCTGGGCTGCTGAAGCAGAGCATGCCGAACTTAACCTCTAGGCCACTGGGGCTGGATGAGATTCTGCATTTCTATCAAGGTCCCAGGCAATGAAGTTGTTGCTAGTCCAGGGACCTTGAGTAGCAAGGTGCTAGAGGATTTGACTAAATTGCTTTTTGAGCTAGGAAGAGAAAGGACTTGATGGTGCAAAGGGGAGAAGGAGACTAGGAAGAATGGATTGACAGGACAGAGAAAATGATAACCTAGTACCTTTGGGGAAGTGCATGTGGTTCAACATGGCTGGATAATAGCGTGCAAAGAGGGGTATCTGGTGGTGAGGCTGGAAAGAGGGACCAGCTGCGTCATTTGAGCTCACGGTGCTAAGGCACTTGGATTTTACTGGGCTGACTTTTAAGCAGAAGTGACCAGATTAAACTTTCATTTTGGAAAGATTAGGCATCAGCCTGGAAGAAGGTTGATTAGAACTGTTTGATATGAAAGGGAGATGAGTTCAGAAGGTATTTTGGCAACTCAATTGAGAAATGAGAAGGGACTCAAAGAAGGCAAAGGAAAAGGAGAAAAGGTGATGCATCTGAGACACAAAGAAAGCAGATTCAACAACTCTCAGTGCTGACTGGACGCCTGGAAGGGAGGAAGTGGAGGCTGAACCGCAGACCTTGTGTGTGGGGGTGGGTGGCGCAGGTGGCAGTGAGTAGAGAATGAACAGGAAGTAAAGAAGTGAACGCCAAGTAGAGAGCTCTAGAAAATGCTTAGTTGTCAAAGGAAGGAGAAATTTAGGATACAGAGGGGGGACGGGGAGAAAAGTTTAATACAGGTGAAACGACTTTTGTTTTCACACTTTATGAGTAGAAAAAGTCAATAGATTGAGAAGTTGAAGATGATGGAAAGGGATGATATCTGAAGACCTGAGGTCCCCAAGAAAGCAGATGGAGATGCACAGCGGTAGGAGCTCACACACGTCTGCAGGGATCAATCTTCAGAGGGAGGGGGCTTTTTTCTTCCTCTGTGAATGAAGCGCCCTCTCCTTCCTTGCCATTTCAGAGGGTTGTTTCTAACTTACGCTTCCCTTGTTCTCCAGCATCTCCTTAGCAGCACATACTCAGTGACTATGTGACTTGTATCTCAACCCTTAAGGGATAGCTGTGAACTCCATTTTTTATCTTAAAAGATCTTTGCTTCCAAGTCTACTTCCTATAATTTGGGATGACGATTTCCTGACTACCTAACTCCATTTTTGGGTCATTATATATTATCACTGGATTGATATCTTAAGTACTTGTATTAGTCAGGGTTCTCCACAGAAACAGAACCAATAGGATGGAGAGAGAGAGAGACTGATGGATCTTAAGGAATTAAAAAATGGGCTCATGTGATTGTGGAGGCTGGCAAATCCCAAATCTGCAGGGTAGGCCAGCAGGCTGGAGACCCAGGCAGGAATGATGTCATAGCTCAAGTCCAAAAGCAGCTTGGAGGCAGCATTCCTTCTTCGTTGGGGACCTCAGTCTGTTTTCTCTTAAGTCCTTCAACTGACTGGATGAGGCCCACCCACATTATGGTGGGTTATTTGCTTTACTCATAGTCTACTCCAAATACCTTCACAGCAACATCCACACTGGTGTTTGACCAAATATCTGGGTACCATGGCCTAACCAAGCTGACACATAAAATTAATTGTCACAGCACCCATCTCATCCAGGAGTGAGGAGTAAATAAGGTAATACATGTAAAGCATCTGACAGAACAGTTCAGACACCAGGGAACCAAAAAACAATGCGATGTGTATGTGTGTTTCTAAGTTCTTTCTCAATGGCATGATTTTAAAGCTTCTTGAGGGAATATGGAAACACTTGAAACTTTCACTTAATCCAAAAAAGACTTTGAAATGCCTAATGTTATATAAAACAACATGATTCAGTATGGTATTATATTGCTACAAAAGTTACACTTAACAGCATATTTTTTCCTGAGACTATATATATCAACGATCTCATCCCTTTCATAGCAAATATTTTATAATGCCCTTTACCTTCCTAAAATAAAATTCATAAATATAAACTACTCATATACATAATTTGTAACAGACCAATATAATCCCTAGATGTACCATTTAAGAAGTAACTTATATTAACATATATTAATATATAGACATTGGGGCGCTAGTAGAGTAGAACAGAAAATAGAATGAGGTAGGCAGATGCTTGCATCTGTATGTAGTCTTCATGAACACAACAGCTACTGATGAAGGCTGACACACACACTGCACTGATGCCTCAGATTCCACGAGTACCATAGCTGTTGGTAATGTTGTTTTCCAGATTTACGTCAATTCTTGTTAAAACTCTGAACCTTACAAAGTAAAATCTTTCCTCAATTTATACAACAGTAGCATTCCTGGAAAATTCAGAATATATTAAAATATGTGAAAAATACATTGTGCTTTTACGGAAAGCAGAATTAAATTCCGAGTTTAATTATAAACAGTTTTTTCACCCACATGAATGTCCAGCAGGATATTTAAAAGTCATGCAGAGTGGGGTCGGCTAGGTGGCCAAGTGGTTAAGTTCACGCACTCTGCTTTAGCGGCCCAGGGTTTCCCCGGTTCGGATCCTGGGCGCGGACATGGCACCGCTCATCAAGCCATGCTGAGGCGGCATCCCACATGCCACAGCTAGAAGGACCCACAACTGAAAATATACAACCATGTACTGGAGGGCTTTGGGGAGAAAAATAAAATCTTAAAAAAAAAAAAAGTCATGCAGGAAGTGGGACAATTCCTCATCCCGTGGGGTGTCTCACACAGTACAAGACATTTCTCCTACCATCCTCAGCCCCCAGCCATGATATGCCACTAGCTCTCACCCATCCTTATGCTAACCAAAAATGTTCTTACATTTCCAAAACACCCCTGTTGAAAACCAGTGACATATATAATGAATTTGTTTCAGCATGAATTAATGAAAATGAGACCTCCAAGTTTTTAAGTTCAAGATTAAATAAAACAAACCAATCACATGCAGTACCAGGAAAATGTTCAAGATAAATTCAAAAGGTTTATTGCACCAAATGCCACAGAAAAATGGATCAAAATAATACATGAACAAGTTTTAAGAAAAATTTTCCATACATTGACATTGATACCTATTTAAACTGATCAAAAATATAAAGTCCTATTAATTTGTCTTAATGGAGCTTCAATAATAACAAATCCCGGATTTTCTCCTTTTTGAAACACCACTTAAACTTAAGCATGTTGCAATCTTGCTTCCAAGATATATGGTTCACCAAATTTGACATTTAAAATGAACATTCAGAGGGGCTGCTTGATTTAGGCAAATACTATATTAAAATATCCCCTCCCCCAAAGCACAATAAAAAACAAATGGTTCACATTTACCAAAAGAAGCTAAAGACTTTTTCAATTTCATGGTGAAAGTATGCATGAACAAAATACTTTCAAAAGTACATATTAGTGGAAAATCTAGACATTTAAAAGATTTTTGGGGTCATTTTATATTCTTTATTTTTATGTACAACCAACTCTAGTGAAGAACCTAAAAAGCTAGAGACTGAACTTTATAAAATCTCAGGACCTAATTAGAAGAGCCTGAACAACGGTTCAGCATCGTTTAGCAAGCGGGGATTTCCCTCCCTCCAAAAGAGTTAATTTTGAAAAATACGGTAAGTTTAAAAAGTTGCGATGTGTAAACGGCAGTTCCATGGGATGTGAAAAGGTTATAGTTACTTTCATTAAAAAACAGCACACTTCAGAAAAATGGATTGAAGCCTGTACAAAAAGCTATTTAACACTGATAAAAATAAAATACTTTGGAATTATGCACAAGTATGGAAGCTACATTTTAAATTTTCATTGTCATGTTTAAACGTACACAATTATCTTTACATTCATATCACTCGTCAATCTATTAAAAATAAAACGGCAACATGCTAGAAAGAGGTCCATCACAGTAACATTTACACACTTCTGCTCTGTCATGCCTCACTAGCTTGCTTAGAAAAGCAAGATGCTACAAAAGTTACACTCAACAGGTAAGACTTAAAAGTTGAAGAAACCCTAAAGGTGGAATCCTGTCAACTGAGGTAGTTTTCTTTTTTTTTTTTTTTAATTTTTCTGTTTTTCTTGAGGTGGGCATTGGAGAGGGCGGGATCCCTTTCTTGCCTCTTCGGTTAAGACAGAATGAAGCCACCGGGGGTATCTGGTGTGTGAGTGGGTATCTGAACACAATTCCATGAGATTTTTTTCTTTTCCACTTTTGGGAAGAGGTTGAATTTAAGACAAACAAAACTTGAATGTTGTTGAGAGGAGGATTATGAAAGAGCAGCAACATTCTTGGTCTGTTTTTGTAGGCAACAGACGTGAGGATTAGGTCCTGACTGGAATCCTGAGCGTCACAGAGACAACCCCCACATGTGACCCACCTGCAGTTTTCCAACAGACATTTTCCAAGAGAGAGTTCTGGACCAGTAGATTAGGAGACAAATCTTCTCAGGCTTTGAGGGGGCTGGGCTAAATCTTTTACATATGGAGTTTAGAACCAGCCATTCAAAGCCCGATATCCCCCTACATGGGTCTAATTTTCAACATGCCACTATGTACACACTAGAAAGGAACTGATTTTGTATCTAGTTATTTTCTATGAAACCCTGGAAGGTGGTGAATGAGAGAAAGTGCCCAAAACGTGTAAACACAGAAAAGGGAACTAGAGATGAGAGAAATGCTTTAAACTGGTGCAGATGGAAACAATGTAACATCAGCTATTACACTTTATTCTCACGTAATGAAAAACAATTGATGAGTGAGCTGAGCCACAGGTGAGGTTCATCCTCTTTGTGTAATATAACAGGCAATGATGTCACGGAGCTAGAGAATTTAAAACACTGAACTCAGATGTTAGACAAAAGGAAAGAGAAAAATACAGACAGAATGGAAAACTTCAATTTTATGAAAGAAAGATATAAAATTAAAATTAAAGATCTTAAGAGCCTTAATGCACCCATCTACATTTCACATCATAAAAAAGAGAGAGAGAGAAGGGAAGGTAGCAGTTCTGACCTATTCCTAAGAATTGTTCCTAAGAAATGACATACCTGTTCTCCATTGGTACTGCTGCTATATTCTTTGAAACAAATAGTTAACTTGTATTTGTAAAAGAATAAAGAGACAATCTTATGTAACTTGGTGTTTGGGATCAGGATTTTATCAAATAGAAAATCTAGAGTCATTCTAACCCCTAAAATGGAAGTTACTTCATGTTCCTAGGTACAAATACATGGAAGGGACTGGAATTAATTCATAAAACAGTGAAAGGAGATCAGAACCTGGTCATAATTAACTGTAGTCGAGATCTGCAAGGTTCTAACAATGTTTGCTTTACCACATTAGCTCATGTCTTTTAACGATCAATTTTTTAAAGTCTTTTCCTTTGCCCTGGATGTCAGTACATAGTCTGACATGGTCATAGTTCATGGTCAGGAAATTAAGTAAAGTTTCTTATAAACTAACAGAAAACTAAAGTTTTTAAAAAGCTGAACTATGCTACTAAATAAACAATTCTTCATTTTGGCAGGTTTTAGAGAGGGTAATTTAATTTCTGGAAAGGTGTTTTGAAAAGGACGTAGGGATTAGAAGGCACAAAGATGATAATGTAAAAATTTAGATCACACATGGATTGTTTATAAATGTTCAAACTAATTACTTTCATTAGTCATCCTGAACTGTTGCAGGTTTCATTTCCCACCACAACAGCTGTGCCTTTTAAAGTGTAAATAGTCGTTTGTATTAACTATTATAGGAAGAAAGTGGCTTCGGCTGGAAGAATTTAGCAACAGAAACACTCGAGCTTATAGAAATAACTTTGGTAAATGGCCTCTCTTAAAAAGGCTGCTGAAAGCTCTAAAGTATCAGGATAAAACATATGGTATCAGACTATGCACTCTGCTGCTACAAACTACATCTCGATGGGATTAAGATGCTACATTGATCCCTGGGTTTATTGCACCAACAATCCATCTCTAAACGACCTGTGGTTGCATCTGAAACAAGGTAAACTCCAAGACGCGAAAACAGTGGGTCCTAAAGCACTCTCTTCCCAATAGTCAATCCTCTTTCATGTTTCACGTCAGACAGTAACTCCTATAGCCACCAGAGTTGAAGATGGCACAACGTGGCTTTATTTATTTCACCTTTTGTAAAAAGCAAACTCCGACCTGGATTCCAGAGTCCTTGTTCTGACTGTCTTCTTAGAACAGCAAAATATGCTTCCCCCAGTTTGGAGAGCTCATGCTTACACTCTGTCACATTTTCCTACTAGAACGGTAGATACATTGTTTACCCCCTGCTCCAAAGTCACTTGTCACTATTCTGCCCAAACACACAGCCAATCTGTACCAACAGCTTAGTGTTCAGTGTAGTGCTTGTGTTTCCTCCTACCAAAAAGGTCACTCTCTTTGTTGATTCACCGGTGACAAAAGGCCTAAAGTGTCCATGAAAACACACATGCCATTATGTCAAGTAAACCTAAGTCTTCCAATGAAGCATCCACTTGAAAGCAACGAAATAAAACAAAACAAAACAAAGAGGTGGAATGACTGTTTCTGTTTGCTCTTCTTATGCTTTTGACGTCACAGAGAGCTTATTCTTCTTCAGTTGAGAATCTGATTTTTTTCTTCCAAGGAAGAACTGTCCTGAGCTTTAGCTTATAAGAGTATTTGAGCGACGTAAGGAGAATGAGTACTGGCAATAGCAGTCAACAGAGGCAGGTCGTTCGATTCAATCCTGAAGATTGAGAAAGGAAAAGAATATTACTTTAAAGTAGCAGGATTTTACAGGAAAGTATTATTGCTAGGTACCAAGCTTACCAGATCATTGCTTAAAACTAATAGATGGAAAGATGATAAACTTGTTATTTTGATACGATCTCCCAGTGGACACTGCCCAAGGGAGCAAGGGTCATGCAGGAGGGGTGCTGCGCACGTGTGGACACAGAGCTGTTCTTCCCATAGCAGGGGTGGCCACCAGATTCTAAGTCTGGAACTCTTCTTATCACTATGCTGTACTTTAACACCTTCTCCAGCATCTCCTCATTCCTCCCGTCAACACTCCTGAATGCAGACTGACTCTGCATCTAGGTTCAAGTTAGTCTTAGGAAAATGAGGAAGGTGGGAATTTCTTCAAAAACCATTTGTTCAACAGGTTATACAACTTAGATCCTCTTTAGGCATTTGAGCCACGACATTCTGAGAGCAAAGTGACACTAATAAACACTGAATCAAGAGAGATCACGGCATCAACGGACGTGGCTTTGGCTGCCTCTCTTAAAGCAGAGGCAGATACAGCGTGGTCCCTGGCTCAATGCTGCCAAATGTCCTGAAAAAAATTAGAACTGCTTCAGTCCGTGGAATATGTCCTGATTCTTTCTATTGAATTCCAAAAATAAAAAATTAAAAATAAATATTTAAAAGGTAGCTGGCATTACTTCATGGAGTTTTTTTATGCTTTCTCCAGTAATGCCCCCTACAAATCTAATTTCAGGGTAGACAAGACATTCTCCAGTACTTTTAGTGCTGCTGGCCCTGATTATGGGAGGAAGGGGCTAAAGAGAGGTTGGATATGATTCCCACTAATACTGAAGTGGGAGGGCCTAGAGATGAGGGTAAATAAGTCCTTATGATCCTTCTAACAGTGTTGATGATGGACACCTGTCAGAGTCAGGGACCCGGGAGAAGTCCCCGAAATACAAGGCACACATCCGGCAATGGGAAACCTAATGAGGCAGGACTAAAGTATAAGGCTGGTAAAGAGGTTGAAAAAAAAAACTAGGGAAAAAAATATGACAAAGAGATATATTGCAAGTTAACTGCAAAAGCAAATGCCTCAAAAGGGGAAAATATTTTTTAAATGAAGTATGTAAGAAAAATGTATGACAGGAAATGCTAAGAGCCAAACAATACAGTAAGTCATATCCTGGGTGTGAAAGACGAAAAGGCTGACAAGAATGCAAAGCCTGAGTCTCGAAATAACCCTGATTAGCAGGCTTAATAGAGAATTTCAAGGTCGATGTTATGTACACATTATTTTCTTGCCCAAAATTAGGGAAATCATCATCATAAGTAAGGGGTACAATTCCCCATATACACAATGTCTTTTTGTTAGCTCTCTGCTGAAAAATTAGGCAGAGAGTAAAAGTCAGAATTTCTTCTCCTGGAGAAGTGACAGCAAAGGACCTCTGGAAGATGATATCCGTTATGAGTGACATTAGCACGCCTCCCCTTCTGGTGGGCTGATAATGAGAGGAAGGAGAGTACAGTCACCCTGCAGTCGTGCACACAGGCCCCTTGAAAGCCCAGGAGGGTGGCCTTTCCTGTCTCCTCCAGGGAGTGAAATATAAACACGAGCTGCCACCACTTGTCTGACTGCTTGCGACTTCAACATCGTACTGAAATGAGTAGCAATGGGCAGAGTGGGATTAAAATTTTCACTTCCAAGCATAAAATAATCCAGGGAGAAGACTAACATAAAGTACCACCAGCTTAAAGTTCTGCGTTTGTTTCCAGGTATGAAACTCCAGCATCGAACACAAGGAACGTGCTGTTCACTGGGGAGGAGCAGAGGCACACATCTGATGGACCCCAGACAGTTCAGTGGGGCGCCAGGGCCTGCAGGTTTAGGGCGGCGCAGGCTAAGAGGGTCAGTGGGTACACAAGTGCCAGAAACCGGCCCATCCCAGGGAGACATGGTGGCACTTCAGAGGACTCACCCCAGTACGACACCTAATTCTTTCACATGGACTCGTGTGTGTCCACGAAGATATTCAGACAGCATCTTACTTTTCAGATACATCTCTTGTAGTCTGTCTTCAAGATGCATGATACACTGTGAAGCCAATAACATTCACAATGAGGGCTGGGATTCAAATCTCTGCCAGTATTCTACGACCTGGAAAATTCTCTTAATTCATTTCTAAGTACACAGCTATAATCTGCCCCCTTTCACAGACACTTAACAAGCCATCTCAAATCCTACCACTAGTAGGTATGAGAATAGGTTTCTGTAAAACAATAAAGTTTACTTTTCCTAACGACTATTAAGATTTTTATATACATCTTCTAGTCTTTTTTAAAAAGCATTTTTTCATAGTTGAAATCATTCTATAAGTGCACGTATTTCCTGCTTTTTAAAAACTTTCTAATAATCCTTTCCCCATGTTATTAAAAATTCTTTATCAATGTAATTTTTATGGCTCAATAATTTTTGAGAATGTGAATTTACCATTATTTACTTAATCACACACAGCAATTTGCAGTTTTGATTATAAATAATTTTGTAAAGAATATCTCTGTCATTACTATTTTCCTATATCTCAGATTATTTTGGTGCAATACATTCCCAGAAGTAAAATGACTGAAATAAGGTTATTTTGAACTTTTTTTTTCTCTCAAGAGTGTATTTTAACTAGGTCTTTAATAACAATAAAGAAAAGGCAATTATTTTCAGGACATCTCTACCCTTGGAATTGTGTCCAACTTCATTTTTTAGAGAATAGCAACCATCTGTGTCTTTCACCAGAGGCAAATGCTTTCCCATTTGGCAGGCAGAGCTATGCAAGCATCTTCAGTAAGACACCTGATGGCTTTGGCAAGGCTAATTCCATCATACATAATTTTATTCTAGACCATTACACCTGCTATTTTCAAGGTAAAAAGATTAACAGATGCATTTGAAAATGTTGATCTTGACCATCTGGACTGATCAGTGACATGGAAAAAGTATCTATTAGAGATGCAATTTTTTCAGTTTTTCATTGGCTTAAAACCTTAATGCATTGTGTTGGGTGGATGAAACACAACTGGTAAGTGACTAAGAATAATCATCAAAGTGAGGATTTCACCAATTCTCACAAAAATGTTCCCCCAAGTAAACAGAGTTAAGTAGTGAAAGGATCTCCTGTTAAGTTTCAGTTCCTCATGGAGTAAATACAAAGTTTTTAATAAGAGTGTTATAAAATATTCAAAAGAACATTCACATTACATTGAATCCTTTATGTTTTAAAACAGTTAATTTACAGCATTTTCACAGGCCTCGGGAAAACTGCATGTGGCAATGTGGATATAAAGAGAACATTGGTCTAGATGGGAAGTTTACTAAACTTGAAATCAAAGCGTCTAGAAAACTTTTTAAAAGCCTTGATTATCAAACAGAATTGTTTTGGGTTCCCTCCTCCCCTTTTTGGGATTTTATTCCTGAGATGGATTTTTTCAATTTTTAACTTCTGAAATTTTAAATAGCTACGTTCTTTCATACTGAAGGCTCCAAGAGCCATTTAATCAAGTGTTTCATTCAAGTGATTTTTAAGGAGAATTTTAAACTGCAGATAGAATTTCCTCTGATCTTGGTTTTGTCGGGGTAAATAAGTCACTTGGTAGTATTACGTGGCTAAATATACTTCAATCCAAATGAAGCAAAAAGAATTAGCTACAGTAACGTATTGCTTGGATAACTATGAAGTCAAATGTAACAACATCTATGTGTTATAGAATAACACATAAAAGTTTGGTAAACACTAATATAACAGTAAAACACTATAAAATCTAATATTTCTTTTTTCCCTTACAGAAAAGGAGACTTTGGTCTCTAAATCAGCATCACGCAACTTGCTACTAGAAAGAAAAACTGCCTACAAATGCAGAACAAAAATAAGGTCATGGCAACCCCTAAGTGCTTCTCGTACTGTCCCTGGGACGGACGTCCTGCTAGAGTATGCTTCAGTTTAAAGCCCAAATAAAGATTTTAGTGAAAAGGTGTTGTCAGTCTTCACAACCATTAAGATTCTTTCATGAAACTATTATTAACAATCATATTAATAGTAGCTGTTTCCTGAGAGCTTATAACATCTATCAGTATTCCAAGCGCTCTACATGAATTATCTAATTTCGTTTTCATAACCATATGAGATAGGTTCTATTATTTCCCCAGCTTTACAGATAAGGAATTGAGACTTTGAGAAGTCACACAGCTGGGATGCAGCAGAGCTTGGACTGGACTCCAGGCCATTGGTCTCCACAACCTGTGTGCTGGCCACTGTGCACTGGCTGTTAGAGTGGCTCTTATTGGCATGTGCTTCGACAGTTTCAAAAGCAGCGTCTTAGCCCTGAGTTTCAGAGGATTCTCACAACATGCTCGTTGAATAGGTACTATCTCCATTTCACAAATGAGAAAGCTGAGGTCCAGAGACGCTCAGGATTGTGCACCATCAGACAAGCCATCAACAGCAGAACTCAGCCTGTAACCCAGTTACATTCAGGGGTCTCCCTATCCTGCCACACTGCCACTACTTGGACGACAACCAGACAGTATTCAAAGCATCTCCTTCAAGGCCATAAGAGTCTTGACTATTTCTGAGGAATGTGGTGCAATGGTAAGATTTGGTCATAAGAACTCAGGAAATTTACCACTCCATTAGCAATGAGCGTAGGTAATTTATATTCAGCTTCCTATTTTGTTGATAAATAGTTCTGTATCTTTTGTGGAGGCCAGAAGGGAGGTAACAGATGTTTTGGTTGGGGCCGTCATACAGAGAGAACAGTGTACACAAGGGGGAAGCAGGGGGAAGGCAGGCGCTCTTCCATCCACGCGCTAATGCCCGAGGGCTGCCCTCTCTGCTCTTCCTAGCTCCATCCGCCCCTAAGCCTCTCTTCTACCTTTGAAGCCTTTCTCTCTCCCCCCTGTCTAAATATATTTTCTCTCAATCTCTCTGTACACACATCCATACTGAAAAGAATCTGTTTTGTATACTAATGCCAGTGACTGAGGAGGAGCTGTTGATAGAAGTTTACAGGCTCTGTTTGTCGCTTGTATTTAATACAATATTATGAAAGTGATTTTAAAATCCCATTTGAAAAGGAACAATTGATACCTCTTCTATGGGTACGGTACTTCAAAATTTCAAGCGTTTACACAAACAATATTCGATTTTATCCATAACAACTTTGTGAGGATGGTCTCTGAACAAAAGGAACTACAATCCCTTCAGAAGCTGGCTTGCTTGATATCCATCTAACAAAAGGAGAACTAATGAGTTCTCCAAAGGAGGATTTTAAATTTACTTTTGTGCTTGATCCCTGCTCTCCATCTTATTTACTTTCCCATATACCTTGTTCAAAAAGATTTGTGTCACTCTGTTATTTGTTTCGTGGAAGTGCTACTGTTACTGGAATCTATCCTGTTTGCTGGTTTTATGTTGCATGTTCTATTTTTACTTAAGCTAATGTCCAATTATACTAAAAATAATACATATGAATTTGTGATTTTATAATCCAAATATTGTTAAAAGTGCTTTTTAAACTATATTTCTTTGATAAAATGAGAACAAATACTTACAAAATCAGCAGGGAGGTGAAGCTTGTAAAGCTGCAAAATGGATTGAAGTAAACTGGACACTTGACTAGAGACCAAGACGTCCTGGCCTAGTTTCACGTTGTCCGTCACTTTCCTCTGACTGGTGGCGACCTGGACGCTCCACTTATCCGTGTCTGCGATAATACAGACAGCTTCAGCTATCGGCTCATCAAGCACTGGATGCTGAAAGAGAAACACAGTGGGTCAACTTTTCAGGACACCCCCAAGCGACACTCAAAATGTCTAGAGGGTTTCTGTTTAGCATTAGACTAATGGTTCAGAAGTTGATGGTGGGAGCTACAGAAATTTAGAGCTTTACAGGGACTAGACAGAAGTGTCATTAAGTCATCATTTAAAAATTCATTTGATAAAAACTACATTTGATCATTTTTTTCTTATACCCAGGAGGTATGCTATAAATATTGTTAAATGTTCACAGATGAGTGAAAAGATACGTGCCCTCGCTACATTCCAGGACATTAAAATTCATTTCCTTTTGAAAGACTGTACTCTCCTTTTAAAATGGAGAATATCAGACTAAGGTGTAGGATTCGATTGCCATTTCTCCAGTAACAAGGTTTAGCAAGGTATCTTAATATTCCCTTAAAGTTATAGCTTCAATCATTAAGCAATATTTACTTAGTAACTCTGTGCTGCATATATAAATCAACTCCAACAACCAACTAAAATCAGACTGGGGGATGAATTTATTTATCTAGATGAATCTAAAAGGTAAAAAGTATGGCTACTGATAAACATACTTAAAATACAAAATTGTCCATAACTGGGCAGTTACGGATAAGGCAGGCTAACTAGTAAATTGTGCCACAAGGTAAATAGGCTAATACTGATTCAGTCAGGGAAAAAAGGCCTTACAAAAAAGGAATTTCTCGAAATGGATCAAAGTACAACAGCTTCACCATCAGCCCCTTTGATGGACATATTTAGGATCCCACATGTGTTCAAATCAACATCAGAACAGCACTGCCCTCCTAGGCCCAAACTAAAAGAGAAGAGAGAACGGAAGGGTGGCAGGTATACAGAGATACAGAGACAGATAGCCATTCCTAGTAGCCAACATACCTGAGCACATTTTTCTAACTCTCATTTACAAAGGAAAACTAGTACTGGCTTTCTGTCATTTAATCCTCTCCACTACCCTGTGGTGGTCATTTGTCGCTTTTGGCGGCTTAGCATAACATCCTCCCAACACGTTCACCCTAATTTCCCTTTGGAGAACGACCTTTCTTGGAGAAGACCTGCAGGGCCCCACCCACCCTCCATGAAGGTGTAGTAAGATGACCCAAGCTAGGCCAACTAGATACTCCCTCTGGTGATTTTCCTGTGAGCCGGAGGATAGGCGGCTGAGAATGGTTGGCGCCCCCATTTTCCTGCCCAGACAGCAACTCCTACAAACACCTTCAGGTAGTTCTTGCTTCCTGGACTTCCAGAGTGGCCTTGTTTCCTGTCTATCCCAAGCCTAGTTGTTTGATCTCATCAATTCCATGAATACCTAATACCCTTCCAATAAAGACCCTTCTTCTTAAGAGGAGTTGGTTTCTGCTGCTTATAATAAAGAATCCAAACATATACAATCTTTCCATTGTACAAGGGCTATCTGTGACTTTTAAGACAACACAAGTAGTGTGAAGGCTGCAAATAGAAATCTAAGATATATGCTGTCATACTGTAATTTTAATAGGTGACTTGGCTCCCTAGTCTTGGGCTTTTTATTAAAAGGGAAGCCTATCCAGCTTTATATTCTGTCTCACAGATGGGGAAGAAGTGACTGGTGACCTGAATGAAAACTTTGTTGGTACCAACATTTTTTCGCCACATTATCCAAGGGGGAACCTTTCAGGGTTTAGAATATTTTTCCCATTGAAAAGAATAGCAAATCAGGCAAAGTCCAATGGTCTAACATTTATTTAAGCAGAAGTTCAAATAATCTTAACATGAGAAATAAAGAATTTGACAAAGCAGATTCTTGAATTAATGAAGACCAGTTTCCCAAGGATGGTTCTCATTTCGTAGACCTATTAAACAAACAGTAGAAAGGTTTTCTCACACACATTCCCACTCTCATCCAAAGGTTTTTGTGACCCCCTCACCCCTACCCTTTTTACACACACATATACACATCCTCCAAAATTGCTAAAGACAGGGCCTCAATGACTTCCCTTTACAAATTCCTGCAAGTTCTTGCTCAATCAGTGTGTCATAAATTCACAGCAAGATGACAAAGATTTGCCATCAATGTACCTGGTTCTTATGAGCAAAGGAAATGGAAATTTGGAAATTTACAAGATTTGTATTTTGAACTCAAGTCCCTCCAATGGTTTGCATCTCTCAGAAATTCAGTGTGCAGAGAATAGATCTACACTATGGACTTACACTGTACTTTATGGGACTTACATTCTGAAAGTATATATAATCACTACTAATCATATGCCAACCTATATATAATGAGTTGAATGAATGTCAATCATCTTTCACGGTAAAATCTAGCTTTTTAAAAATTATCATTTGCAGTAGATAATTTGGGCCCTAGACCCCAATTCAACTCAATTTCCTAAATGATCTCTCTAGCACAGTGTAGGGAAAGGAAGGGTATGTCAATCCAAGGAAAGCACATAGACTATAAATTATATGGAACCATCACCAAGAACACAAAGAGCTTCATTGTAAAAAGTGAACTGCTAGAATAAGGGCAATGAAACTCACTGGGGTGGTGATGGGGAGAAGATTCTCCAAGCATGAGTTACTTCAGAAGACTATAGATCTAGATATGATAATAAAAAGGGACTGAGAAATTGGCTCAATTATTTTAAAGGGAGGAACTAAAAGGGCACAAGAAATGTAAAAACAAAACAAAAAAAATCAAACGTGAAAAATGAGCAGGAGTCATTTTTAAATTGCTGGAGCAGAGAGGCAGAATCTGAGGTAGAAACCTGACGACTAGGTCCAAGCAGTCAATCTTTTCAACTTCAAGATCTTTTCTCCCTGTATTCTTAGGTCCTTGCATAGGATCTAGCATTTGAACAATGTTATTAAATTAAAATGAAACAGGTTAAGCAAAAGCAAATGACAGAGTTGATGAGCATCCTGCATTCCTTAACACAGCATGATATTGCTGACTTATGTACGCAGGTTCCAGGAACAGTAAAGAACCAGAAAATGCTGAACATCTTCAGAAGAGTACTTTAAAAACACAGTCAAAGAATTACACATTCTCGGGCTACCAAATACCTAACACGCAATTGCCTGAATATGTCCACAGGGCAACCCAACTGCCTCCATCTAACTACACTGTTTAGTAGCTACTCCCTTATTTACTGAAGAATAAACACTTTTTAATGGAAACAGAGGGAAATGCAGAGTCAAGAAAAAGAAACGAATGCCAGAGAGAGAATAACGTATCAGCAGCAGCTACTA
Organism: Equus quagga; assembly: GCF_021613505.1. Classification (NCBI taxonomy): domain Eukaryota; kingdom Metazoa; phylum Chordata; class Mammalia; order Perissodactyla; family Equidae; genus Equus; species Equus quagga. The sequence goes on along the minus strand of NC_060269.1, from coordinate 45,277,061 downwards.
TAGTTACAATGTAAGGGGCACCAGGGTGACTGGCTGCCCATTCCTGATCTGGTCTAAGATTCTGTAGGGTCAGAGAAATTGAAGCTTAAGTTCCAAAGATTCTGGAGAATTCTAATATATATCTTTCAAGTGGAAACACAACCCCACTAAAGAGAGGGCAGTTTAAATATAATATGATTTGGTTTATCAGTCAATTTCTAAGCTTTTAGAATTTGAAGAATTTTAAGATTGAGAAGACCATGTTCGGATTTATCACAGAAACACACACCCACACACACTCTGTGTCCTGGTATTCAATTTAAAATTCCTCTAAGGAAAGGCTCTATTTTCAAGACATATATAGAACCACAATAAACAGAGGAAACACTGAACTAAAGGTATGCTTTTTTTTAATACTAACTTTCTCTTATTAGCCATATCTTAATTGTAGAAGTAATTAAATAGTGAAATCTGTCAAGTATATATATATTTATTTATTATTATTATTATTTTTTGCTGAGGAAGATGTGTCTTGAGCTAACATCTGTGCCAGTCTTCCTCTATTTTGTATGTGAGACGCCACCACCGCATGGCTGACAAGTGGTATAGGTCCATGCCCGGGATCCGAACCCGTGAACCCAGGCTGTCAAAGCGGCGCACACCCAACTTAACCACTAAGCCACGAGGCCAGCCCTTCAAGCAGATTTTTTAAGTTCAAATTTTCTCAAGTTCACACGCACACCAGGGTACACACAAACACACACACACTTATCATCAGCAATAACACACATGGAGCAGCAGTTTTGAGAAATTAAGTACTTAAGAAATGCTAAAAAATATAAGGCTGAATTGAATGATTCAAACACCATTTAAAAGTCTGATCCATCCATCTGCTATTCTTAGGGCTTGCAGTTTGGTCATGGGGACTAGAGAAAAAAGAAATAGGGGGCCGGGCCTGTGACACAGTGGTTAAAGTCTGGAGCGCTCCACTTTGGTGGCCTGGGTTTGGATCCCGGGTGTGAACCTATACCACTCATCAGCCATGCTCTGGTGATGACCCACATACAAAACAGAGGAAGATGGGCACAGACGTTAGCTCAGGGCGAATCTTCCTCAAACAAAAAGAAGATTGGCAATAGATGTTAGCTCAGGACAAATCTTCCTCAAGAAAAAAAAAGAAATAGGCAGGTGAGGCTTGGCTGCAACCTGACATTGACACACGAACGAAAGGAGTCTGACTTTGGCCTCCTATAGTTCTCAAGAAAAGGGAGACAATATGGATAACTAGTAGTTTAGCAAGTAGGATTCCTTGGTAAGATTTCTCTTCCTAATGATAAAACTCTTTTTTTAAAAAGAAGGGGCTTTGTTATTTTGACTAAATATCATTAGAAAAACAGCACAAAAACGTCACACTATATATTTACCCTTTAAAAACTTCTCCTCCCAACATCATTGTCTCAGATTAAACATGTCCTTTGATGTTTGAGTCTTCAATGAAAATCTGAAGGAAATATTAATACTAAAAACAGTCACTTCCACTTAAAATGCTTGTTTGGTTGAAAAGTTTACAAACCTTGTGGACACTGTAAAACATCAATTGTCCTTTTCTCTCTCAAGCTAAAGAGAATCCATTTCAAAGCAAGTTTCTTGCCCACAGAGTTTGTCCAATTCTTCTATCAGAATGAGTCTGCCATGTGTTCTACTTTCTCCATAATCTGAGACTTCCAAAAGTGCTAACCTATCACAGGCCTCTAGGATGCCGGCACCCAGGAGCACCCATTCCAACTCAGGGGGCACCGCAGAGCTACTGGCCTCAACAGTCCCAACAGCCTTCCTGCCACCTCTTCCAGACACTGCCAGCAGTATCCATGCCTCCCTCAGAAACTTAATCGGGCACCTCAGAAACTTGTGACAGAGACTGGAGGATGAAAGGACACTGGAAATCAATAAAGGCTGTAGGCGACTGTTAGGGTGGATGGCCAACCTCCATCAGAGGAAGGAAGCGGGGGCAATATGCCATTATCATTTTTGCCTTCTCTACTCCATGGTAGTTACAAACATTTATTTAGCTCTACCTTGTCAATATCTCATTCATCCAAACGATTTTCTTGTGAAGATTTCTCAAGATAAATTAACAAATGAAATGCTTTGTATTACAGATGTTTAAAGACTTCTTGAATATTCTTTGGCTATTATATCTTGTTGAATCAACAGAGTAATTCTAGGGGCTGGCTCCGTGGCCGAGTGGTTAAGTTCGCACCCTCCGCTGCGGCGGCCCAGGGTTCGGATCCTGGGCGCGGACATGGCACCGCTCGTCAGGCCATGTTGAGGCAGCATCCCACATCCCACAACTAGAAGGACCTGCAGCTAAGATATACAACTATGTAAGGGGCGGGGGGTGGGGGGGTGTTGGGGAGATAAAACAGAAAAAAAAAAAAGACTGGCAACAGTTGTTAGCCCAGGTGCCAATCTTGGAAAAAAAAAACAAAAACAGAGAAAGTCTAGTTAATCCATAGCCACTAAGGATCTGTGAGTCTGTCTCCTGGGAGTGTTGGATACCTAGGTCATTCCAGTTTCAAGGTTCTCGATCAGATCTCTGACTACACAAAATATGCTGCCTTGCTTCACACACACATGACTTCTGCTTAACTCAAACTTCCAGGAACAAGATACGTCAGCATGGTTTGGGTAATCAGAAGAGCTGTGGTTCTGCTATTTCAACAAAGGGCAATGATGAGATGACAGCGAAGGCTCTGAAGTCAGACGGCACTGGGCTTGAATACTACCTCTGTCACTTACTAGCTGTGGGACCTTAGCAACTCATCAATCTGGGCCTGAGTTTCTACATCTGAAAAACGTGATAGCACTTAATTCACAGAGTTTCTGTGAGGTTTAACTCACAGAAGTCTTCTGTGAGAAAAATGTGTATGAAACATGCAGCACAGTGTCTGACATTTATTAGGTACGTTCAGTTCACTTTCTTACACCACTCCCTCTCTGTGTTAATCATGTCTACTGAATCCTCAAACTTCCTGAAATACCACATTGTCATTTCCCTTACCAACTCAAAACCCTCGAGCACATATCACCCAAACACTGAAGTTCAAAGTTTTCTTTTTCCATAAGGTCTTCACAGTCTGGGCCCACCTTCGCCTATACATACTTACCTCCCAGGGCTCTGTAAGAAGAGCCCCCTTCTCCAGGCAGCGACGACTCCTGCCTCTTACCTTAGGCTGTGCCCAGAATGTCTTTCCTGCTACCTTGTAAATTTTCCAATCCTTCAAGGACCCAGCTTATGTCCTACCTGTCTCCTCACCCTCACAACAAGACTCCCTACGTTACTATTCTTCCTTTGACTTCTGAGAGCATTTACTATCTACATTTTGGCATTTCATCATTGTCTTAACCTATTCTTGACTTCACATCCATTTGTCTACTGAGTGATCTCATAAGTAACTCAAGGAGAGAAAATACATTTTATTTTTCTTCTGTAGCCTCTGAAATGAGAATAATAGAATGCTAGGCATATGCTAAATATCTAATACATGCTGGCTCTGTTGAAAAATTCTCTATTCAGATTTATTTTGGGATTCAACCCAGTTCCTATTAAGTCATCACACAATTGTTAATATATTTCTTTTCCATGCACCACATTTAAATGATTAACATTTCATGTGATTACCTATTTTTAAAAGTAGGAAAACACCGATCTCATATATATGCTTCCTATAACTACTTATCAGTTCATCATGCCATTTTTCTTATGGGGTGGCCAGGAACACAGTCCTGCTCTACAGATAGGAACAATGAGGACAAAATTTAAGAGTTTATTAAGCATCTTGGCATGTTAGAAACAGAATTAGGAACTCATTCAAGTTTTTCCAACGTTTACCTCAATGAGTTTGCTATGCCCTCTACTTTGAAACCCTAGAACTTTGTGAGTGTGGAAATCCCTCTGAAGATGAGATTGCAAGAAGTGTGAATGACCGTCTCAATGTAACGTCAATAAGGGAAAACACAGTTGCCTCTATTATGACTTTGCTAAGAAACTTCCCCATCTTTATGCTGCTGGCAATGCCCAACACATACTCTAAACTGACCCATACTTATTAATCCTCAAAGATGTCCAGCCTGCATGTGGATTATAGACAGCAGGAGCACAGACAGACTTCTGTATTCATAACCAGCTCTAAAATCTGCACAACTAGCTACAATAGTGCAGATTTAACCACTAGGGGCAAGCCACGGGACACCCTGTTTCAAATACAAAGGGAGGTGATTTATGATTCAGGTAACTGGAAGAATCTCCCTGTATCTTTTATTTTTCTCTGAAATATTCTGGATGATAAAACGTAGGATTCTCGGGCATCACTTGAATGTAAATCTGTTAATCATTCTATACTTCTGGTAAATTTTTTAACTTTATTAAACTGAACTTGAATAAGAGGATGCTATGTGACAAAATACCTTTCAAAAAGATTCTCACTGTTATGTACAGCACCATGACTTAATAATATTAGCCTTTACAGAACTTCAAGTAAGGCCTTAATTAGTCAGACAAAGAAAACGGGATGATTAATGCAGTGAAGTTCACCTTCTCAGCACTTGCTCTTGGTTAAACGTCCTCAGATTCCCTTTTTTTATTCTTCCGCCTCCTTAGGGGTGGTGGCCCACCTACATAACCACATCCTCCACTGCCTTGGAATTGAAGATTTAAGCAACATTAAGATAGTCCTTGGCCAACCCACCCCACTTCTCGATGGCTGAGAGCCACGTCAAAGGACTGCAGATATGTGTGGACTGATGATCAGTTTCTAAAAAAAAAAATAAACAAAAAACCCCCTTCAGTCTCACATCTATCCAGAGAAAAGAAACCTGTATATCACTCACCATTGTTAAACACTTTCTTCAGTCTATAAAATCATCCAGAATACTGTTTTTTACTAAATGCTCAGCATCCAGACTTTCCTGACGGCAGTTTTACCAAGAGAAGGGACAGAGGGAACCTCCTGTGGTGGCAAAGCCAGCTTGCCTGTAGGTTAAGGTGCTCATCAACCCAATCAACCAGAAGAATCTTCAGTCCCCTGAATCTTCACTCCCTACTGACTCCCAGGCCAGATGTTGCTTCCTCCAGGAAGTCCTTCCACACCCGCTGCAGTAGACTCTACCGCACTGTTATCGCTTATTTCTTTGTATTTCCTGTTAAATTTCAAACTGCTTGAGGACAGGTGCTTATGAGACTTTGTCTTTGATGTCCTGTAGCTAAGTGTGGATTTGTTTCTATCCACCCCACATGGGTGTCAGTGTGCTTATTTAATCTGAAAAATCGCAGCCATTTTTTCTTCAAATATTGTTTTCCACCATATTCTCTCCTTCTGAATATGCTATAAATCTTCTCATTCTAACCTTGTCTCTTACTTGCTTTTCCATATTTTTTCATGTATTTTTGTCTCAGAGCTACCTAGCCTCTATTCCACAAATTCTGATTCTCTCGAGCTGTACTTCATCTGCTCTGCTCTTCACCTACCCTTGAGCTTTAATTTCAATGACTGTATTTTTCAATTTTACAGGTTCTTTTCGGTTCTTTCACAAATCTAAGCAAGCATTTGTCACTTCATTCCATCTTTCTTTTACAGTTCTAGTTCCTTCTTTCTCTCACCATTTTAAACACAGTTCCTTAATCACTGTTTTGGATTAACACTTCAGTGCTACGTCTCCTGCTTATATTTCCTTACTCTCCCTCATCACAGTTTCCTCATACATGGCTTATAATTTCTGAACATGAGCCCATCTTGTTGGAGTTGTTTTGTTTTATGTGCTATATGTGTCTCTTGGAAACAGGCTCAGTGCCAGTCACTAAGGGCTTAAGAGCTGTATTAAGGTGGAGAAGAGGAAAAGAAGCTGTATGTGTCTTAAGAGCTTGCAGTTGTGAAAGTGTCCAGCGTGCGTCTTTCTGCCGGATTCCCAGAGGTTTCGATGCCTCTGGTTTTCATGTCTATCTGTTGTGTGAGGATTCCCAAGTCGTTCGGGTAGGATAAATCTGGCCCCCACACCACACACAGCATGAGCCTGGGATTTTGATTTCTCATGGGTGACTTTATTTTCCTCCACTCAAGCTCCCAACTTGTTTTTTGCTGCTTCCCTGTTTATGGCTGGAATTTTCTAGTTGCCTGTTCATGGAAGGATAGCTCTTTGAAGCTCCAGGCTTTAGGGAAAGGGTTCAATTCCAGGTCCCAAGCTTTATGTTCATGTAAGACCACATATCTCTTCCTGAGATCTTGGAAATTCAGCACCTAATTCCTAGGACTTGTATCCAGACTGAGATCCCAGGGGGCCTGGCTGCATTAGCCCAAACTTACTGTTCTGGCTTTGATTTCTATTTGTTTCTAACACAAAAGGATTTCCATTTTCTTCAGGCACAGGTATAATAACAATGGGGCTGGGGTTGGGATGGTAATATTTTATCCATTATGTCTATAGTTTTAGAGGGGAGGCATGCCATCTGCATCCGTACAACACGTTGCTGGAACCCTCCCACCTCATATCCTGGCTATGCCTAGCACATAAAAGGTGCTGGGTCAGTACTTTCTAATAGATACATAAATCTCCAAGGCATGACTCGCCTCTTCCTCCCCAAAAGCCATCTCCAACCTCCCTGCCCCATTTTTGGCCAAACAAGTCAGCCAGACCACCTGAAATACTATCAGCAGAGATTTCCAGTTCATCAAGCAGACTGTTAACATGTGAAAATACCAGAATGGATAATAATGATATGATCTTAGCACAACTCTGTAAGCATTTGTTTATCAAAATTTTTTTCTCGGGGCCAGCCTGGTGGCATAGCGGTTAAGTTTGCACGTTCCGCTTCGGCGGCCCTGGGGTTTGCCAGTTCGGATCCCAGGTGCGGACACGGCACTGCTTGGCAAGCCATGCTGTGGCATGCGTCCCACATATAAAGTACAGAAAGATGGGCATGGATGTTAGCTCAGGGCCAGTCTTCCTCAGCAAAAAGAGAAGGATTGGCAGCAGATGTTAGCTCAGGGCTAATCTTCCTAAAAAAAAGAAAATTTCTTTTCTCTTGGAAACAGGTTCAATGTCACTAAAGACTTAAGAGTTGTAATAAGGTGGAGAAGAAGAGGAAAATCAATCATTTTGGACTACAGGACATTGCTGAGGGATCCTGGTATGTATACCACGGTAGAGACTCTGGGAAGCCTGAAGACATCATGAAGACACAGGGACCTGGGGGCAGAGGGAACGAGGGAGGGGTGCAGTGAGGTGGTCTGGGGGGTACAAAGGAAACATCTTCTGTGTGTCTGTGCCTGAGGCTGTGATCACCGGACTCACTGGATAGACACCCAAGTTTAGCCTATGGCCCTGCAGATACAGTGTGCAACCTTGGGAAAGGCGTAACTGTCTGGCCAGTCGCTTGCTGAGGAAAGAAACGGTTTAAAGTCAAGGAAAGGTGCTCGAGATCAAAAAAGATCAAGAGAATAAAGTTATGTGAGGATGTGCATGACTCCAAAATAAAATGTAAGAAGGTGGGTAGCTTTTTTGCAGAGAACGGCATAGACATCCAAATATTTTGCACACAGCGAAAAAATTGGGGAAAATATAAAAATTAGCCATGTGTCTAATATTAAAAAAATACAAGAAAAATGAAGCCTGACAGACCCATAATAAGCTTTTTGTTCTCCTTTAGGTAAAAAAAAAAAAAAAATGAACACAAAGAACCACAGACATTATGTCTAAACACATTAGTCTTTCTCTTTATTTTTTAAAGATTATCTGCCATTTCTCTTTACTTCAGAAGAAAGAGACATGCTAATCATCAGTTTTACCCACAGTAATAAACACACATCCTAAACCCAGTTCTACGGGTAACAGTTGACTAACATCCCTGTGCACTTTCTCTGACAGGCACCCAGCGAGGTGCGGAGACATGAAAGGAGCCAAGTCCTCTTCTCTGCTTCCAGGCTCCTGCAGCCCTAGTGGGAGAAAGACGTTGGAAACAGAACAAAGGTCCGGTGCGACGTGCTAAGGAGCCTAGAGGTGAGAACAGTTGAGTTCTACCTGAGGGTGCTGGGATGTTTTCAAACAAGAAGCAACATTTGAACTGGGTCTTCAAAAATGAACGAAAGTGCCTCAGGCGAAGGATGCAACTGTACACAGGTAAAAGGGTGAGAGAAAGGTGGCCCATTAAAGAATGGCAAACAGTGTGACTAGGGCAGAAAAGGAGACGTGGGCTGTGTGTGTGTGCATTTAAAGGACATAAAAGGGACAATTTCAGCCAAGGAGTTATATTTTACTTTGGAAAAAATGGGAAAATATTAGAGCAGAAGAGTAGATGATCATATTCATGTTTCAGAAAGAGCTCTTTTGTGGCACTGTGCAAGATGACTGGAAGGGGAAAATCGGACAGAGGGATACTCGTTGGGACAGTTAAGGGGAAATTTACTCAGTGTACATGCTTATACATGTGTGCCCATAAAAACATGTGTGTATACATGCATGTATATACACCCCCCTCAACAAATATTTCACTAAAGAGTAAGACAGTGCTATAGGCTCAAAGAATTGTCATACTCATTATCCAACAGAGGGAAGTGAAAGCACCAAGAGGTGTTCTAAAATAGCGGATCTGCCCTACATAGATATTTATCTCACAATACTATTGATCTTAAGGTTGTTGTTGACTTGAGGCACTTAATGCTGTCTGTGTTACTTAAGTAATGATTTATCATTTGCTGTGACTTGCTGTTCTTTTGTAGTCTTCCTGGTTGATTACACTGCACGGCTTAATTAGGTATTCATGAGCGTATATTGCAGCCAAGCTTTTAGCAAAGCTCCTTATCTGTGCTGATTTCCGCATGATATTTCTGGAGTCAATCTGTTGCTACTCTTAAAATTAAATGAAAGAGGCTGCTACATCCAACTGTTACTTTGTTTTATAGATTATTCTGTAAAATGTCTGAGGCCCTGGAACACAGTTTTTAAAAAAACATCAAAATGTGATGTTAATTTTGGTCTTGATGACCCTATCCTGAAGAGTTAGAGCAGTATGGCCTGCTCCTTGTGATATCAGATGCAAAGGGAAAGTGGACGCTTTTAGCACAGAACGAATGTGTGGATGGCTTCTGTCCCATCATCTCCAACAGGAATTTTGTGGGAAACTTTTTACAAAGCACTTTCACATGTATTATTTTATTAGCTAACATTTATTGGGCATTTAGTAATGTGCCAAAGCGCTGTGTTAAACACTTGATATGTATTATCTCAGTCTTCAAGCCAGACCTATATGTATTGTTCATTTTATAGAAGATGAAACTGATGCTTAGAAAATTAAAGAAACTTGCCCAAGGTCACAAAGTCACTAAAGGGTGAGCCATGATTCAAATTCAGGTCTGTCTGTCTTTAGAAACCAAACTGTTAACCACTGGGTTATATTTCATCTGTTCTTCTACATACATTTTTCTGAGGCTTAGTGATGCCAATTGATGTACTTGACTACCAGCGAATGAGTGGAAATTCTAAGACTTGAACCCAAGCCTTCAGTGTCAAGTCAGTGCTCCTTCACCACTCTCCACTGCCCCATAATTTAATACCCCTAACACTGCCCTGGACAGGAGTATTCACAGGCAGACAAGCATATGGGAGGAAAAAAGAAGAGAGAAAAAGCTACTTGAGGGTCGCAAGTAGAGAAGGAAGCTGGCTCTCTCATTCTCTCCCACTTTACCATTTAAAGTCAAAAGGAAAACAGAGGACAGAAAGCACATTTAGATGTGGCAGGAAAAAAAATGAAACTAAATATTACTTTAGCCTAATTTAAGGCAGCTGTATAATCTATATGTTAGGAGGCAGAAAAACAGTTCAAATGACAGAAAAGAGGTAGTATATGGATTAAACAAGAACATGTGTTTAAATATTTAAAGACTATCAAAATCTTAATATGGGAAAGCCAGTAATAAAAATGAAAATAAATGAAATGAAGTTAATATATCTTTCTTTCCTAAGAGACTAGAATAAGGAAATGTACAAAAAGAAACTCTTAGTATTGGAAGCTCTAGAATGCAATCTCTCAGTGAGGAAAAAACTCCGCAGACTAGTCCACGAAGGTTATAAAAGTGCACATTTACCTATCACAGATTTTACAATGCCATCATGCATATGTCTAGAAAATAGATCAATAACTTAAATCAACTGCTTTTAAACTGTTATTAAAAATTCTTCTCTAAAAACAATTATAAATATCAAAGCCTGATGAAGTCTAGCATGCACACTAAGAATTATTAACATCCAAAAACAGGCTTTTGAAAGCAAGTTATGATCAAGCAATTGATCCCAACCTTCTGTTCCTCAACAAGCTATTATTTCAGCTCTTACTCTGGTCAGGTACTTATTCTTGGATCCTTGCTTCTCTCTTTGGCAACATACTTAAGAATTTAAATAATTACTAGGCTTTATGGAGCAGTAAATTCCATACAATGCTCAAAAAAACCTTTCTAATTTATTTTTCAACAAATATTTGTAAATGGCAGTTGAAAGTACGGCTGTTTCTATTTAAAAACTACCACAGACCAGAGTCCCAGTCTGAGAGGCAGTTTAAATGGAACACTACTTCAAAAGCAAAATTCATTATGATGCATGTGCCAAGCGAAATTAGAAATCCACTAATGCTAATTGGATACATTCTGAAAGCATTAAACTTCTGAAGATATTTTTATGAACCCTTCACAATTCCTATTAACACCCATGCATGGCTGCACTTTGGATGTACCCACAATTTGACACAATATAGGTTATTACGCTTAATAACATTCGCTCTCTCAGGGTGACAGCATAATCTAAAGAAACGAGAAAAGCTACAGTGTGAAAACACTACTTCTGAAAGGAAGGGAAAATGATACATGAAAAGTCTTTAAGAGTACAAATAGAGGAAACATAGCTTTGTTTTTTCAAATATAAGAATGATAGAGCTAGATGGTCAACATGAAAACCTAATACACATAAAAAACACAACTTGTCAGCCTATGGAAAACATAAAAAATGTCACGAACGGTTTTGCAGATAAATTCAAGGAGAGATATCAATCAATAGATTGCATTTCTATAGTGGTTAGTGAACAAGTCTAGGGCATTTGGGCAACAGCCGCTAGTTGGTAAGATCAAAGGAACTGAAGAGAACCCAGTTAGTTCACATGCTATCTCTTGGCACCTTTGTCAGAAGCAGAACGTGGGGCTTCCTGGAAGAAGGGTCCAACGAGCAACACCAATATTCTTACAAATCAAACCGACAGCAGAGCAGAAAGAAAAACCCCACCGGTTTTGCATATGTGGATATAAACATAAGGCGCTGACAGAAAAGGAAAGGAGGGTCTCTAATTCCCTGCCATAATGCTACAGATGGCGACTAACCAAACGCGAGTCTCTAAAATCAGTGAGGTTTCACACATGGTTTAAGACAACCTAGAAAGATAGTACCATACAAGGAGGGCATTGTTCTTATTCTAAGGTCACTGATGTACGGACCTCTGAAATGATAAGCAAGTACACACTATTCATCACAACTGTGAAAATAAAATATTATGACATTCCTTACAGAGACAAAAGCAACTTCATAGCTTCATTCCAGGAATATCCCGGTGAGGGGTGGTGTCTGACCACAAAGCAGGGCAGGGTTAGGAATGTTTGGGTACAAATGCGTACACTGGGTTGGCCTTCCCAGCTTCAGATTGCCCCCTCCTCATCTCTTCTCCCTCCCCATTCTGGGGGGTTATGAGGACAACTGCTTCACTACTGAGCTTTTCTTCCCATTTCACACAAATATCTTCAGACTGTTTAGCCTGTGTCTGACGTATGCTTAGTCTTCACAGAGGAGATGCTCAAGGCCAAAGATAACATGCAGTACCTTCTGTTCCACCTCCCAAAAAATACTTGTTGGGTGACAAGGTAGGTAACAAGCCAAATTCTAATTTTCTTAATGCAATGAGGACTTTCTCTATTGCACAAGATACAATATGTTTCCAATGCAAAACATCTATTTTTGCACATCTGCCCAATAGCAGCTCAATTAAAAACAGGCCCATCAGATTGACACAGTTTCCTTAACTGCTCAGTTCCTGTCATGCTGTGGATAGCAGAAAAGCACTTAACGGCAGCCACAAGGCAATTTTCCAGTAAGACTTGTTAATCTTTATGCAGCCATCTTCATGCAGCCATCACAGTGAACTTAATGACAAATCAGTTAAAATAAATTACTTTCAGGAACTTGTAAGGATCAGATAAAAAGCAAACCATATGTGACATCTCTTCAGTCCTCCCCGTGACAGCATATAATTGTCACCATCTGTGCTCTTTATTCTATTTGCCTGGCCTCTCTGCCCTCACTCACCCCCAGATCCACTCTTTGCCCTTCTCTGTCTTGCGCGGGCCTCAGGAGGCTGACCTCTGTGGACTAGACGACTGGGTCTGCATCAGTATGACCCTGCTCTCTGGCTTTCAGAGGGGCTTAGCCAATGGGAGGTGACAGAAGAGCTCAGAGGCTGGAGGAGAGAGATGTCAGGGGTTATCCCCTACCCTGCTCAGTGCTCCTGCAGCCAGGCAGGCCCTCTTCCAGCTCCAGCTCTCCACAGCTGCGGTGGCACTGCTCCCTTTCTTTACTCCTTTAGGCCCAGGTGTGCTCATAGCTTCCAGCTGCTGCTCATAGCCAGTCCTTCACCAGCCCTTGTTGGTTCCAGTAACCCTGGCTGCATCTCTCTGAACAATCCCTTAATTACACTTGCTTCAGTATAAACACCTGTTGCTGGCTGACACACTGCCAGCAGCCAGAGGCTCCAAGCTGGGATCACTTACATGGACGGTGTGGACCAGATCTGCCAGCAGGCACTGCCTCAGCTTCTCATCACTGCTGGTCCCATGAAGCACCAGATCAGGCATGTACGTGGGGCAATAACCCGCCAGAAGTGAGCGGCCAAAGTTTCTCACATTTGGGTTGCTGATGCTCTGAGATCTAAAACAATATCGATCCATTAGAATACACAATTAAAAACGTACTTCCTTCTTGTGTTACAAGTGGAACAAAAACAAGTAAGAAAAATAGATTCAGGGTGTCCATTTCAGCAATCCTTCAGTAAGTGGATCATTGGTGTGGGAAAAGGAAGGGGGTTGGAAGAGAAAAAGGCATTTTTTCTTTAACGGAAGGGCAAAAAAACGCCAGTATTTTGATGCCTGGTTATGAGTTTGTTCTTGTACCTCCTATCGAATATCCACCAGGCAGTCTGTGTCAAGAGAGTGAAGAAGGAGAGTCTACTGATGGGGAGATCTTGCCAAAAGGGTGGCTTTAGGAACTCGACACATCTGCACAGGGTGGTGCCCACAAGAGTGCAGAAGAACAGAAGAAATCTCTAATTACTGCTTCCAGTCATCACACGCCAAATAATCGACCTGATGGAGTGTTAAGGAAGAGGTGTTGTTTCCCGACCACTTCCCACTGCTCTGAGCGGCAGGAGAGAAGCCGCACGGGGAGGTAATCCACCACCTCCGAAGCAGCACATCTGCTTCATTTAACTTCCCTACAGATGACAGAAAATTAAACTCCCTGCTCCCCACCACCACCTCCACCACATCCCTTAGCTTCCCCAAATTGTCACAATGGTTACAAAAGCAACCACTTGCATCCTCGCTCAGATGCACTAAGCCAATGATCATCCATGGAGAACGGGCAGGCTGGAAACCATTTTTATCAGTTTGATAACACTTCTAATAGTATGAGAAAAAAACCCATATGTGTAAAACAGCCAGCAGCAGCTAATGTGATCATGGGTGTCGGGTCAGGAGATCAGTATTTGAACCCAGTTCCCTCTGCTTCCCAGACTGCTAGTGTTACCTTGGCAGAGGCAGCTCCACTTCCAAGGACCCTTCAGGCCGGTCACTGCTGTGACCCAGATCCAGCGTGGCTGAAGCACATGCTTCGTCGTCGCTGTCTCCGAGAGCGCTATCTGAGCTTTCGTTTCTGGGAATGTCTCCTTCAATCCTGAAGTCAGCCTTCCTGTCGGCATCCCCACAGGGGACATCTGCCTCAACTGAGAAGTCCGAGTCCTGCTGGACACACCTGCTCGGAACAGGCTCTACCAGAGATCCTTCCGCAACCTTCAGATACAAACCTCTCGTTTTCTCCAGCGTTCTCTGTCCAGCTCCTGCCGCACTGTCATTAGGAGCTAACAAGTGGACAGATCGGTCAAGTAGCCCAGCAGCATCTGCTGTGACCTTGGTTCTGATGCCTCTGTCCTCAGCAAAACCCCAGTCACATGCACTTTCGCGCCCTTCAGAAGATTGATTCTGAGGACAGCAGACATTCTTTTGGAAGCCAGGCATGAAGGAGCACCGAGAAACCTGCTGGTCCTGAGCCACGTGAGCAGCCCCGCTGGGCTCAGCAGAGGGACAACTGGCTGACTCTGGATATTGTCTACAGCCCTTTAGCCGTTCCTCCATTTTTTTTGTGCGGCTTTCAAAGTCAGACTCTGGAGACAAGGAGCTTCCAATTTGGAAGGTGACCTTTTCTAAGGGAGGCTTCTCCCGGGAATGTCTGTCAGGGCAAGGCCAGGCCGCTGACCGGTCTGGTAGTTTCTTAGGCATCTCCCCTTTCAACTCCTCAATGACAGTCTGTTGGCCCATCTGCAGTCCTGCCCCCAAACCTTCACAGCTGGAGAATCTTGAAGAGCCATCTCGTGGTGCCTCTTTTTTACTTTCTTCATCCCCACCAGAAGCATCCTGAGGTTTCCAAGAGCTGTCCAGTGCTGTCTCTTGGTATCCCATGCTGCCGACCTCAGAACTCTTGTTTCCTTCTTTGTCAGGTTTGGGACACAGCTCTCTAATGTCCACGCCCTCTGGGACCCCAGCCAATCCCTCCGTCCCGGGGCTCCTGCCCTCGGCCATCGTCGTGGGTGGCAGGATGGGGGGAAGGAGAGCAGGTTCACTTCTCACCGTAACTACCACGTACTCAGACTCCTCCACCTCGCCCCTCTCCAGAGCTGTTGTGATGTTGCTCCCGTTTACCACTTGGTCACCTTCACCATGATTCCCACTCCAGGTCAGCTGGTTCTCTTGCAGCTCAGAGCAACGGAGAAAGTAGGTCAGGACATAAAGTATGCGCTGGACCAAATCCTTCTGCTTCCCCACCACCACAGTGCGAGTCAGCCTCACTGGAGAGCCGATAGCTCCATAAAGATCGCCTGTAGAGCAAAGGGGACACAAAGACAAAGTCGTCTCGGGTGAGCATGTCATGGACATGTCAGCCTTTACAAGAGAAAAACAATGACCTATCCCCAAACTGGAATTGCTTCCTCACACACCTGACTGAGGCAAAGAGGTAATTCCTAGTAATGACTGTGTGTTGGTTTTGCCTCTACAATGGAAAGTGTGCCTGGAAGGCCAGGCACAGGATGTGGCCCACTGCTCTTAGTGCATGGGTACAGTGCTGGTGTACACAGCGCCCTGCTGTGCTTGTTAGGTCTTTCCACGAAGCTTACTGGGCTGGCCAGCTCCCAGCTCCCCAAGGAAGGCTAAAGCCAGAGCCCTGAATACGTGACCAAGTCAAATACTGTATCTTGGAAACTAGAATGATGAGATTTTCTTAGAAGAATCCCAGGACAATAGGCCTTGGAGTGAAATCCAAATTCAGGATGTCTGAACAGAAGTACAGGGAATCAATTCAAAACACTTAATGAAATGGCCTGCTCAGAATTCGCCCAATATACACACATGCACCAAGTAGAATCAATTTGATCAAGGAGAAGAAAACCCCTTAGTCATGAATAATAAATCTGAATATTTTCTTTCTATTACTTCACATGAAAATAATTCTACTGGAAAAAAATATGTCCCATAAATTATATCCTGAAAAGCTGATTAAAAACTGGCTAATGAACCATGAACATTTAGCTTAAAGGTGGAAGAAGGGCAAACGTGTCAATGAACCCAGCAGTATGAGCTTTTCATCAAAAGTATTTGTCAAGTGCCTAACTATTAAAATTACTGCATTTAATAGGTTGTACACTTGACACTTTGATAATAATATTGACAACTACAACAAAAAGCCAACTTTTACTGACTCTGCAGGCACAATGCTAAGTGTTTTTACATGGATTTATCTCATGTATATCTCTGTTTAACCAACCCTGAGTTAAAAACCACCACGGGAATAATCAGAATGTTGGAATAAATCAAAACTTGAAAAGATACTAAATAAAGGAGAGGCGATACATGGTAATAATTATAAATAAGAACTCAGGAAGTTAGAACGCATCTGAGGAATGCATCCAGACAGAGAAGGGAAGGCATTTATAAGGGCATATACTAGATAAAACTAATTAAATGGATAGATTAAGACTGGAGAAAGTTATGGGAACCACCAGGAAGTCCCTCGTCTGGAGAGTATTCCCTGGTGAAAGGCTACTGGTCCTAAGAAAGTTTAAAGAGTAGGACAGAGACGATACTAAACAATCCTCTTATAAAAAGACTAGGTTACTTGCTAAGAGAGCTTTATCTCTGAGGCTGTTGCAACTGACTGAGAAATCATCCAAGAATTCAAAAGAATAACTCAGAACTGTGGTCTGATGGTAGGACAAGTACTTCTGCTTGAGAAAAGCTTCCTGACCAAGAGCCCATTACGGCCCCTTCCCTGTGATTCCACCGCCCACTGCTGCAGGAGATCACAGTCACTTCAGGACTTCATGGGACACTTTTGTTAAATCAGTCCCAATGTTAAGAAAGAAGATAAGTACGACATATCCCAACTCTGGTACAAAAAAACCACAGAAGAAAGGCCACTCAGAATGACAATATTATTTTTTAGCAATGCATTTAATTTTTGGTATTGCATGTTTTAACAATTAAGGCATAAGTGGGAAAAAAGTAAAACAAAGGAAGGTTATTAAAAGTAAAATTTATAATAATTTAAACCATATAAAGAAGGGAAAGCAATGTGGGTGGAAACAGTGCTATTACTTTTAAGGCCAAACTTCATAAAATAATAGACCTGTAATACTAAAGAGTTACTGGATCTTGAAGGCAATTTTTTGAGTCCTGGACTGACAAAGCCACTGATTTTAGAGTAGATTCCTTTGTTTACATGAGCATAATTTTACAAAATGAAGAAGAGGTTGCACAACAATGTGACTAACAGTACTGAAGTGTACACTTAGAAATGGGTAAGAGCATAAATGTTATGTGCTGTGCTTTTTTACCACAATTTAAAATACAAACAAGTTTAAGAAAAAGAGAGACAATGGGAGAAAGACAGAAGGAAAAAAGGAAGGGGTAAAAAGATTGTGTGCAGGTGAAACAGAGAGAGAGGGCATGGGGCAGCAGGAAGGGGTGCAGGGCAAGGTGAGAGGAGAGACCATAAGGAAAAGGAGACAGAGGGACCCAGAGAGACAAGGCAGCAGAGGACAGAGCAAGGGGACTGTGGAAGGGGGAGGGGAAGATCAGAGGGAAGAGGAAAGGAGAGAGAAAAAGAGATGAGGAGTATAATGGTAGAGAATTGGAGAGAAGCAAAAAGAGAGTGAAGAAGAGATGAGAAAAGCAGAGAGGGTAAAACACACAAAGGAAAAGAAAAAATATCAAGGGAAACAATGAAAAGACAGAAACAGAAACTAGAAAGAGAGGGCGGAGAATAGAAAAGTGGGGAGAGGGGCCGGCCCTGTGGCTGAGTGGTTAAATTTGCACGCTCCGCTACGGTGGCCCAGGGTTTCTCTGGTTCGGATCCTGGGTGCGGACATGCACCACTCATCAGGCCACAGTGAGGTGGTATCCCACATACTACAACCAGAGGGACCTACAACTAAAATATACAACTATGTACTGGGGGAATTTTGGGGGAAAAAGCAGAAAGGAAAAAAAAAAAGATTGGCAACAGTTGTTAGCTCAGCTGCCAATCTTAAAAAAAAAAAAGTGGGGAGAGACTGAGGTGAGAAGCTGAGAGGACTGAGGAGCCATGTAAAGAGGGGATGGCAAAAGGAGGAAGGCTGAGAGAGGTGGGGGGACATGGAAATGGTGGGAGAAACAGAGAAAATGAAAAAGGAGACAAGGAGAGAAACTGAGTATTATACATTCTAATAAAATGACATGCTATGAACTCCCCTTTGAGCAGTGTGTCCAGAATCCTACACATTGTAATTTACTGTACCTTTGTTATCATTTAGTTCAAACTATTTTCTAATTTCTCCTGTGAAGCATTGTTTGGCTTGTGGGTTATTTAAATGTGGCTGTTCAACTTCTGAGCAGGGGGAGATTTTCACCTTTCATCATTTTATTTATTTGTAGTCTAATTCCACTGCATTCTGAGAAATATAATTTAAACTTTTAAAGAAAAAAATAAAGAAGAAACTTCAGATTTTTCTGCTTACATTAATCTAAACCAACGATCTCAAACCTTTTTTGAGAAAATCTGCTTTTCATTTCCACAAATCCTTTAGGTCACTAGGGTCAAAGAGAGACCCACATGGAGCTCCTTCAACCAGTGGTGAGAGAGTGGCTTTCAAACTTCATATACTCATTCCAAGAAAGACATACATTTTATACTGCAACCTCACACACCCTCTGAAACAAACATTGTACAAAACATATATGTCTCGCTCTGATATTTTCTACTCTATTGTACCCTTTAAATGCTCTTCTGACCCACTAAATTGCTGCCACTCCCCACTAACGGGTCGTTATCCATACTTTGGAGAACTCCTGTATACTGTATAGAATGCTTGTTAGGCAGAAGCGGGGATGGCTAAGCTCCTGAACAGCAAGCCAGTGAGAGTGTGAAAGGGTTTCTTGCTTCTAGCTTCTCTCCTCCTTTCCCTGGGAATGCTGAGAAGCCAGGCCAAAGTGGCCACGGCAGTGGTACCTGCCCTGGCAAGCTCTCAGATATGCCTTTGAAATAATTCAAGATGGAATCTTTTCTATTACTTAGGAACCTGGATTAAAATTACTCTGCATCAGTGTATATTCGCAGCAATGTACACTTTCCTGTTTACTGTGACTTGGTAAATATTTAATGAAAATAATATTAATAATTGGAAATAAGAATCTCCCCAGTCACATTATTGAAGGCCCTCAATGTTCTGTAAAATGGAAACTCAGCCATCATTTACACTTGGCTTTACAAAGCTATCACGTGACTCTGCACCAGGGCCTCATCCCTCCTCACACCACTCTTGTCAACAGCCAGACTGCTGCTGGATGGGAGGAGGGCAGGATTAGAGACTCGAAATAACACATGATCTCCTGTGAAAAAGGACTGTGAGCCCACAGGAAGGGACTTCACCTTGTTAGGCTGAACACAGGGAATTAACGGCTCTCAATTAGCTAAATTTCAAATGAGAAGCATGTCTAATTATAAATACATTTACCTAATTAAATGCACACTGCTTAATTAGCATTGTTTTTAAATGGGTGACCCAACAGCATGAAACGCCATGTTTCCTTAATATCCAGCTCCTTTCCCTTTGCCACTGAATGATACTACCTTTTTTTAAGACTATTGTTCCAAAACAAGAACAATAATGCTCTGTCCTCCCCGGGAAGAACTGTATGACGGAGTGCGTTAGGAATGCTCTGAGTTTTTCCTGACCTCAGTACTGATCAGTTGTATTAAGTCCTTTTCTAACATCTATAAATTCTTTAGTTAATTCATTTAACATGCACCTATTATTTCCCTAGCTGTGAGACATGTATTGTCTTTCTTACACACATCTCATGACCGGGGGACAAGGGCAAGACATCTTTATTATCTGCAAAGCGAGGCCAATAGTAACAGGTTCGCAATGAAAATCTAATTAATTAACATGTGTAAAAAACACTAAAAACAGTGCTTGGTTCATAGTGACAGCTTTCATTACTCTTATTATAACATGCTGTTTTCTAAGATTAGAGCATTTTCCCCCAGTCTACATTTCTTTTTCTAGAAAATGCCATTTTAACATTTCCTCAAGTATGTGTTCCTTGAAAATTCCCTTGATCCCCTCACTTTTTCTCTCAGTGCCCTGCCAATCTTAACGTTTTCATCAGCAGCATGGATAACAAAGGTGCTTTACATATAACTAATTTAATTCCCACAGCAACCACGAACTATTACCACCCCATTTTACAGATAAAGAAACCAAGGCACAGAGAGGTTAAGTCACTTGCCCACGGAGCCTGGATTTGATCCAGGCAGTCTGGCTCTGGTGCCCACGCTCTTAACCTCTGCACTACACTGTCTCCTCCCTGCATCCTTCTGCACACTCCTATCAAAGGAGTAATCAGGATGTTTTGAAGTCATCTGAATACAAGTCTGCCTCCTCCATTAGGCAGTGAGCTTCCTGAGGTTAAGCAGCATGTTACTCAACTCCGCATCTCTGGCATCTAGCACAGGCTCTGGAAGACGGTGAGTGTGCAAGTCCTACTTAGCCACTCTAAATGTTTGGTGAGTGAGAGGTCCAGAGTATTCCTCTCTTCCACGTGAACCCAAATTCGCAAGATTGGTCTCACAAGTCCCAAACTCTGTAACCAACTATGCCAAAGCATTAGATTCCTATACCATGTTGAATCACAAAGCTTTGAGGAAATAAATGCCACCAACCAACAGCTAGGAAGCAAGGTTTCTGACTTAAGCTATTAAAAAGGTGGTGAAAGTGTAGTGTGTTACTTTCTTTTCTCTCTTATTTTTCTCCTATCCAGTCCATCCTCTAGTGCAGTGGTCCTCAGCCAGGGGGTGTCTTGCCCCCCAGGGGACACTCAGTAATTTCTGGAGATATTTTTGATCATCACAACTTTGGAGGGGGTTTTTCACTGGTAGCTAGTGACGAGGCCAGTGACGCCACTAAACATCCTATGATGCACAAGACAGCTCCCCCAGTGACCCACCCAACAGAGAATTATCTGGCCCAAATGTCAATAATGCTGAGGTTAAGAAACCCTGTTCCAGGGTGAACTGTCACTCTGGTACGGGGCAACAAAGTCTACCTACGCTGCTTTAAAAGAGTAGAACAAAGCTGCTGGCATGGGGAAGGAGAGGAAGGTGATGGTCTTACAATTAGAATCTGTGGGCCAATCTTCTATTCCCTGTCTGGCCAATGACACCCCCTGAATTGCCCAGTTGAAGAGCGAATATCAACTAAAAATGCTAGCATGTTTCCTGTTCCATCCCATATAACCTGCAAATAGTCAAATTAGGTACTAACCCAGCTGCGCCCAGAGAGGATTATATGGATGTGTTTTGGCCAGTGTGTTCACTGACTGAGAGGTGCGTTTCTCTGAGAAGGCTTTAATGGGAGGGTGATCAACAGGCATGACAGTCGGTACCCAGGCCAGGTGGTAGGTTAACACTGCAGTCAGCAAGGCAGCAAAAAACCTTGGAGAAAGGGAAGAAAACACAACCAGATGAATCAATGCAGGGAGAGGCATGTCATGTACACACATACACTGGCCCTGGAATTTGCACACAAGGCTCCAGAAAGTTGAAGCTTACTGGTTTTTGTTGATCTGTTCTATCAGAAGTGTAAACTCCTTGAGAAAGCGCTGGCAGAGCTGGGTTTTTTCCAAAGTGCTGGACATCATGGTAAGCCATACGGGTTCAGCTATCCTTGGAACAGAGTATAAGTTCCAGATAGTCCCTCTATAGAAAAGAGAAGGGATACACAAAACTGTCACAAATATTATTTTGGATAATCTTTATACAAAGGAATAAAGAAGAAAACAATAATCTGGATCTATGTAGCCTTAAGGGATTCAAGCAGTATATAAAACAGGGGTCAGCAAACTATGACCCACAGACCAAATCTGACCGTCAACTTTCTGTAAATAAAGTTTTATTGGAACACGGCCATGCTCATTTCTTTATAAATTATCTGTTGCCACTTTAGCACAATGGCAAAGTTGAGTAGCTGTGACAGAGACCCTTTCCAGAAAAAGTATGCCAAGCCTTGATATAAAATATTCATTTTTTTTTTTGAGGAAGATTAGCCCTGAGCTAACTACTGCCAATCCTCCTCTTTTTGCTGAGGAAGACTGCCCCTGAGCTAACATCCATGCCCATCGTCCTCTACTTTATGCATGGGATGCCTACCACAGCATGGCTTTTGCCAAGCAGTGCCATGTCCACACCCGGGATCTGAACCGACGAACCGTGGGCCGCCAAGAAGCGGAACACGTGAACTTAACCATTGCGCCACCGGGCCTAATTCATTTTTAAAACAATTTATTTTCACAATACCTTGCATCAGAACTTATGCCCATTTTTATAGTAAAGAAATAAAGGAAGAAAGAAATTATATGCTATACTAAAAATGTGACCAGAGGCAACTCAACTCTCCCACTTTCCAGTTAGGGCTTTAGTTCTCTAAACCAAAGCACTCTATTCATTTTAGATGAAAAAAACCATAAATGGCTCTTCTTCATTATACTATATACTAAGTTTTTATACGGATTAACAGAATCAAATTCTTAGAACTGTAAGGTATTAGAGACACTGACTAGTCTAATTCTACCACTTTACAAATGAAGAAACTGAGGCCTAGAGAAATTACGTTACTTGCGCAAGACATACAAATATTGAATGACAAGGTCAGGATGAGAATGCAGGTCTCCCGCCCTGGTGCCAAGGGCTCTGCTCCAAGCCACAGGACTCACAAGTGTTTTTCTAAAGAGCACACTAACTTAGCTTACGATCTCCACCGGTATGTCTGAATTTAAAACACATCTACTCTTCCTAAATCAAGATAGATGAGACATATTCTCACTTGATTTTCAAGCTGTGTGCATAAAAGAACTATGATACAACAGAATTCCACCTTGGCAAAAAAAAAAAACCAGAGCATGTGCTGAGTTAGGCAGCCACGATCAGTTACGGTCACATGGAACTGGGATTCATTTACTAAAACTAAGGTCTCCAAATGCTAACGCTCTAATTTGTCACCACTGCTGGAGGGGTAGGTTGTTGACTTAAGAACAAGACCCCTCTATGTACAAAGTGAGGCTTTCTGGTTCTGTACTTTCAGATTCTTGACCTCTGAAAAATTGATACTTTCATTAAACTAGTGTCCAGACTCTGAAGCACACATCAGCTTCTGGACTGAGCACAGCAAAGCAACAGGCAAATCCAGCGTTGCCCACACCAACTATAGAAGGTTTGCTAATCATCAGATTGCCATCAAAAAACACAACTTCACACTATTTCTCAAACATACAACTTAGGTCTTAACAATCACCAGATAACGACCAATGTGTTACTTCAGTACTTTATACGTACCTATGGGTTCAAAAAAAGCTGGGGATTTTGCTCCAAGTAGATTATAGAGTTCACCATCATATACCTTAAGCATCACAAAAATGTTCTAATCTTCTAAGAACTGTAACATTTTTTTATCCCTCAGCTGCAGAGTAACAGTTTGACTCATTAGCTCAGGACTGCTCTGGAGTGGGATTCCATTCCCCACTGAGAAATTGGCTCTAAGGACTGGTGCAACAATCCCGGCTCAGCACGGTGGAAGAGAATCCCACCTGCTACCCCAAGCAGATTACCCTTCCACCCAGACATTAGGAGCAAAGACTCTAGAAAACCAGTCTCCAGAGTACAAAGACCATCAATTAGAAACTAACAATGAAGACACACTAGGGTGATTAAACAATTTAATGTCCAGACCTTAAGAGAGGACAGTGGGTATAAACTAGGACTGTCCAGGCAAACCAGAATGTGTATCTCCCTGGCGTGCAAACTCTCTCCGTATATGCTTTGGATAAGCATCCTTGAACTCAAGTTTTCAAATCTGTAAAATGGGGTTAACAGTGCTTACTTTTAGGGCTTTTGTGAGGATGACATGAAATAACGAACAGGCTTATAAGACACACCTGGATATTAGTTTTCTCCATTGACCCTATTAAAAACAATCACATCAAGAACTGTCCATCAGGCAGTAGTGAGGATTACTTGGTGCTGGGTGACTTAAATTTTTTGCTCCATTTGGTCTTAGTTTCCACCTTGAAGGAGCTGCTCAAGTGACTAATACCTGACAGCTCCCCCATTCTGCAAGTCATGGTCTCTATGTATCCCTAGACCTATGGCTGCCGCTGCCACTGCTGCTCATGAATTTCCTGTTGGCTTTACCAAACTTTGCCAATTTACCTGAATTCTCCCAGAGCTTCCATCAGACGGCTGACATAAAACTGGACACGGAGACTTGATTCTGCAATCTTCCTACAGGAGATCATGGCCTTCATTGAAGAGAAAATAAGCCAAATTACTCTCTCAGAAGAAACTCCTTTATAACTATCTACTGGGCTTTATTAATAAAATACAATATTATAATCAAAACATTCAAGGTGGTAATGACTGAAGTCATCAGGAAGCAGTCATTTCCTTTCCTAAAACAATCCAGTGTCTGACCTCTAATACCAACATGCTAAGGATGTATCACTGACACAGGTGACTTAAGTTCTCTAGGAAAGCGATTTGATACATAAACAAAGAGATTCTACCATCTGTAAAGCGCCGTAACTGCTTCTCTGACACTGGATTATACTCTTATTACCTTTTCAATTGCACTCTTCAGCCTGTTCATGTGAGATTCAAACAGGGGGAAATGAGAAAAAAAGAAGTCCTGGAAATTCCTTTGTGCTTCCTCTTTCTCACATAGGGCAAAGATGATGCTTATGGCAATTTTCTTCCTCCGAACTATGGCCGGATTAGAACTACAGGTTTCTTCAGCCAGGCTGAATGTCTCATCAGTTGACCTGGAGGAAAAATAAGTTTGAAAAATTGCCATGCATCAATGAATCACACGGAAGATAAACTGTAATGCCAGGGGACAACATTCAGACAGCTGGTTCCGAACACTCAGAGTCTTAACCAAGAGTTTATCTGCCTCTAATTCATTGTCTTCTATAATCTTCTGTCATAAAAAATAAAAATATCAGCTTGCCAGACAGTATT
The DNA here is from genome assembly GCF_021613505.1 of Equus quagga. Classification (NCBI taxonomy): domain Eukaryota; kingdom Metazoa; phylum Chordata; class Mammalia; order Perissodactyla; family Equidae; genus Equus; species Equus quagga. The sequence goes on along the minus strand of NC_060269.1, from coordinate 45,252,125 downwards.
TTCCTAACATGGAAAGAAACTTAAATGAAAACTGAAAGTAATTTCAAATGTGCCCATTAGACTCTCGTCGTTTTCCCTTGGACTATTTTGCATCAGATTGGTAGTATTTAGGAAGGGGTGTGAAATACCTGTTCACTCAAAACACAGGCCTTTCATTTTGGTTGACAGATACTAATAGATAAGAATGTCAAAGGAGACTGATCCTATGCGGTATTCTGTTGAACCAAGGTATCATGTTTGGATATTTACTAGTAGTTGAGGCTTACTTTCCTAAGGCCATAAAAACCATTAGATGAAGTTACTCCTGTAGATGTTCAGATTAAGCCATGCGACTGATTAAGCTCTCTGGGAAATACTGCAAGCAGAAAGATCCACCTCTCTTCTGGTAAAGCCAAATTCTCAAAAGGCTTAAGATTCTTTCAAGACACTCTGCTTCTACGATAAGAGAATCATGAAGTCAATAACTTCTGAGTATATATCCAATTTTTCTTAAGGGGTAAAACACACAAATATGGCCCAACCATGTCTCTTATTTAACTATTCAAAAAACCAGCATAACTACCACATAGCTACCAACAGCAAGAGTGGAAATAAAAGAATTAACTTGTTTTTTTCTACAAAGACATCAAAGCAAAGGACATAACATTGCAAATGGAAGCGCCTAGCCTGATGGCACATAGTAGGTATGCAATAAATTTTCTCTTTCTCATTGACCCCACAAGTTAGTCTCGTATCTCTGCCAAATATGGGAGGATTCTGCTTCCTCCATTTTCTTTACTACAAATTGCAACATAACAATTACTTATGCTTAGCAGAATTCAAGGCAGCCTCCTACTCTTGGTCTTATTTAGTGCTCTACTCACAGTCCGTAATGTTCCTGTGATTTCAAACATATCCACATTTTTTTAAAAACATACATATATCAAAAGTTTTATGGTCAGGAAAGCTATTTTATTTTTAAAGGAAAGGAGACAGACATCTTATTCTAACTTCAGAAGGATATGTTATTTTTCTTTTGACTTTAAGCAAGATCCTGGAGATGTAGATGGGGTTGAAAAATCAGTAAGAGGAGCTCACTAACAGACACGCCACTGGAAGGATGTGATCTCCACATGCTATTGTAAATGCTGTGCATTATAATAAACCATCAACTGTTTTCTCTGAGGAATTCCTAGATGTTAGTCATCTGCTCGTGAGAAGAAAATTCTTGAGGATCTCTTAGAATTTTATTTAATTTCATACACTGCTCCCTCTTTTTTTCCAAAGCACTCGTACTATAACTTCGTTTTCCTGCACCAGTTTATTTCCATTCTTCTGAGCTTATATTATACCAATACTTTCTTGCAACCCTTTCTTCTTCGTCTATTATCTCCGATTTCTCTTCTTTTTCAAAAGTAAAATGACAATATCAGTCCATTCCTCTTTGGCCAACGTCGTCTTCAATAATCAAATTGCAGAAAAACCCTGAACCCTATGCAGATTTATGCATTATCTTAATCTCTACCCTACAAACAATAACCAACTCCACTTTAACACAGCAGAGAGTGCCACCTACTGAATTTCTGAAAAACTTCCACAGCTATAATAGCATGGTTAGCTCTTACTTCATTATATCTTTCTAGTGAATTCTAAAGCAACTGAGCTTCATTCTGTAGTCTTGGATCAATCACGCAACCTGGAATAAATCAGGTCATGTGGTATTGTAACGATATTTTAAAAATTATTCCACAATGAAAGGATGTTTTAAAAAATTTAAGTATGTACCCAAATACTTCATCATGTTTTTACCCTCAAGCCAACAGGTAAGGTACACAGACCATTTTCCAAAAGTGGAGGCAGAGTGATTAATTGACTTGCTTCAGGAACAGAAAGCTTCTTAGTGACAAAGCTGGAGTTAGAACCCAGGTTTCTGTCCGCTAGTCTAGGCTCATTTCTTGGACACTGGAAACAACCATGGACTCTGCCCCCACGTCTGATCCATCTGCTATTGTTCATGCCATCAGATACATCACATCGGCTGGAACACTGAGGGAAAACAGCTGGGAGTAATCAGATCAGCTGACAGGCCTTCAAGTTAAGGAAGGACCACCGCTACCCACTTAATTATTCTCCTTATAAAAAATCAAATAGAATTTTGTTAACATTTATGAATAAGTATTTACATACATTATGAGTACTTCACGATCATAAATAAAGCAAAAACTATGATTATGTAAGTACATCTCAAAGATCTATAATTGATATTAGGACTGCTTAGTTGAATGGTTTATGTCAGCTTTGAACTTATGCTGAATTTATGTATTACATCGGAACATATGAAATTGCCACTTTTGTAGGTCAAAGAACCATCCCACTGTATGGTTGGTTCAGTTTAATAATTCAAATCAAAAGCCTTTCTGGGACATTATCACTTGTGCCTTTAGGGTTTCCATAGCCTCTCTGAGGGATGAAATCTCTGCAACTTCTCTCCTATAGGCAGTAGTTCTGTACCAACTGGTAAATGCCCAAGCCTGACTCCCCACCCAGTAACCAAAGTTTACGACCTGGCACAGCAGGGGCCTTGCAGCATTGGCGTCAGTGTGGAACCAACTGTTAAGGATTGTAAATATCCTCCCTGACTATCTTTAACTCTCTCAGGAAGAAAGTTTTTGATTACTGTGACTTTTCTCTCAAGGCCAGAGGCAATCATATTTTTGATACCCATTGTTCTCCTGTCTAGCATAAGAAACTAATTTTCCCACTCACACATCTGCCAAAAGGGAGAGATCCACTGCGCTATCCTTTAAATGAAGGGATCTTCACAGGCACAGTGATCACTCAAAATGCCTGCTGCACTGACATTCTCCACGTTCCACAGGACTGAATCCAGGGCCAGCTTCACGGCATGCAACCCCGCTCATGCAGAGCCCTGCTCTCAGAAGGGCCCAGGTTTGGTTTAACGTTCTGTGTTTGCTACCTTGAATTCTTAATAATTTTATCTTTGAACGTGTGTTCTGTAAGTGAAGTCTGATGGGACAATGAAGCACGTATGTGAGCAGTAAAGACATCAGGCAGCAGAGCATACGGTGGGCTCAGGTCCAAGGGCATGCAACCCAGACAATGAACAACTGGACTGGGGGTCAGGCATACCCCCACATGTCTGGGCAATCCAGGGTGCCATGTGGCCCCATGGTGGCAAGGCTGGGACCTGGGCCCAGCTTGGTGGTTGTGACAGCAGCAGCAGCAGAAACAGCAGCAGAAGCAGCAGCTGTCACGGCCACAGGAGAGAGGAAGGACTTGGGCGGGGCCATGACCCACGGTGGGAGGCCAGCTTGTCCGTCCATCGTCAGAGACCATTCCTATGGAGTCTGTACAAATATTTAACTCTCCAACCTGAGCTCTAGGGCAGTAAATCATCACAAAGTAAGAGCCTACAGTGGACACTGCAATAAAGCATATCAGGGAGTTGGAATTCTTCAAAGAGTTTATAATCTCTGGTTTTGAAAACTGCAGCAACACTGCAAAGCAAATATCCACAGGCATAGAAATAGAAATGAAATATAAAGATGGTTGCATTGAACAGAAACAACCCCACTATTTTCACATGAAGCTTCAGACGAAGAAATTATTAATAAGGAATCCCATTTTAAAATTAATTTTTCCATATAATTGAAGATACACTGACAGAATGCATAAACAGGCATTTTGAATTATATACAACTCATGAAGATACTTTCTCTTTCTTGTAAGGCCTCAATAAGTTACAGGAAATGTCAGAGGAAACATTAAAATAGCCTTGTATAAATTTACATTTAAAATTAAATTCAGACTTACACAAAATGGATTTGTGTGAAGGATTAAATTTTTTTAGAAAAACTGTTCCACAAGAATCATCTGATCTAGATGTACCAAAATTTACATTTTGAAAGTTTATCAAAAATTTATCTCAATGTAGAAGGGAAGATCAAAGATGGCGCCGTGAGTAGTCCTCTTTGTCTCTCCCCCTTCGAGTCTACAATTATTTGGACACTTATCGCTTGACAAAGGATATCCAGACAGCATCTCAGGACGTCTGAGATACCCACGCGACTATACATCGGAAGGCGGACGGACTTTCCTCCGGGAGGATGTGGAAATAGGTGAAAACTCTCCGACCCCGACGAGCAGCCTAGTACCCGCAAGCGGCTTTCTTCCAACGGACGCCCCCAGAGGATCTACACACATCCAGGGCAGGAGCGAGCACACAAGAGAGGAGCGACGGTGGAAACAGGTGACCAGAACCCTACCTAAACCCCCCGCAATTACTCCTAAACGCAGAGGGAAACTTTGGAGTTGCACACCTGAGCCCGCGGGGAGAGTCTCTCCCCGCCATTGGCAGGGAGACCCCGCCTGGTGCTCGCGGTGCCTGGAGGGTCCCAGAGAGAGTCGCTGAGGGTACGGAGGTCTCCCAGCTGCCGTTGCCCGCCCTGTGGGAGTAGGGATTGCCGGAGATCTCGGAGAGGACGGGGGCTGGGGGAACTTTCAAAGGCCGGCTCTGCGACCCGGACGGGAAGCGCCGGAGTTCCGCCCGGGCAGCAGACAAAACTCTCTGTCTGCCATTAGCA